>NC_081853.1:677007-1015510 GCF_963259705.1 Myotis daubentonii | reverse complement strand
AAAAGGGGCCGGCCCAGCCACGGCAAATAACAGGGGCATTGTCTATTTACCCTCCTGTCCCTGTGCTGTCTCAAGGCCAGCAGGCTACACAGCACCCAGCCTGCCCCAGAGAGCAAAATAGATACAAGAGCTATTCCGAGCAACCCCAGGGAGTGCCGGGCTGGACCTTGGATCCATAGGAATAAGACATTCTGTCTGCCCTGGGTGCTGCCCTTGCCTATTGAAATAAACAAAATATCATTAGATTTAAAACCTCCCACATAGAGAAGAAATGATGATTTCCTTGCATTTCCGATACAGCTACAGCAAATGCCACCGGATCTGAAATTTAAAAATACGTCTGGGATTTCTGTACACGTGTAAAGAGAAAACTGGCTTGAAACTAATGCGCGCAACGTCCGATTTTGGACATTTAGATAGAGTTTCAAGCTAAAATCTCTTTACAAATATACAAAATAAAACCCAAGACTGATTATTTCCTAATAAAAATAGCAAAATTTGACCCAAAGGAAAAAAGATGCTGGCTAGATTCTAGCAGCAGGATTGGCATTTCCATAATAAAGAACAGTTTTTAAATACTAATAAAAAATATTAAAAAATTATTTTCAAGGCTGAAGAGGAAATTCAGTAAAATTGTCTCTGTTAGAAAAATTTGCTAAAGAATATGCCTTAAAATAATAAATTGGATTTAAATCTCAAGAATTATTAAAATATATTAATTATAAAAATATAAGTAGCCCAGGTAAAAGACGGCTACGCCCTCTAATTAAGGCTGGCTTCCCAAAGCAATTTTTAATAGAGGAAGGGCTAGCCCCCGTTCCCCCAACAGAGCAAGTAGGCAAAAAATTTCCTGCCAGTGACAACTTTTAAAGAGAGGCTTGCTTCCCAGTTTCCCATCCTTGGTAGAAAGAATATAATTTACATTTTAATGGTTACCTGTTTTCAGTCAATGGCTCCCCAAGGCTTAGGAGTTTGCTTAATTATATTAGATATTCTGAAATAACAAAATGTTAAAATATTAATCTAAATTTCCCTCACAAAAAATCTAGAGGACAGAATTAAATCTATTAATTATGTCTTGTATTTTTAAAGTATGTTTTTTAAAAAAGTTACTGATTTAAAAATACTAAATATTTAACTTGCCAGCTAAGAGTTTAAAGTTCTGGTTAAATAAATTGAGAAAGATCATATAATTATAATAAAATTTCAACATTTACCTAATTGAAAAAAGAGGATAAATTCTATAATCCCAACCAAAATTTTTAAATACAAAAATCAGTTTTAATTTAATTGATATCTCTTAATAATTATAAAAGGTATATAATCTTTAAATTATATATACACATATATATTTAATAGTTTTTTAAGTTAGATTTCAAAACTATAATCAAGGAATGACTTTAGGACATTTCATGGGCCCTGAAATGTTTTCAAAAGTTTATTCTCTTTTCTTAAATAATTTTTTAATAAAGCCAATTTAATATACTTGAAATCACCTAGAAAGCTTTATCAGATAAATATTAATAAATATACATTTTAAGTTTTTGCCTCTAAGAAAGGGCAAAACAAGTTATCTTATTTAATATTTCTTAAAATACAGCAGTAGAATTTTAATATATAATTTAAAATAACAAAAGCTCATTAATAATTTTTAATATTTTATAACAGCATATTAACATTTACTCCAAACAAGCTTACAAACTAATTGTTTGGCAGCAATTTAATAAGAACATGAAAGGATTTTATCCCTTCCACTGTGTGGAGGGCCCCCTAGGAAGGCACTTGAGCATTCTATATTGACCTCTCTTGACCTTTTTACCAAAGGGGTCCCTCTTCCAATTGCCCATAGCTGTTACCTAAGCTCTCTGTTCATGCTGAGGTTGAAGCCTCATGGTGGCTGGTACCATGGATCTGTCTCTTGCCCAATGGCGTAAGCTGGGCCCTCTTCAGAGAAGAAATCTGGGTTCCCCATGATCAATGCCGGGGCCCCACCAGCAGGTGAGGGGATCCAAAGGCAGTTACTGGGCATGGAGGCCACAGGGGCATACACTACCAAGGAGACAAAACTAAACCTCACATCACCCTGCTTGGCCCCGGAGGATGGCTGGTTAGTCAACGACGGGTAAGACCCCTCTGGGAGGGGCAACCTAAGACAGGCACAGTCGCAGGGGGCCTCAGGGAAGAACTTGGGGGTCAACAGAGGTGGGGCAGAGATCCTCACCCCCCCAGTTGTGCAGGGGCTTGAACACTCGCCCCTTCTGAGGGAGGTCTCCTGCCCCCATGGCTGCTGCGCTTCCCATGCCCAGCTCAGATCGGGACCCAAATAACAGAAAGAGACTTAGGCCAGCCGAAATCGATAGCCAGATAACAGAGACTTGGCTAACAGCAACTACCCTATATCTAAATCCAGCTTAACACCAGGAATGCTCAGGGCCTCCTCAAGGATACAAAATAATCCTTTCCATTAATATTTGCAGTGTAAACTAAGATTGTTATTAGATTATTAAATTTAACAGTAAAATAATAGTCAAGTTTTCAGATTAATTAAAACTAGCTCAAGAAGTATTAACCAAAATTTTCATTTCATGGACAAATTGCTTAACATACTATAAACCTAAAGCAGTCAGATTTTTATACAAAAATTAAAATTTAAAGTTATCTAGACTGCATTATATAATTTCCAAAAACCTCCTAATATTAAAAAATAAAAAAGGGGGGATAGTGGAATAATAACCTGTTAAGTAAATGATAACCTGTTAAGTAAATGCCTTAATTGTTTTAATATTTTTACTTGAAAATTAATTTTTTCATTTATAATGCTAATAGCAAGACACCCATGAAAAACATACGTGGTGTCAAAATAAGCCAAAGGAAAATCGTTTGGACAAAAATTAAAAGAATCCCAAGTCTAAATTATAGATATGATTCCTTTATTAACCTTTGGTCGAGAATACATTTGTGTATTTTCAGAAAAAAACTCCAAAACCATGTGGATTCCTGCAACAGAAGAGAATTATCAGGAATGCTCCAGCCATGAAGACAAGAGAAAAAACAATCCAGAGATAAAGAACAAAGTGGAACAAGAACTCACTCCACCATTCAAGAGGCTACGAGTCGGTCCACTAGCGCCCGTGCCGCCGCCACCGCCACGGAGATCACGGATGACTCGGAGGACATCTCCACCAACTTGGGAACAGCTGAAGAAGCTGACAATGAAGGCCGAGGCCATGTTCCCTTGCCAAGGAGCACAACGAACTGCTAAGACTTTGTTTCTAGCCATGCTGTCAATTTTGGCTGTTCAGGTCTGTGATGCTCAGACTCCATACTGGGCATACATTCCAGATCCACCCTTTCTCAGGGCTGTTACTTGGGATGACCCCAGCATTCCTGTTTTTGTTAATGATACAGATATCATGGGCCAATCAAGTGCAGATTTTCTTACCCCTCAATGGGTAGGAGATATAGATATGATGGAAGGTCAACCAGGGTCCCCATATGTTTTACAGCCATTAAATATTGGAATAACTGTCTTACTGTAGAACCTTCACCAAGATATATCCATGGCATTAGCAGAGGTGGAGATCCTGAAGAGTATGAGGGGTGGATCCGACGAGAATGGTTCCTTACTATATATGGCTTGCCTGACATCACCCATACTGTCTCTCAGGGTGTCCCGCCCAAATTGCCTCCATGTGTGTATAATGAATATAGGCTATTTCTGAAGTATCCACCTTGGCGGCGTTGCCGTCATGAGTTGGCTGTGGTACATACTCCCATTAAAAATTCCTTTCAGTTACTTGATTGGTCCTATCCCAACCCGCTATTTAGCAGAAGTAGTTTTAAGGCTAGAGAGACCCCTGGAGGCTGGGTAGAAGAGATACTCACCACCAAGCGGGGAGGAATACAATTAGAAATATTTAAGCTTATGGCCGCTGTAGGTAGCATTTCTTTGCATCATGATAACCTTACAGTGATCACAGGTCTTACTGCTTGTGTACCTCCTCCTTACCTTCTCCTTATTGGAATTGTAGATATTGTACTTAAGGACAACTTGTATACAATTTTTTGTACTCATTGCAACTTGTCTAACTGTGTGTCTAGATACAACTTTGATTATGAAGTGGTTGTATTACATCAGCCTTCCTTTGTCATGCTCCCGGTTAATATTACTGGACCTTGGTACAGGGATACAGGTTCCCAAGTATTAAGGGAACTAAATGAATTGCTAAGCCGCCCTAAGAGGTTCATCGGAATGCTTATTGCTGGCCTCGTGGCTCTAGTCTCCCTCATTGCTACTGCCACTACTGCGCCCATAGCTTTAACCCAAGAAATACACACAGCTCATTTTGTAGATAGCTTGGCGAAGAATGTTTCGGATGCCTTAGGAGCTCAAGAGCTCATAGATAAGAAAATAGAACAAAGGCTCAATGCACTAGAAGAAGCTGTGCTCCTTATAGGAAATCAAATGCACAGCTTAAAAGTACGTTCTACCCTTCAGTGTCATGCTGAGTTTGATTGGATTTGTGTCACCCCCAAGATATATAATGGTACTATGTGGCATTGGGATCGAGTTCGCAAACACCTGCTAGGAGTTTGGGATCAGACTAACTTTACTTTAGATATCAGTAGATTACATGGAGAGATTCAAGCTATTAGTGATGCAGGTTCTGCTCTATTGCCTCCTAGCGAAGTAGCACAGAATATTTTTAATGAAATTCAAAGCCTTATGTCCTTTCATGGATTACAGTCTTTTATTTGGTCTCTATTAACTGTTGTTATCCTTGCTCTCGTTATTCTCTGTTTACTTCCAGTCTGCTTCCGAACCATCGGATCCAGCATCCGATCCCTACAAATAGAACTACATAAACTTCGCCTAAAAAACAAAGAAGGGGGATCTGTTGGAGGCCAGATGTAAGCTGGCAAGGTCCTTGCACCTGTAGGGGCTAGCAAGGCTGGGACCCTTACCCACACAGTTTTCCCAGACTTGTTTGGATGGTGATTATCAGTAGAATGGGAGTAACATTTGTAGAATGAGAACAGCTTTTCATAGCTTGCCAAGAAGTCTGTAACTATTTTACTGAGATATGCTGTACTGAGAACTTGTCCTTCTGCTGTATCTCTCCCTTAGAGATTAAGAGGAACAAAGAATACATTCCTCTTGACCGACCTCCGATTCAGTGTGTTGTGTATAAATAGGATTGTATAGCTAATAAACTCCCTTCAGTTCATCAAGAGAACTGGGGTCCTCCCGAGCTCGCTTTCCTGTCTTTCTTTCTTTTCTCAATTCCCACCTCCCTGCCTCAGCCCGGCTCAACCTGTCAGGCTGGCCCTGACACCTAAAGCCTTGGAATAACGAGAATAGTGTTTCTGTTTACAATTAAGGAGGATTGGCTTTGGCGTTTTTTTGTGTGAATCAGTTAAAATGGTGACGATTCCGGTAAATACTTCTAAGCAAACTGTCTTATTTTGGTAAAACTGTTAAAATACACATTGATAGTTCCCAGAAATGATTAAGAACGTGTAAGAAACACCTCAAGTACACGTAAATATATTCTTACTACATTTACTGTCGTATTCAATCACAGAGGTTTCCAGTGGAAAGCTGTGAAATAAGGAAAATGCTGGTAATATTTACAACTCCGGGTACTTCGGGGTGCGTTTTCACGGGACTGTGCTTTGAAATATTAAGAGTTCATGCTTACAGAGCTCAGCATTGGTGTCTAAAGCCTTGGAATGACGAGAATAGTGTTTCTGTTTACAATTAAGGAGGATTGGCTTTGGCGTTTTTTTGTGTGAATCAGTTAAAATGGTGACGATTCTGGTAAATACTTCTATCAAACTGTCTAATTTTGGTAAAACTGTTAAAATACAAAATGATAGTTCCCAGAAATGATTAAGAAACTGTAAGAAACACCTCAAGTACACGTAAAAAGATTCTTACTACATTTACTGTCGTATTCAATGACGGAGGTTTCCAGTGGAAAGCTGTGAAATGATGAAAATATTGGTAATATTTACAACTCCGGGTACTTCCGGTGGCGTTTTCAAGGGACTTTGCTTTGAAATATTAAGATTTCATGCTAAAAGAGCTCAGAATTGTTGTCTAAAGCCTTGGAATAACGAGAATAGTGTTTCTGTTTATAATGAAGGAGGATTGGCTTTGGCGTTTTTTTGTGTGAATCAGTTAAAATGGTGACGATTCCGGTAAATACTTCTAAGCAAACTGTCTAATTTTGGTAAAACTGTTCAAATACACAATGATAGTTCCCAGAAATAATTAACAACCTGTAAGAAACACCTCAAGTACACGTAAATAGATTCTTACTACATTTACTGTCGCATTCAATGACGGAGGTTTCCAGTGGAATGCTGTGAAATGACGAAAATCCTGGTAATATTTACAATTCCGGATACTTCCAGTGGCGTTTTCAAGGGACCGTGCTTTGAAATATTAAGAGTTCATGCTTACAGAGCTCAGCATTGGTGTCTAAAGCCTTGGAATGACGAGAATAGTGTTTCTGTCTACAATTAAGGAGGATGGGTTTTGGCGTTTTTTTGTGTGAATCAGTTAAAATGGAGACGATTCTGGTAAAGACTTCTACGCAAACTGTCTAATTTTGGTAAAACTGTTCAAATACACAATGATAGTTCCCAGAAATGATTAAGAAAGTGTAAGAAACACCTCAAGTACACGTAAATAGATTCTTACTACATTTACTGTCCTATTCAATCACGGAGGTTTCAAGTGGAAAGCTGTGAAATGACGAAAATACTGGTAATATTTACAACTCCGGGTACTTCCGGTTGCGTTTTCACGGGACTGTGCTTTCAATTATTAAGAGTTCATGCTTACAGAGCTCAGCATTGGTGTCTAAAGCCTTGGAATGACGAGAATAGTGCTTCTGTTTACAATTAAGGCGGATTGGCTTTGGAGTTTTTTTGTGTGAATCAGTTAAAATGGTGACGATTCCGGTAAATATTTCTAATCAAACGGTCTTATTTCGGTAAAACTGTTCAAATACACAATGACAGTTCCCAGAAATGATTAAGAACGTGTAAGAAACACCTCAAGTACACGTGAATAGATTCTTACTACATTTACTATCACATTCAATGACGGAGGTTTCCATTGGAAAGCTGTGAAATGACGAAAATACTGGTAATATTTACAACTCCGGGTACTTCCGGTGGCGTTTTCACGGGACTGTGCTTTGAAATATTAAGAGTTCATGCTTACAGAGCTCAGAATTGGTGCCTAAAGCCTTGGAATGACGAGAATAGTGTTTCTGTTTACAATTAAGGAGGATTGGCTTTGGAGTTTTTTTGTGGGAATCAGTTAAAATGGTGACGATTCTGGTAAAGACTTCTACGCAAACTGTCTAATTTTGGTAAAACTGTTCAAATACACAATGATAGTTCCCAGAAATAATTAACAACCTGTAAGAAACACCTCAAGTACACGTAAATAGATTCTTACTACATTTACTGTCGCATTCAATGACGGAGGTTTCCAGTGGAATGCTGTGAAATGACGAAAATCCTGGTAATATTTACAATTCCGGATACTTCCAGTGGCGTTTTCAAGGGACCGTGCTTTGAAATATTAAGAGTTCATGCTTACAGAGCTCAGCATTGGTGTCTAAAGCCTTGGAATGACGAGAATAGTGTTTCTGTCTACAATTAAGGAGGATGGGTTTTGGCGTTTTTTTGTGTGAATCAGTTAAAATGGAGACGATTCTGGTAAAGACTTCTACGCAAACTGTCTAATTTTGGTAAAACTGTTCAAATACACAATGATAGTTCCCAGAAATGATTAAGAAAGTGTAAGAAACACCTCAAGTACACGTAAATAGATTCTTACTACATTTACTGTCCTATTCAATCACGGAGGTTTCAAGTGGAAAGCTGTGAAATGACGAAAATACTGGTAATATTTACAACTCCGGGTACTTCCGGTTGCGTTTTCACGGGACTGTGCTTTCAATTATTAAGAGTTCACGCTTACAGAGCTCAGCATTGGTGTCTAAAGCCTTGGAATGACGAGAATAGTGCTTCTGTTTACAATTAAGGCGGATTGGCTTTGGAGTTTTTTTGTGTGAATCAGTTAAAATGGTGACGATTCCGGTAAATATTTCTAATCAAACGGTCTTATTTCGGTAAAACTGTTCAAATACACAATGACAGTTCCCAGAAATGATTAAGAACGTGTAAGAAACACCTCAAGTACACGTGAATAGATTCTTACTACATTTACTATCACATTCAATGACGGAGGTTTCCATTGGAAAGCTGTGAAATGACGAAAATACTGGTAATATTTACAACTCCGGGTACTTCCGGTGGCGTTTTCACGGGACTGTGCTTTGAAATATTAAGAGTTCATGCTTACAGAGCTCAGAATTGGTGCCTAAAGCCTTGGAATGACGAGAATAGTGTTTCTGTTTACAATTAAGGAGGATTGGCTTTGGAGTTTTTTTGTGGGAATCAGTTAAAATGGTGACGATTCTGGTAAAGACTTCTACGCAAACTGTCTAATTTTGGTAAAACTGTTCAAATACACATTGATAGTTCCCAGAAATGATTAAGAACGTGTAAGAAACACCTCAAGTACACGTAAATAGATTCTTACTACATTTACTGTAGTATTCAATCACGGAGGTTTCCAGTGGAAAGTTGTGAAATGATGAAAATACTGGTAATATTTACAACTCCGGGTACTTCCCGTGGCGTTTTCACGGGACTGTGCTTTGAAATATTAAGAGTTCATGCTTACAAAGCTCAGCATTGGTGCCTAAAGCCTTGGAAAGACGAGAATAGTGTTTCTGTTTACAATTAAGGAGGATTGGCTTTTGAGTTTTTTTGTGTGAATCAGTAAAAATGGTGACGATTCCGGTAAATACTTCTAAGAAACTGTATTATTTTGGTAAAATTGTTCATATACACAATGATATTTCCCAGAAATGATTAAGAACATGTAAGAAACACCTCAAGTACACATAAATAGATTCTTACTACATTTACTGTTGTATTCAATCACAGAGGTTTCCAGTGGAAAGCTGTGAAATGACGAAACTACTGGTAATATATACAACTCGGGGTACTTCCGGTGGCGTTTTCACGGGACTGTGCTTTCAAATATTAAGAGTTCATGCTTACAGAGCTCAGAATAGGTGTCTAAAGCCTTGGAATGACGAGAATAGTGTTTCTGTTTACAATTAAGGAGGATTGGCTTTGGAGTTTTTTTGTGTGAATCAGTTAAAACGGTGATGATTCAGGTAAATACCTCTAAGCAAACTGTCTTATTTTGGTAATATTGTTCATATACACAATGATAGTTCCCAGAAATGATTAAGAACGTGTAAGAAACACTTTAAGTACACGTAAATATATTCATACTACATTTACTGTCGTATTCAATCACAGAGGTTTCCAGTGGAAAGCTGTGAAATGCGAAAATACTGGTAATATTTACAACTCCGGGTACTTCCGGTGGCGTTTTTACGGGACTGTGCTTTCCAATATTAAGAGTTCATGCTTACAGAGCTCAGCATTGGTGTCAAAAGCCTTGGAACAATGAGAATAGTGTTTCTGTTTACAATTAAGGAGGATTGGCTTTGGCGTTTTTTTGTGTGAATCAGTTAAAATGGTGACGATTCCAGTAAAGACTTCTTTGCAAACTGCTTAATTTTGGTAAAACTGTTAAAATACACAATGATAGTTCCCAGAAATGATTAAGAACGTGTAAGAAACACCTCAAGTACACGTAAATATATTCGTACTACATTTACTGTCGTATTCAATCACAGAGGTTTCCAGTGGAAAGCTGTGAAGTGACGAATATACTGGTAATGTTTACATCTCCGGGTACTTCCGGTATCGTTTTCACGGGACTGTGCTTTGAAATATTAAGAGTTCATGCTTACAGAGCTCAGCATTGGTGCCTAAAGCCTTGGAATGACTAGAATAGTGTTTCTGTTTACAATGAAGGAGGATTGGCTTTGGAGTTTATTTGTGTGAATCAGTTAAAATTGTGACGATTCCGGTAAATACTTGTAAGCAAACTGTCTTATTTTTTTAAAATTGTTCGTATACACAATGATATTTCCCAGAAATGATTAAGAACGTGTAAGAAACACCTCAAGTACACGTAAATATATTCATACTACATTTACTGTCGTATTCAATCACAGAGGTTTCCAGTGGAAAGCTGTGAAATGAGGAAAATACTGGTAATATTTACATCTCCGGGTACTTCCGGTGGCGTTTTGACGGGACTGTGCTTTGAAATATTAAGAGTTCATGCTTACAGAGCTCAGAATTGTTGTCTAAAGCCTTGGAATGACGAAAATAGTGTTTCTGTTTGCAATTAAGGAGGATTGGCTTTGGCGTTTTTTTGTGTGAATCAGTTAAAATGGTGAAGGTTCCGGTAAATACTTCTAAGCAAACTGTCTAATTTTTGGTAAAACTGTTAAAATACACAATGATAGTTCCCAGAAATGATTAAGAACATGTAAGAAACACCTCAAGTACACATAAATAGATTCTTACTACATTTACTGTTGCATTCAATGACGGAGGGTTCCGGTGGAAAGCTGTGAAATGACGAAACTACTGGTAATATATACAACTCGGGGTACTTCCGGTGGCGTTTTCACGGGACTGTGCTTTCAAATATTAAGAGTTCATGCTTACAGAGCTCAGAATAGGTGTCTAAAGCCTTGGAATGACGAGAATAGTATTGATGTTTACAATTAAGGAGGATTGGCTTTGGCGTTTTTTTGTGTGAATCAGTTAAAATCGTGACGATTCCGGTAAAGACTTCTAAGCAAACTGTCTAATTTTGGTAAAACTGTTAAAATACACATTGATAGTTCCCAGAAATGATTAAGATTGTGTAAGAAACACCTCAAGTACACGTAAATAGATTCTTACTACATTTACTGTAGTATTCAATCACGGAGGTTTCCAGTGGAAAGTTGTGAAATGATGAAAATACTGGTAATATTTACAACTCCTGGTACTTCCCGTGGAGTTTTCATGGGACTTTGCTTTGAAAAATTAAGAGTTCATGCTTACAAAGCTCAGCATTGGTGCCTAAAGCCTTTGAATGACGAGAATAGTGTTTCTGTTTACAATTAAGGAGGATTGGCTTTGGAGTTTTTTTGTGTGAATCAGTTAAAACGGTGATGATTCAGGTAAATACCTCTAAGCAAACTGTCTTATTTTGGTAATATTGTTCATATACACAATGATAGTTCCCAGAAATGATTAAGAACGTGTAAGAAACACTTCAAGTACACGTAAATATATTCATACTACATTTACTGTCGTATTCAATCACAGAGGTTTCCAGTGGAAAGCTGTGAAATGCGAAAATACTGGTAATATTTACAACTCCGGGTACTTCCGGTGGCGTTTTTACGGGACTGTGCTTTCCAATATTAAGAGTTCATGCTTACAGAGCTCAGCATTGGTGTCTAAAGCCTTGGAATAATGAGAATAGTGTTTCTGTTTACAATTAAGGAGGATTGGCTTTGGCGTTTTTTTGTGTGAATCAGTTAAAATGGTGACGATTCCAGTAAAGACTTCTTTGCAAACTGCTTAATTTTGGTAAAACTGTTAAAATACACAATGATAGTTCCCAGAAATGATTAAGAACGTGTAAGAAACACCTCAAGTACACGTAAATATATTCGTACTACATTTACTGTCGTATTCAATCACAGAGGTTTCCAGTGGAAAGCTGTGAAGTGATGAATATACTGGTAATGTTTACATCTCCGGGTACTTCCGGTATCGTTTTCACGGGACTGTGCTTTGAAATATTAAGAGTTCATGCTTACAGAGCTCAGCATTGGTGCCTAAAGCCTTGGAATGACTAGAATAGTGTTTCTGTTTACAATGAAGGAGGATTGGCTTTGGAGTTTATTTGTGTGAATCAGTTAAAATTGTGACGATTCCGGTAAATACTTCTAAGCAAACTGCCTTATTTTTTTAAAATTGTTCGTATACACAATGATATTTCCCAGAAATGATTAAGAACGTGTAAGAAACACCTCAAGTACACGTAAATATATTCATACTACATTTACTGTCGTATTCAATCACAGAGGTTTCCAGTGGAAAGCTGTGAAATGAGGAAAATACTGGTAATATTTACATCTCCGGGTACTTCCGGTGGCGTTTTGACGGGACTGTGCTTTGAAATATTAAGAGTTCATGCTTACAGAGCTCAGAATTGTTGTCTAAAGCCTTGGAATGACGAAAATAGTGTTTCTGTTTGCAATTAAGGAGGATTGGCTTTGGCGTTTTTTTGTGTGAATCAGTTAAAATGGTGAAGGTTCCGGTAAATACTTCTAAGCAAACTGTCTAATTTTTGGTAAAACTGTTAAAATACACAATGATAGTTCCCAGAAATGATTAAGAACATGTAAGAAACACCTCAAGTACACATAAATAGATTCTTACTACATTTACTGTTGCATTCAATGACGGAGGGTTCCGGTGGAATGCTGTGAAATGACGAAACTACTGGTAATATATACAACTCGGGATACTTCCGGTGGCGTTTTGACGGGACTGTGCTCTGAAATATTAAGAGTTCATACTTACAGAGCTCAGAATTGGTGTCTAAAGCCTTGGAATGACGAGAATAGTGTTTCTGTTTACAATTAAGGAGGATTGGCTTTGGCGTTTTTTTGTGTGAATCAGTTAAAATGGTGACGATTCCGGTAAAGACTTCTAAGCAAACTGTCTATGTTTGGTAAAACTGTTAAAATACACGATAGTTCCCAGAAATGATTAAGAACATGTAAGAAACACCTCAAGTACACGTAAATATATTCTTACTACATTCACTGTCGTATTCAATCACAGAGGTTTCCAGTGGAAAGCTGTGAAAGGACGAAAATACTGGTAATATTTACATCTCCTGGTACTTCCGGTATCATTTTCACGGGACTGTGGTTTGAAATATTAAGAGTTCATGCTTACAGAGCTCAGCATTGGTGTCTAAAGCCTTGGATTGACGAGAATAATGTTTCTGTTTACAATTAAGGAGGATTGGCTTTGGCGTTTTTTTGTGTGAATCAGTTAAAATGGTGACGATTCTGGTAAATACTTCTAAGCAAACTGTCTAATTTTGGTAAAACTGTTAAAATATACAATGATAGTTCCCAGAAATGATTAAGAACGTGGAAGAAACACCTCAAGTACACGTAAATATATTCTTACTACATTTACTGTCGTATTCAATCACAGAGGTTTCCAGTGGAAAGCTGTGAAATGACGAAAATACTGGTAATATTTACAACTATGGTACTTCCGGTGGCGTTTTCACGGGACTGTGGTTTCAAATATTAAGAGTTCATGCTTACAGAGCTCAGAATTGGTGCCTAAAGCCTTGGCATGACGAGAATAGTGTTTCTGTTTACAATGAAGGAGGATTGGCTTTGGCGTTTTTTTGGGTGAATCTGTTAAAATGGTGGCGATTCCGATAAAGACTTCTAAGCAAACTGTCTAATTTTGGTAAAACTGTTCATATACACAATGATATTTCCCAGAAATGATTAAGAACGTGGAAGAAACACCTCAAATACACATAAATATATTCATACTACATTTACTGTCGTATTCAATCACAGAGGTTTCCAGTGGAAAGCTGTGAAATGACGAAAATATTGGTAATATTTACATCTCCGGGTACTTCCGGTGGCGTTTTGAGGGGACTGTGCTTTGAAATATTAAGAGTTCATGCTTACAGAGCTCAGAATTGGTGGCTAAAGCCTTGGAATGACTAGAATAGTGTTTCTTTTTACAATGAAGGAGGATTGGCTTTGGCGTTTTTTTGTGTGAATCAGTTAAAATGGTGACGATTCCGGTAAATACTTCTAAGCAAACTGTCTTATTTTGGTAAAACTTTTAAAATACACAATGATAGTTCCAAGAAATGATTAAGAACGTGTAAGAAACACCTCAAGTACACGTAAATAGATTCTTACTACATTTACTGTCCTATTCAATCACAGAGGTTTCCAGTGGAAAGCTCTGAAATGACGAAAATATTAGTAATATTTACATCTCCGGGTACTTCCGGTGGCGTTTTGACGGGACTGTGCTTTGAAATATTAAGAGTTCATGCTTACAGAGCTCAGAATTGTTGTGTAAAGCCTTGGAATAACGAGAATAATGTTTCTTTTTACAATTAAGGAGGATTGGCTTTGGAGTTTTTTTGTGTGAATCAGTTAAAATGGTGACGATTCCGGTAAATACTTCTAAGCAAACTGTCTTTTTCTGGTAAAATTGTTCATATACGCAATGATTTCCCAGAAATGATTAAGAACGTGTAAGAAATACCTCAAGTACACGTAAATATATTCATACTACATATACTGTCGTATTCAATCACAGAGGTTTCCAGTGGAAAGCTGTGAAATGACGAAAATACTGGTAATATTTACAACTGCGGGTACTTCCCGCGGCCTTTTTAAGGGATTGTGCTTTCAAATATTAAGAGTTCATGCTTACAGAGCTCAGCATTGGTGCCTAAAGCCTTGGAATGACGAGAATAGTGTTTCTGTTTACAATTAAGGAGGATTGGCTTTGGAGTTTTTTTGTGGGAATCAGTTAAAATGGTGACGATTCCGGTAAATACTTCTAAGCAAACTGTCTAATTTAGGTAAAACTGTTAAAATACACAATGATAGTTCCCAGAAATGATTAAGAATGTGGAAGAAACACCTCAAGTACACGTAAATATATTCTTACTACATTTACTGTCGTATTCAATGACGGAGGATTCCAGTGGAAAGCTGTGAAATGACGAAAATACTGGTAATATTTACGTCTCCGGGTACTTCCGGTGGCGTTTTCACGGGACTGTGCTTTGAAATATTAAGAGTTCATGCTTACAGAGCTCAGAATTGGTGCCTAAGACTTGGAATGACGAGAATAGTGTTTCTGTTTACAATGAAGGAGGATTGGCTTTGGCGTTTTTTTGTGGGAATCAGTTAAAATGGTGACGATTCCGGTAAAGACTTCTAAGCAAACTGTCTAATTTTGGTAAAACTGTTAAAATACACAATGATAGTTCCCAGAAATGATTAAGAACGTGTAAGAAACACCTGAAGTACACGTAAATAGATTCTTACTACATTTACTGTAGTATTCAATCACGGAGGTTTCCAGTGGAAAGTTGTGAAATGATGAAAATACTGGTAATATTTACAACTCCGGGTACTTCCCGTGGCGTTTTCACGGGACTGTGCTTTGAAATATTAAGAGTTCATGCTTACAAAGCTCAGCATTGGTGCCTAAAGCCTTGGAATGACGAGAATAGTGTTTCTGTTTACAATTAAGGAGGATTGGCTTTTGAGTTTTTTTGTGTGAATCAGTTAAAATGGTGACGATTCCGGTAAATACTTCTAAGAAAACTGTCTAATTTTCGTAAAACTGTTAAAGTACACAATGATAGTTCCCAGAAATGATTAAGAACGTGTAAGAAACACCTCAAGTACACGTAAATATATTCTTACTACATTTACTGTCGTATTCAATCACAGAGGTTTCCAGTGGAAAGCTGTGAAATGACGAAAATACTGGTAATATTTACAACTATGGTACTTCCGGTGGCGTTTTCACGGGACTGTGCTTTCAAATATTAAGAGTTCATGCTTACAGAGCTCAGCATTGGTGTCTAAAGCCTTGGAATGACGAGAATAGTGTTTCTGTTTACAATTAAGGAGGATTGGCTTTGGCGTTTTTTTGTGTGAATCACTTAAAATGGTGACGATTCCGGTAAATACTTCGAAGCAAACTGTCTAATTATGGTAAAACTGTTAAAATACACAATGATAGTTCCCAAAAATGATTAAGAACGTGTAAGAAACACCTCAAGTACAAATAAATAGATTCTTACTATATTTACTGTCGCGTTCAATGACGGAGGTTTCAATTGGAAAGCTGTGAAATGACGAAAATACTGGTAATATTTATGTCTCCGGGTACTTCCGGTGGCGTTTTCACGGGACTGTGCTTTGAAATATTAAGAGTTCATGCTTACAGAGCTCAGAATTGGTGCCTAAAGCCTTGGCATGACGAGAATAGTGTTTCTGTTTACAATGAAGGAGGATTGGCTTTGGCGTTTTTTTGTGGGAATCAGTTAAAATGGTGACGATTCCGGTAAAGACTTCTAAGCAAACTGTCTAATTTTGGTAAAACTGTTAAAATACACAATGATAGTTCCCAGAAATGATTAAGAACGTGTAAGAAACACCTCAATACACGTAAATAGATTCTTACTACATTTACTGTCGTATTCAATCACGGAGGTTTCCAGTGGAAAGTTGTGAAATGATGAAAATACTGGTAATATTTACAACTCCTGGTACTTCCCGTGGAGTTATCATGGGACTTCGCTTTGAAAAATTAAGAGTTCATGCTTACAAAGCTCAGCATTGGTGCCTAAAGCCTTGGAATGACGAGAATAGTGTTTCTGTTTACAATTAAGGAGGATTGGCTTTGGAGTTTTTTTGTGTGAATCAGTTAAAACGGTGATGATTCAGGTAAATACCTCTAAGCAAACTGTCTTATTTTGGTAATATTGTTCATATACACAATGATAGTTCCCAGAAATGATTAAGAACGTGTAAGAAACACTTCAAGTACACGTAAATATATTCATACTACATTTACTGTCGTATTCAATCACAGAGGTTTCCAGTGGAAAGCTGTGAAATGCGAAAATACTGGTAATATTTACAACTCCGGGTACTTCCGGTGGCGTTTTTACGGGACTGTGCTTTCCAATATTAAGAGTTCATGCTTACAGAGCTCAGCATTGGTGTCTAAAGCCTTGGAATAATGAGAATAGTGTTTCTGTTTACAATTAAGGAGGATTGGCTTTGGCGTTTTTTTGTGTGAATCAGTTAAAATGGTGAAGGTTCCGGTAAATACTTCTAAGCAAACTGTCTAATTTTTGGTAAAACTGTTAAAATACACAATGATAGTTCCCAGAAATGATTAAGAACGTGTAAGAAACACCTCAAGTACACGTACATATATTCATACTACATTTACTGTCGTATTCAATCACAGAGGTTTCCAGTGGAAAGCTGTGAAATGAGGAAAATACTGGTAATATTTACATCTCCGGGTACTTCCGGTGGCGTTTTGACGGGACTGTGCTTTGAAATATTAAGAGTTCATGCTTACAGAGCTCAGAATTGTTGTCTAAAGCCTTGGAATGACGAAAATAGTGTTTCTGTTTGCAATTAAGGAGGATTGGCTTTGGCGTTTTTTTGTGTGAATCAGTTAAAATGGTGAAGGTTCCGGTAAATACTTCTAAGCAAACTGTCTAATTTTTGGTAAAACTGTTAAAATACACAATGATAGTTCCCAGAAATGATTAAGAACATGTAAGAAACACCTCAAGTACACATAAATAGATTCTTACTACATTTACTGTTGCATTCAATGACGGAGGGTTCCGGTGGAATGCTGTGAAATGACGAAACTACTGGTAATATATACAACTCGGGGTACTTCCGGTGGCGTTTTCACGGGACTGTGCTTTCAAATATTAAGAGTTCATGCTTACAGAGCTCAGAATTGGTGTCTAAAGCCTTGGAATGACGAGAATAGTGTTTCTGTTTACAATTAAGGAGGATTGGCTTTGGAGTTTTTTTGTGTGAATCAGTTAAAATGGTGACGATTCCGGTAAAGACTTCTAAGCAAACTGTCTATGTTTGGTAAAACTGTTAAAATACACGATAGTTCCCAGAAATGATTAAGAACATGTAAGAAACACCTCAAGTACACGTAAATATATTCTTACTACATTCACTGTCGTATTCAATCACAGAGGTTTCCAGTGGAAAGCTGTGAAAGGACGAAAATACTGGTAATATTTACATCTCCTGGTACTTCCGGTATCATTTTCACGGGACTGTGCTTTGAAATATTAAGAGTTCATGCTTTCAGAGCTCAGCATTGGTGCCTAAAGCCTTGGATTGACGAGAATAATGTTTCTGTTTACAATTAAGGAGGATTGGCTTTGGCGTTTTTTTGTGTGAATCAGTTAAAATGGTGACGATTCTGGTAAATACTTCTAAGCAAACTGTCTAATTTTGGTAAAACTGTTAAAATATACAATGATAGTTCCCAGAAATGATTAAGAACGTGGAAGAAACACCTCAAGTACACGTAAGTATATTCTTACTACATTTACTGTCGTATTCAATCACAGAGGTTTCCAGTGGAAAGCTGTGAAATGCCGAAAATACTGGTAATATTTACAACTATGGTACTTCCGGTGGCGTTTTCACGGGACTGTGCTTTCAAATATTAAGAGTTCATGCTTACAGAGCTCAGAATTGGTGCCTAAAGCCTTGGCATGACGAGAATAGTGTTTCTGTTTACAATGAAGGAGGATTGGCTTTGGCGTTTTTTTGGGTGAATCAGTTAAAATGGTGGCGATTCCGATAAAGACTTCTAAGCAAACTGTCTAATTTTGGTAAAACTGTTCATATACACAATGATATTTCCCAGAAATGATTAAGAACGTGGAAGAAACACCTCAAGTACACATAAATATATTCATACTACATTTACTGTCGTATTCAATCACAGAGGTTTCCAGTGGAAAGCTGTGAAATGACGAAAATACTGGTAATATTTACATCTCCGGGTACTTCCGGTGGCGTTTTGAGGGGACTGTGCTTTGAAATATTAAGAGTTCATGCTTACAGAGCTCAGAATTGGTGGCTAAAGCCTTGGAATGACTAGAATAGTGTTTCTTTTTACAATGAAGGAGGATTGGCTTTGGCGTTTTTTTGTGTGAATCAGTTAAAATGGTGACGATTCCGGTAAATACTTCTAAGCAAACTGTCTTATTTTGGTAAAACTTTTAAAATACACAATGATAGTTCCAAGAAATGATTAAGAACGTGTAAGAAACACCTCAAGTACACGTAAATAGATTCTTACTACATTTACTGTCCTATTCAATCACAGAGGTTTCCAGTGGAAAGCTCTGAAATGACGAAAATATTAGTAATATTTACATCTCCGGGTACTTCCGGTGGCGTTTTGACGGGACTGTGCTTTGAAATATTAAGAGTTCATGCTTACAGAGCTCAGAATTGTTGTGTAAAGCCTTGGAATAACGAGAATAATGTTTCTTTTTACAATTAAGGAGGATTGGCTTTGGAGTTTTTTTGTGTGAATCAGTTAAAATGGTGACGATTCCGGTAAATACTTCTAAGCAAACTGTCTTTTTCTGGTAAAATTGTTCATATACGCAATGAAATTTCCCAGAAATGATTAAGAACGTGTAAGAAATACCTCAAGTACACGTAAATATATTCATACTACATATACTGTCGTATTCAATCACAGAGGTTTCCAGTGGAAAGCTGTGAAATGACGAAAATACTGGTAATATTTACAACTGCGGGTACTTCCCGCGGCCTTTTTAAGGGATTGTGCTTTCAAATATTAAGAGTTCATGCTTACAGAGCTCAGCATTGGTGCCTAAAGCCTTGGAATGACGAGAATAGTGTTTCTGTTTACAATTAAGGAGGATTGGCTTTGGAGTTTTTTTGTGGGAATCAGTTAAAATGGTGACGATTCCGGTAAATACTTCTAAGCAAACTGTCTAATTTAGGTAAAACTGTTAAAATACACAATGATAGTTCCCAGAAATGATTAAGAATGTGGAAGAAACACCTCAAGTACACGTAAATATATTCTTACTACATTTACTGTCGTATTCAATGACTGAGGATTCCAGTGGAAAGCTGTGAAATGACGAAAATACTGGTAATATTTACGTCTCCGGGTACTTCCGGTGGCGTTTTCACGGGACTGTGCTTTGAAATATTAAGAGTTCATGCTTACAGAGCTCAGAATTGGTGCCTAAGACCTTGGAATGACGAGAATAGTGTTTCTGTTCACAATGAAGGAGGATTGGCTTTGGCGTTTTTTTGTGGGAATCAGTTAAAATGGTGACGATTCCGGTAAAGACTTCTAAGCAAACTGTCTAATTTTGGTAAAACTGTTAAAATACACAATGATAGTTCCCAGAAATGATTAAGAACGTGTAAGAAACACCTGAAGTACACGTAAATAGATTCTTACTACATTTACTGTAGTATTCAATCACGGAGGTTTCCAGTGGAAAGTTGTGAAATGATGAAAATACTGGTAATATTTACAACTCCGGGTACTTCCCGTGGCGTTTTCACGGGACTGTGCTTTGAAATATTAAGAGTTCATGCTTACAAAGCTCAGCATTGGTGCCTAAAGCCTTGGAATGACGAGAATAGTGTTTCTGTTTACAATTAAGGAGGATTGGCTTTTGAGTTTTTTTGTGTGAATCAGTTAAAATGGTGACGATTCCGGTAAATACTTCTAAGAAAACTGTCTTATTTTGGTAAAATTGTTCATATACACAATGATATTTCCCAGAAATGATTAAGAACATGTAAGAAACACCTCAAGTACACATAAATAGATTCTTACTACATTTACTGTTGTATTCAATCACAGAGGTTTCCAGTGGAAAGCTGTGAAATGACGAAAATACTGGTAATATTTACAACTCCGGGTACTTCCGGTGGCGTTTTCACGGGACTGTGCTTTGAAATATTAAGAGTTCATGCTTACAGAGCTCAGCATTGGTGCCTAAAGCCTTGGAATGACGAGAATAGTGTTTCTGTTTACAATTAAGGAGGATTGGCTTTGGAGTTTTTTTGTGTGAATCAGTTAAAACGGTGATGATTCAGGTAAATACCTCTAAGCAAACTGTCTTATTTTGGTAAAATTGTTCATATACACAATGATAGTTCCCAGAAATGATTAAGAACGTGTAAGAAACACCTCAAGTACACGTAAATATATTCATACTACATTTACTGTCGTATTCAATCACAGAGGTTTCCAGTGCAAAGCTGTGAAATGCGAAAATACTGGTAATATTTACAACTCCGGGTACTTCCGGTGGCGTTTTAACGGGACTGTGCTTTCAAATATTAAGAGTTCATGCTTACAGAGCTCAGCATTGGTGTCTAAAGCCTTGGAATGATGAGAATAGTGTTTTTGTTTACAATTAAGGAGGATTGGCTTTGGCGTTTTTTTGTGTGAATCAGTTAAAATGGTGACGATTCCGGTAAATACTTCTAAGAAACTGTCTTATTTTGGTAAAATTGTTCATATACACAATGATATTTCCCAGAAATGATTAAGAACATGTAAGAAACACCTCAAGTACACATAAATAGATTCTTACTACATTTACTGTTGTATTCAATCACAGAGGTTTCCAGTGGAAAGCTGTGAAATGACGAAACTACTGGTAATATATACAACTCGGGGTACTTCCGGTGGCGTTTTCACGGGACTGTGCTTTCAAATATTAAGAGTTCATGCTTACAGAGCCCAGAATAGGTGTCTAAAGCCTTGGAATGACGAGAATAGTGTTGATGTTTACAATTAAGGAGGATTGGCTTTGGCGTTTTTTTGTGTGAATCAGTTAAAATCGTGACGATTCCGGTAAAGACTTCTAAGCAAACTGTCTAATTTTGGTAAAACTGTTAAAATACACATTGATAGTTCCCAGAAATGATTAAGATTGTGTAAGAAACACCTCAAGTACACGTAAATAGATTCTTACTACATTTACTGTCGTATTCAATCACGGAGGTTTCCAGTGGAAAGTTGTGAAATGATGAAAATACTGGTAATATTTACAACTCCTGGTACTTCCCGTGGAGTTTTCATGGGACTTTGCTTTGAAAAATTAAGAGTTCATGCTTACAAAGCTCAGCATTGGTGCCTAAAGCCTTGGAATGACGAGAATAGTGTTTCTGTTTACAATTAAGGAGGATTGGCTTTGGAGTTTTTTTGTGTGAATCAGTTAAAACGGTGATGATTCAGGTAAATACCTCTAAGCAAACTGTCTTATTTTGGTAATATTGTTCATATACACAATGATAGTTCCCAGAAATGATTAAGAACGTGTAAGAAACACTTCAAGTACAAGTAAATATATTCATACTACATTTACTGTCGTATTCAATCACAGAGGTTTCCAGTGGAAAGCTGTGAAATGCGAAAATACTGGTAATATTTACAACTCCGGGTACTTCCGGTGGCGTTTTTACGGGACTGTGCTTTCCAATATTAAGAGTTCATGCTTACAGAGCTCAGCATTGGTGTCTAAAGCCTTGGAATAATGAGAATAGTGTTTCTGTTTACAATTAAGGAGGATTGGCTTTGGCGTTTTTTTGTGTGAATCAGTTAAAATGGTGACGATTCCAGTAAAGACTTCTTTGCAAACTGCTTAATTTTGGTAAAACTGTTAAAATACACAATGATAGTTCCCAGAAATGATTAAGAACGTGTAAGAAACACCTCAAGTACACGTAAATATATTCGTACTACATTTACTGTCGTATTCAATCACAGATGTTTCCAGTGGAAAGCTGTGAAGTGACGAATATACTGGTAATGTTTACATCTCCGGGTACTTCCGGTATCGTTTTCACGGGACTGTGCTTTGAAATATTAAGAGTTCATGCTTACAGAGCTCAGCATTGGTGCCTAAAGCCTTGGAATGACTAGAATAGTGTTTCTGTTTACAATGAAGGAGGATTGGCTTTGGCGTTTTTTTGTGTGAATCAGTTAAAATGGTGAAGGTTCCGGTAAATACTTCTAAGCAAACTGTCTAATTTTTGGTAAAACTGTTAAAATACACAATGATAGTTCCCAGAAATGATTAAGAACGTGTAAGAAACACCTCAAGTACACGTAAATATATTCATACTACATTTACTGTCGTATTCAATCACAGAGGTTTCCAGTGGAAAGCTGTGAAATGAGGAAAATACTGGTAATATTTACATCTCCGGGTACTTCCGGTGGCGTTTTGACGGGACTGTGCTTTGAAATATTAAGAGTTCATGCTTACAGAGCTCAGAATTGTTGTCTAAAGCCTTGGAATGACGAAAATAGTGTTTCTGTTTGCAATTAAGGAGGATTGGCTTTGGCGTTTTTTTGTGTGAATCAGTTAAAATGGTGAAGGTTCCGGTAAATACTTCTAAGCAAACTGTCTAATTTTTGGTAAAACTGTTAAAATACACAATGATAGTTCCCAGAAATGATTAAGAACATGTAAGAAACACCTCAAGTACACATAAATAGATTCTTACTACATTTACTGTTGCAATCA
This sequence comes from Myotis daubentonii, assembly GCF_963259705.1. Taxonomy (NCBI): domain Eukaryota; kingdom Metazoa; phylum Chordata; class Mammalia; order Chiroptera; family Vespertilionidae; genus Myotis; species Myotis daubentonii. The sequence goes on along the minus strand of NC_081853.1, from coordinate 992,283 downwards.
ATGACGGAGGGTTCCGGTGGAATGCTGTGAAATGACGAAACTACTGGTAATATATACAACTCGGGGTACTTCCGGTGGCGTTTTCACGGGACTGTGCTTTCAAATATTAAGAGTTCATGCTTACAGAGCTCAGAATTGGTGTCTAAAGCCTTGGAATGACGAGAATAGTGTTTCTGTTTACAATTAAGGAGGATTGGCTTTGGAGTTTTTTTGTGTGAATCAGTTAAAATGGTGACGATTCCGGTAAAGACTTCTAAGCAAACTGTCTATGTTTGGTAAAACTGTTAAAATACACGATAGTTCCCAGAAATGATTAAGAACATGTAAGAAACACCTCAAGTACACGTAAATATATTCTTACTACATTCACTGTCGTATTCAATCACAGAGGTTTCCAGTGGAAAGCTGTGAAAGGACGAAAATACTGGTAATATTTACATCTCCTGGTACTTCCGGTATCATTTTCACGGGACTGTGCTTTGAAATATTAAGAGTTCATGCTTTCAGAGCTCAGCATTGGTGCCTAAAGCCTTGGATTGACGAGAATAATGTTTCTGTTTACAATTAAGGAGGATTGGCTTTGGCGTTTTTTTGTGTGAATCAGTTAAAATGGTGACGATTCTGGTAAATACTTCTAAGCAAACTGTCTAATTTTGGTAAAACTGTTAAAATATACAATGATAGTTCCCAGAAATGATTAAGAACGTGGAAGAAACACCTCAAGTACACGTAAGTATATTCTTACTACATTTACTGTCTTATTCAATCACAGAGGTTTCCAGTGGAAAGCTGTGAAATGCCGAAAATACTGGTAATATTTACAACTATGGTACTTCCGGTGGCGTTTTCACGGGACTGTGCTTTCAAATATTAAGAGTTCATGCTTACAGAGCTCAGAATTGGTGCCTAAAGCCTTGGCATGACGAGAATAGTGTTTCTGTTTACAATGAAGGAGGATTGGCTTTGGCGTTTTTTTGGGTGAATCAGTTAAAATGGTGGCGATTCAGATAAAGACTTCTAAGCAAACTGTCTAATTTTGGTAAAACTGTTCATATACACAATGATATTTCCCAGAAATGATTAAGAACGTGGAAGAAACACCTCAAGTACACATAAATATATTCATACTACATTTACTGTCGTATTCAATCACAGAGGTTTCCAGTGGAAAGCTGTGAAATGACGAAAATACTGGTAATATTTACATCTCCGGGTACTTCCGGTGGCGTTTTGACGGGACTGTGCTTTGAAATATTAAGAGTTCATGCTTACAGAGCTCAGAATTGGTGGCTAAAGCCTTGGAATGACTAGAATAGTGTTTCTTTTTACAATGAAGGAGGATTGGCTTTGGCGTTTTTTTGTGTGAATCAGTTAAAATGGTGACGATTCCGGTAAATACTTCTAAGCAAACTGTCTTATTTTGGTAAAACTTTTAAAATACACAATGATAGTCCAAGAAATGATTAAGAACGTGTAAGAAACACCTCAAGTACACGTAAATAGATTCTTACTACATTTACTGTCCTATTCAATCACAGAGGTTTCCAGTGGAAAGCTCTGAAATGACGAAAATATTAGTAATATTTACATCTCCGGGTACTTCCGGTGGCGTTTTGACGGGACTGTGCTTTGAAATATTAAGAGTTCATGCTTACAGAGCTCAGAATTGTTGTCTAAAGCCTTGGAATAACGAGAATAATGTTTCTTTTTACAATTAAGGAGGATTGGCTTTGGAGTTTTTTTGTGTGAATCAGTTAAAATGGTGACGATTCCGGTAAATACTTCTAAGCAAACTGTCTTTTTCTGGTAAAATTGTTCATATACGCAATGAAATTTCCCAGAAATGATTAAGAACGTGTAAGAAACACCTGAAGTACACGTAAATAGATTCTTACTACATTTACTGTAGTATTCAATCACGGAGGTTTCCAGTGGAAAGTTGTAAAATGATGAAAATACTGGTAATATTTACAACTCCGGGTACTTCCCGTGGCGTTTTCACGGGACTGTGCTTTGAAATATTAAGAGTTCATGCTTACAAAGCTCAGCATTGGTGCCTAAAGCCTTGGAATGACGAGAATAATGTTTCTGTTTACAATTAAGGAGGATTGGCTTTTGAGTTTTTTTGTGTGAATCAGTTAAAATGGTGACGATTCCGGTAAATACTTCTAAGAAACTGTCTTATTTTGGTAAAATTGTTCATATACACAATGATATTTCCCAGAAATGATTAAGAACATGTAAGAAACACCTCAAGTACACATAAATAGATTCTTACTACATTTACTGTTGTATTCATTCACAGAGGTTTCCAGTGGAAAGCTGTGAAATGACGAAACTACTGGTAATATATACAACTCGGGGTACTTCCGGTGGCGTTTTCACGGGACTGTGCTTTCAAATATTAAGAGTTCATGCTTACAGAGCCCAGAATAGGTGTCTAAAGCCTTGGAATGACGAGAATAGTGTTGATGTTTACAATTAAGGAGGATTGGCTTTGGCGTTTTTTTGTGTGAATCAGTTAAAATCGTGACGATTCCGGTAAAGACTTCTAAGCAAACTGTCTAATTTTGGTAAAACTGTTAAAATACACATTGATAGTTCCCAGAAATGATTAAGATTGTGTAAGAAACACCTCAAGTACACGTAAATAGATTCTTACTACATTTACTGTCGTATTCAATCACGGAGGTTTCCAGTGGAAAGTTGTGAAATGATGAAAATACTGGTAATATTTACAACTCCTGGTACTTCCCGTGGAGTTTTCATGGGACTTTGCTTTGAAAAATTAAGAGTTCATGCTTACAAAGCTCAGCATTGGTGCCTAAAGCCTTGGAATGACGAGAATAGTGTTTCTGTTTACAATTAAGGAGGATTGGCTTTGGAGTTTTTTTGTGTGAATCAGTTAAAACGGTGATGATTCAGGTAAATACCTCTAAGCAAACTGTCTTATTTTGGTAATATTGTTCATATACACAATGATAGTTCCCAGAAATGATTAAGAACGTGTAAGAAACACTTCAAGTACACGTAAATATATTCATACTACATTTACTGTCGTATTCAATCACAGAGGTTTCCAGTGGAAAGCTGTGAAATGCGAAAATACTGGTAATATTTACAACTCCGGGTACTTCCGGTGGCGTTTTTACGGGACTGTGCTTTCCAATATTAAGAGTTCATGCTTACAGAGCTCAGCATTGGTGTCTAAAGCCTTGGAATAATGAGAATAGTGTTTCTGTTTACAATTAAGGAGGATTGGCTTTGGCGTTTTTTTGTGTGAATCAGTTAAAATGGTGACGATTCCAGTAAAGACTTCTTTGCAAACTGCTTAATTTTGGTAAAACTGTTAAAATACACAATGATAGTTCCCAGAAATGATTAAGAACGTGTAAGAAACACCTCAAGTACACGTAAATATATTCGTACTACATTTACTGTCGTATTCAATCACAGATGTTTCCAGTGGAAAGCTGTGAAGTGACGAATATACTGGTAATGTTTACATCTCCGGGTACTTCCGGTATCGTTTTCACGGGACTGTGCTTTGAAATATTAAGAGTTCATGCTTACAGAGCTCAGCATTGGTGCCTAAAGCCTTGGAATGACTAGAATAGTGTTTCTGTTTACAATGAAGGAGGATTGGCTTTGGAGTTTATTTGTGTGAATCAGTTAAAATTGTGACGATTCCGGTAAATACTTCTAAGCAAACTGTCTTATTTTTTTAAAATAGTTCATATACACAATGATATTTCCCAGAAATGATTAAGAACGTGTAAGAAACACCTCAAGTACACGTAAATATATTCATACTACATTTACTGTCGTATTCAATCACAGAGGTTTCCAGTGGAAAGCTGTGAAATGAGGAAAATACTGGTAATATTTACATCTCCGGGTACTTCCGGTGGCGTTTTGACGGGACTGTGCTTTGAAATATTAAGAGTTCATGCTTACAGAGCTCAGAATTGTTGTCTAAAGCCTTGGAATGACGAGAATAGTGTTTCTGTTGGCAATTAAGGAGGATTGGCTTTGGCGTTTTTTTGTGGGAATCAGTTAAAATGGTGACGATTCCGGTAAAGACTTCTAAGCAAACTGTCTAATTTTGGTAAAACTGTTAAAATACACAATGATAGTTCCCAGAAATGATTAAGAACGTGTAAGAAACACCTCAAGTACACGTAAATAGATTCTTACTACATTTACTGTAGTATTCAATCACGGAGGTTTCCAGTGGAAAGTTGTGAAATGATGAAAATACTGGTAATATTTACAACTCCGGGTACTTCCCGTGGCGTTTTCACGGGACTGTGCTTTGAAATATTAAGAGTTCATGCTTACAAAGCTCAGCATTGGTGCCTAAAGCCTTGGAAAGACGAGAATAGTGTTTCTGTTTACAATTAAGGAGGATTGGCTTTTGAGTTTTTTTGTGTGAATCAGTTAAAATGGTGACGATTCCGGTAAATACTTCTAAGAAACTGTCTTATTTTGGTAAAATTGTTCATATACACAATGATATTTCCCAGAAATGATTAAGAACATGTAAGAAACACCTCAAGTACACATAAATAGATTCTTACTACATTTACTGTTGTATTCAATCACAGAGGTTTCCAGTGGAAAGCTGTGAAATGACGAAACTACTGGTAATATATACAACTCGGGGTACTTCCGGTGGCGTTTTCACGGGACTGTGCTTTCAAATATTAAGAGTTCATGCTTACAGAGCTCAGAATAGGTGTCTAAAGCCTTGGAATGACGAGAATAGTATTGATGTTTACAATTAAGGAGGATTGGCTTTGGCGTTTTTTTGTGTGAATCAGTTAAAATCGTGACGATTCCGGTAAAGACTTCGAAGCAAACTGTCTAATTTTGGTAAAACTGTTAAAATACACATTGATAGTTCCCAGAAATGATTAAGATTGTGTAAGAAACACCTCAAGTACACGTAAATAGATTCTTACGACATTTACTGTAGTATTCAATCACGGAGGTTTCCAGTGGAAAGTTGTGAAATGATGAAAATACTGGTAATATTTACAACTCCTGGTACTTCCCGTGGAGTTTTCATGGGACTTTGCTTTGAAAAATTAAGAGTTCATGCTTACAAAGCTCAGCATTGGTGCCTAAAGCCTTTGAATGACGAGAATAGTGTTTCTGTTTACAATTAAGGAGGATTGGCTTTGGAGTTTTTTTGTGTGAATCAGTTAAAACGGTGATGATTCAGGTAAATACCTCTAAGCAAACTGTCTTATTTTGGTAATATTGTTCATATACACAATGATAGTTCCCAGAAATGATTAAGAACGTGTAAGAAACACTTCAAGTACACGTAAATATATTCATACTACATTTACTGTCGTATTCAATCACAGAGGTTTCCAGTGGAAAGCTGTGAAATGCGAAAATACTGGTAATATTTACAACTCCGGGTACTTCCGGTGGCGTTTTTACGGGACTGTGCTTTCCAATATTAAGAGTTCATGCTTACAGAGCTCAGCATTGGTGTCTAAAGCCTTGGAATAATGAGAATAGTGTTTCTGTTTACAATTAAGGAGGATTGGCTTTGGCGTTTTTTTGTGTGAATCAGTTAAAATGGTGACGATTCCAGTAAAGACTTCTTTGCAAACTGCTTAATTTTGGTAAAACTGTTAAAATACACAATGATAGTTCCCAGAAATGATTAAGAACGTGTAAGAAACACCTCAAGTACACGTAAATATATTCGTACTACATTTACTGTCGTATTCAATCACAGATGTTTCCAGTGGAAAGCTGTGAAGTGACGAATATACTGGTAATGTTTACATCTCCGGGTACTTCCGGTATCGTTTTCACGGGACTGTGCTTTGAAATATTAAGAGTTCATGCTTACAGAGCTCAGCATTGGTGCCTAAAGCCTTGGAATGACTAGAATAGTGTTTCTGTTTACAATGAAGGAGGATTGGCTTTGGAGTTTATTTGTGTGAATCAGTTAAAATTGTGACGATTCCGGTAAATACTTCTAAGCAAACTGTCTTATTTTTTTAAAATTGTTCGTATACACAATGATATTTCCCAGAAATGATTAAGAACGTGTAAGAAACACCTCAAGTACACGTAAATATATTCATACTACATTTACTGTCGTATTCAATCACAGAGGTTTCCAGTGGAAAGCTGTGAAATGAGGAAAATACTGGTAATATTTACATCTCCGGGTACTTCCGGTGGCGTTTTGACGGGACTGTGCTTTGAAATATTAAGAGTTCATGCTTACAGAGCTCAGAATTGTTGTCTAAAGCCTTGGAATGACGAGAATAGTGTTTCTGTTTGCAATTAAGGAGGATTGGCTTTGGCGTTTTTTTGTGGGAATCAGTTAAAATGGTGACGATTCCGGTAAAGACTTCTAAGCAAACTGTCTAATTTTGGTAAAACTGTTAAAATACACAATGATAGTTCCCAGAAATGATTAAGAACGTGTAAGAAACACCTCAAGTACACGTAAATAGATTCTTACTACATTTACTGTAGTATTCAATCACGGAGGTTTCCAGTGGAAAGTTGTGAAATGATGAAAATACTGGTAATATTTACAACTCCGGGTACTTCCCGTGGCGTTTTCACGGGACTGTGCTTTGAAATATTAAGAGTTCATGCTTACAAAGCTCAGCATTGGTGCCTAAAGCCTTGGAAAGACGAGAATAGTGTTTCTGTTTACAATTAAGGAGGATTGGCTTTTGAGTTTTTTTGTGTGAATCAGTTAAAATGGTGACGATTCCGGTAAATACTTCTAAGAAACTGTCTTATTTTGGTAAAATTGTTCATATACACAATGATATTTCCCAGAAATGATTAAGAACATGTAAGAAACACCTCAAGTACACATAAATAGATTCTTACTACATTTACTGTTGTATTCAATCACAGAGGTTTCCAGTGGAAAGCTGTGAAATGACGAAACTACTGGTAATATATACAACTCGGGGTACTTCCGGTGGCGTTTTCACGGGACTGTGCTTTCAAATATTAAGAGTTCATGCTTACAGAGCTCAGAATAGGTGTCTAAAGCCTTGGAATGACGAGAATAGTATTGATGTTTACAATTAAGGAGGATTGGCTTTGGCGTTTTTTTGTGTGAATCAGTTAAAATCGTGACGATTCCGGTAAAGACTTCGAAGCAAACTGTCTAATTTTGGTAAAACTGTTAAAATACACATTGATAGTTCCCAGAAATGATTAAGATTGTGTAAGAAACACCTCAAGTACACGTAAATAGATTCTTACGACATTTACTGTAGTATTCAATCACGGAGGTTTCCAGTGGAAAGTTGTGAAATGATGAAAATACTGGTAATATTTACAACTCCTGGTACTTCCCGTGGAGTTTTCATGGGACTTTGCTTTGAAAAATTAAGAGTTCATGCTTACAAAGCTCAGCATTGGTGCCTAAAGCCTTTGAATGACGAGAATAGTGTTTCTGTTTACAATTAAGGAGGATTGGCTTTGGAGTTTTTTTGTGTGAATCAGTTAAAACGGTGATGATTCAGGTAAATACTTCTACGCAAACTGTCTTATTTTTTTAAAATTGTTCGTATACACAATGATATTTCCCAGAAATGATTAAGAACGTGTAAGAAACACCTCAAGTACACGTAAATATATTCATACTACATTTACTGTCGTATTCAATCACAGAGGTTTCCAGTGGAAAGCTGTGAAATGAGGAAAATACTGGTAATATTTACATCTCCGGGTACGTCCGGTGGCGTTTTGACGGGACTGTGCTTTGAAATATTACGAGTTCATGCTTACAGAGCTCAGAATTGTTGTCTAAAGCCTTGGAATGACGAGAATAGTGTTTCTGTTTGCAATTAAGGAGGATTGGCTTTGGCGTTTTTTTGTGGGAATCAGTTAAAATGGTGACGATTCCGGTAAAGACTTCTAAGCAAACTGTCTAATTTTGGTAAAACTGTTAAAATACACAATGATAGTTCCCAGAAATGATTAAGAACGTGTAAGAAACACCTCAAGTACACGTAAATAGATTCTTACTACATTTACTGTAGTATTCAATCACGGAGGTTTCCAGTGGAAAGTTGTGAAATGATGAAAATACTGGTAATATTTACAACTCCGGGTACTTCCCGTGGCGTTTTCACGGGACTGTGCTTTGAAATATTAAGAGTTCATGCTTACAAAGCTCAGCATTGGTGCCTAAAGCCTTGGAAAGACGAGAATAGTGTTTCTGTTTACAATTAAGGAGGATTGGCTTTTGAGTTTTTTTGTGTGAATCAGTTAAAATGGTGACGATTCCGGTAAATACTTCTAAGAAACTGTCTTATTTTGGTAAAATTGTTCATATACACAATGATATTTCCCAGAAATGATTAAGAACATGTAAGAAACACCTCAAGTACACATAAATAGATTCTTACTACATTTACTGTTGTATTCAATCACAGAGGTTTCCAGTGGAAAGCTGTGAAATGACGAAACTACTGGTAATATATACAACTCGGGGTACTTCCGGTGGCGTTTTCACGGGACTGTGCTTTCAAATATTAAGAGTTCATGCTTACAGAGCTCAGAATAGGTGTCTAAAGCCTTGGAATGACGAGAATAGTATTGATGTTTACAATTAAGGAGGATTGGCTTTGGCGTTTTTTTGTGTGAATCAGTTAAAATCGTGACGATTCCGGTAAAGACTTCGAAGCAAACTGTCTAATTTTGGTAAAACTGTTAAAATACACATTGATAGTTCCCAGAAATGATTAAGATTGTGTAAGAAACACCTCAAGTACACGTAAATAGATTCTTACGACATTTACTGTAGTATTCAATCACGGAGGTTTCCAGTGGAAAGTTGTGAAATGATGAAAATACTGGTAATATTTACAACTCCTGGTACTTCCCGTGGAGTTTTCATGGGACTTTGCTTTGAAAAATTAAGAGTTCATGCTTACAAAGCTCAGCATTGGTGCCTAAAGCCTTTGAATGACGAGAATAGTGTTTCTGTTTACAATTAAGGAGGATTGGCTTTGGAGTTTTTTTGTGTGAATCAGTTAAAACGGTGATGATTCAGGTAAATACTTCTAAGCAAACTGTCTTATTTTTTTAAAATTGTTCGTATACACAATGATATTTCCCAGAAATGATTAAGAACGTGTAAGAAACACCTCAAGTACACGTAAATATATTCATACTACATTTACTGTCGTATTCAATCACAGAGGTTTCCAGTGGAAAGCTGTGAAATGAGGAAAATACTGGTAATATTTACATCTCCGGGTACGTCCGGTGGCGTTTTGACGGGACTGTGCTTTGAAATATTACGAGTTCATGCTTACAGAGCTCAGAATTGTTGTCTAAAGCCTTGGAATGACGAGAATAGTATTGATGTTTACAATTAAGGAGGATTGGCTTTGGCGTTTTTTTGTGTGAATCAGTTAAAATCGTGACGATTCCGGTAAAGACTTCTAAGCAAACTGTCTAATTTTGGTAAAACTGTTAAAATACACATTGATAGTTCCCAGAAATGATTAAGATTGTGTAAGAAACACCTCAAGTACACGTAAATAGATTCTTACGACATTTACTGTAGTATTCAATCACGGAGGTTTCCAGTGGAAAGTTGTGAAATGATGAAAATACTGGTAATATTTACAACTCCCGGTACTTCCCGTGGAGTTTTCATGGGACTTTGCTTTGAAAAATTAAGAGTTCATGCTTACAAAGCTCAGCATTGGTGCCTAAAGCCTTTGAATGACGAGAATAGTGTTTCTGTTTACAATTAAGGAGGATTGGCTTTGGAGTTTTTTTGTGTGAATCAGTTAAAACGGTGATGATTCAGGTAAATACCTCTAAGCAAACTGTCTTATTTTGGTAATATTGTTCATATACACAATGATAGTTCCCAGAAATGATTAAGAACGTGTAAGAAACACTTCAAGTACACGTAAATATATTCATACTACATTTACTGTCGTATTCAATCACAGAGGTTTCCAGTGGAAAGCTGTGAAATGCGAAAATACTGGTAATATTTACAACTCCGGGTACTTCCGGTGGCGTTTTTACGGGACTGTGCTTTCCAATATTAAGAGTTCATGCTTACAGAGCTCAGCATTGGTGTCTAAAGCCTTGGAATAATGAGAATAGTGTTTCTGTTTACAATTAAGGAGGATTGGCTTTGGCGTTTTTTTGTGTGAATCAGTTAAAATGGTGACGATTCCAGTAAAGACTTCTTTGCAAACTGCTTAATTTTGGTAAAACTGTTAAAATACACAATGATAGTTCCCAGAAATGATTAAGAACGTGTAAGAAACACCTCAAGTACACGTAAATATATTCGTACTACATTTACTGTCGTATTCAATCACAGATGTTTCCAGTGGAAAGCTGTGAAGTGACGAATATACTGGTAATGTTTACATCTCCGGGTACTTCCGGTATCGTTTTCACGGGACTGTGCTTTGAAATATTAAGAGTTCATGCTTACAGAGCTCAGCATTGGTGCCTAAAGCCTTGGAATGACTAGAATAGTGTTTCTGTTTACAATGAAGGAGGATTGGCTTTGGAGTTTATTTGTGTGAATCAGTTAAAATTGTGACGATTCCGGTAAATACTTCTAAGCAAACTGTCTTATTTTTTTAAAATTGTTCGTATACACAATGATATTTCCCAGAAATGATTAAGAACGTGTAAGAAACACCTCAAGTACACGTAAATATATTCATACTACATTTACTGTCGTATTCAATCACAGAGGTTTCCAGTGGAAAGCTGTGAAATGAGGAAAATACTGGTAATATTTACATCTCCGGGTACTTCCGGTGGCGTTTTGACGGGACTGTGCTTTGAAATATTAAGAGTTCATGCTTACAGAGCTCAGAATTGTTGTCTAAAGCCTTGGAATGACGAGAATAGTGTTTCTGTTTGCAATTAAGGAGGATTGGCTTTGGCGTTTTTTTGTGGGAATCAGTTAAAATGGTGACGATTCCGGTAAAGACTTCTAAGCAAACTGTCTAATTTTGGTAAAACTGTTAAAATACACAATGATAGTTCCCAGAAATGATTAAGAACGTGTAAGAAACACCTCAAGTACACGTAAATAGATTCTTACTACATTTACTGTAGTATTCAATCACGGAGGTTTCCAGTGGAAAGTTGTGAAATGATGAAAATACTGGTAATATTTACAACTCCGGGTACTTCCCGTGGCGTTTTCACGGGACTGTGCTTTGAAATATTAAGAGTTCATGCTTACAAAGCTCAGCATTGGTGCCTAAAGCCTTGGAAAGACGAGAATAGTGTTTCTGTTTACAATTAAGGAGGATTGGCTTTTGAGTTTTTTTGTGTGAATCAGTTAAAATGGTGACGATTCCGGTAAATACTTCTAAGAAACTGTCTTATTTTGGTAAAATTGTTCATATACACAATGATATTTCCCAGAAATGATTAAGAACATGTAAGAAACACCTCAAGTACACATAAATAGATTCTTACTACATTTACTGTTGTATTCAATCACAGAGGTTTCCAGTGGAAAGCTGTGAAATGACGAAACTACTGGTAATATATACAACTCGGGGTACTTCCGGTGGCGTTTTCACGGGACTGTGCTTTCAAATATTAAGAGTTCATGCTTACAGAGCTCAGAATAGGTGTCTAAAGCCTTGGAATGACGAGAATAGTATTGATGTTTACAATTAAGGAGGATTGGCTTTGGCGTTTTTTTGTGTGAATCAGTTAAAATCGTGACGATTCCGGTAAAGACTTCGAAGCAAACTGTCTAATTTTGGTAAAACTGTTAAAATACACATTGATAGTTCCCAGAAATGATTAAGATTGTGTAAGAAACACCTCAAGTACACGTAAATAGATTCTTACGACATTTACTGTAGTATTCAATCACGGAGGTTTCCAGTGGAAAGTTGTGAAATGATGAAAATACTGGTAATATTTACAACTCCTGGTACTTCCCGTGGAGTTTTCATGGGACTTTGCTCTGAAAAATTAAGAGTTCATGCTTACAAAGCTCAGCATTGGTGCCTAAAGCCTTTGAATGACGAGAATAGTGTTTCTGTTTACAATTAAGGAGGATTGGCTTTGGAGTTTTTTTGTGTGAATCAGTTAAAACGGTGATGATTCAGGTAAATACTTCTACGCAAACTGTCTTATTTTTTTAAAATTGTTCGTATACACAATGATATTTCCCAGAAATGATTAAGAACGTGTAAGAAACACCTCAAGTACACGTAAATATATTCATACTACATTTACTGTCGTATTCAATCACAGAGGTTTCCAGTGGAAAGCTGTGAAATGAGGAAAATACTGGTAATATTTACATCTCCGGGTACGTCCGGTGGCGTTTTGACGGGACTGTGCTTTGAAATATTACGAGTTCATGCTTACAGAGCTCAGAATTGTTGTCTAAAGCCTTGGAATGACGAGAATAGTGTTTCTGTTTGCAATTAAGGAGGATTGGCTTTGGCGTTTTTTTGTGGGAATCAGTTAAAATGGTGACGATTCCGGTAAAGACTTCTAAGCAAACTGTCTAATTTTGGTAAAACTGTTAAAATACACAATGATAGTTCCCAGAAATGATTAAGAACGTGTAAGAAACACCTCAAGTACACGTAAATAGATTCTTACTACATTTACTGTAGTATTCAATCACGGAGGTTTCCAGTGGAAAGTTGTGAAATGATGAAAATACTGGTAATATTTACAACTCCGGGTACTTCCCGTGGCGTTTTCACGGGACTGTGCTTTGAAATATTAAGAGTTCATGCTTACAAAGCTCAGCATTGGTGCCTAAAGCCTTGGAAAGACGAGAATAGTGTTTCTGTTTACAATTAAGGAGGATTGGCTTTTGAGTTTTTTTGTGTGAATCAGTTAAAATGGTGACGATTCCGGTAAATACTTCTAAGAAACTGTCTTATTTTGGTAAAATTGTTCATATACACAATGATATTTCCCAGAAATGATTAAGAACATGTAAGAAACACCTCAAGTACACATAAATAGATTCTTACTACATTTACTGTTGTATTCAATCACAGAGGTTTCCAGTGGAAAGCTGTGAAATGACGAAACTACTGGTAATATATACAACTCGGGGTACTTCCGGTGGCGTTTTCACGGGACTGTGCTTTCAAATATTAAGAGTTCATGCTTACAGAGCTCAGAATAGGTGTCTAAAGCCTTGGAATGACGAGAATAGTATTGATGTTTACAATTAAGGAGGATTGGCTTTGGCGTTTTTTTGTGTGAATCAGTTAAAATCGTGACGATTCCGGTAAAGACTTCGAAGCAAACTGTCTAATTTTGGTAAAACTGTTAAAATACACATTGATAGTTCCCAGAAATGATTAAGATTGTGTAAGAAACACCTCAAGTACACGTAAATAGATTCTTACGACATTTACTGTAGTATTCAATCACGGAGGTTTCCAGTGGAAAGTTGTGAAATGATGAAAATACTGGTAATATTTACAACTCCTGGTACTTCCCGTGGAGTTTTCATGGGACTTTGCTTTGAAAAATTAAGAGTTCATGCTTACAAAGCTCAGCATTGGTGCCTAAAGCCTTTGAATGACGAGAATAGTGTTTCTGTTTACAATTAAGGAGGATTGGCTTTGGAGTTTTTTTGTGTGAATCAGTTAAAACGGTGATGATTCAGGTAAATACTTCTAAGCAAACTGTCTTATTTTTTTAAAATTGTTCGTATACACAATGATATTTCCCAGAAATGATTAAGAACGTGTAAGAAACACCTCAAGTACACGTAAATATATTCATACTACATTTACTGTCGTATTCAATCACAGAGGTTTCCAGTGGAAAGCTGTGAAATGAGGAAAATACTGGTAATATTTACATCTCCGGGTACGTCCGGTGGCGTTTTGACGGGACTGTGCTTTGAAATATTACGAGTTCATGCTTACAGAGCTCAGAATTGTTGTCTAAAGCCTTGGAATGACGAGAATAGTGTTTCTGTTTGCAATTAAGGAGGATTGGCTTTGGCGTTTTTTTGTGGGAATCAGTTAAAATGGTGACGATTCCGGTAAAGACTTCTAAGCAAACTGTCTAATTTTGGTAAAACTGTTAAAATACACAATGATAGTTCCCAGAAATGATTAAGAACGTGTAAGAAACACCTCAAGTACACGTAAATAGATTCTTACTACATTTACTGTAGTATTCAATCACGGAGGTTTCCAGTGGAAAGTTGTGAAATGATGAAAATACTGGTAATATTTACAACTCCGGGTACTTCCCGTGGCGTTTTCACGGGACTGTGCTTTGAAATATTAAGAGTTCATGCTTACAAAGCTCAGCATTGGTGCCTAAAGCCTTGGAAAGACGAGAATAGTGTTTCTGTTTACAATTAAGGAGGATTGGCTTTTGAGTTTTTTTGTGTGAATCAGTTAAAATGGTGACGATTCCGGTAAATACTTCTAAGAAACTGTCTTATTTTGGTAAAATTGTTCATATACACAATGATATTTCCCAGAAATGATTAAGAACATGTAAGAAACACCTCAAGTACACATAAATAGATTCTTACTACATTTACTGTTGTATTCAATCACAGAGGTTTCCAGTGGAAAGCTGTGAAATGACGAAACTACTGGTAATATATACAACTCGGGGTACTTCCGGTGGCGTTTTCACGGGACTGTGCTTTCAAATATTAAGAGTTCATGCTTACAGAGCTCAGAATAGGTGTCTAAAGCCTTGGAATGACGAGAATAGTATTGATGTTTACAATTAAGGAGGATTGGCTTTGGCGTTTTTTTGTGTGAATCAGTTAAAATCGTGACGATTCCGGTAAAGACTTCGAAGCAAACTGTCTAATTTTGGTAAAACTGTTAAAATACACATTGATAGTTCCCAGAAATGATTAAGATTGTGTAAGAAACACCTCAAGTACACGTAAATAGATTCTTACGACATTTACTGTCGTATTCAATCACGGAGGTTTCCAGTGGAAAGTTGTGAAATGATGAAAATACTGGTAATATTTACAACTCCTGGTACTTCCCGTGGAGTTTTCATGGGACTTTGCTTTGAAAAATTAAGAGTTCATGCTTACAAAGCTCAGCATTGGTGCCTAAAGCCTTTGAATGACGAGAATAGTGTTTCTGTTTACAATTAAGGAGGATTGGCTTTGGAGTTTTTTTGTGTGAATCAGTTAAAACGGTGATGATTCAGGTAAATACCTCTAAGCAAACTGTCTTATTTTGGTAATATTGTTCATATACACAATGATAGTTCCCAGAAATGATTAAGAACGTGTAAGAAACACTTCAAGTACACGTAAATATATTCATACTACATTTACTGTCGTATTCAATCACAGAGGTTTCCAGTGGAAAGCTGTGAAATGCGAAAATACTGGTAATATTTACAACTCCGGGTACTTCCGGTGGCGTTTTTACGGGACTGTGCTTTCCAATATTAAGAGTTCATGCTTACAGAGCTCAGCATTGGTGTCTAAAGCCTTGGAATAATGAGAATAGTGTTTCTGTTTACAATTAAGGAGGATTGGCTTTGGCGTTTTTTTGTGTGAATCAGTTAAAATGGTGACGATTCCAGTAAAGACTTCTTTGCAAACTGCTTAATTTTGGTAAAACTGTTAAAATACACAATGATAGTTCCCAGAAATGATTAAGAACGTGTAAGAAACACCTCAAGTACACGTAAATATATTCGTACTACATTTACTGTCGTATTCAATCACAGAGGTTTCCAGTGGAAAGCTGTGAAGTGACGAATATACTGGTAATGTTTACATCTCCGGGTACTTCCGGTGGCGTTTTGACGGGACTGTGCTTTGAAATATTAAGAGTTCATGCTTACAGAGCTCAGAATTGTTGTCTAAAGCCTTGGAATGACGAAAATAGTGTTTCTGTTTGCAATTAAGGAGGATTGGCTTTGGCGTTTTTTTGTGTGAATCAGTTAAAATGGTGAAGGTTCCGGTAAATACTTCTAAGCAAACTGTCTAATTTTTGGTAAAACTGTTAAAATACACAATGATAGTTCCCAGAAATGATTAAGAACATGTAAGAAACACCTCAAGTACACATAAATAGATTCTTACTACATTTACTGTTGCATTCAATGACGGAGGGTTCCGGTGGAATGCTGTGAAATGACGAAAATACTGGTAATATTTACGTCTCCGGGTACTTCCGGTGGCGTTTTCACGGGACTGTGCTTTGAAATATTAAGAGTTCATGCTTACAGAGCTCAGAATTGGTGCCTAAGACCTTGGAATGACGAGAATAGTGTTTCTGTTTACAATTAAGGAGGATTGGCTTTGGAGTGTTTTTGTGGGAATCAGTTAAAATGGTGACGATTCCGGTAAATACTTCTAAGCAAACTGTCTAATTTAGGTAAAACTGTTAAAATACACAATGATAGTTCCCAGAAATGATTAAGAATGTGGAAGAAACACCTCAAGTACACGTAAATATATTCTTACTACATTTACTGTCGTATTCAATGATGGAGGATTCCAGTGGAAAGCTGTGAAATGACGAAAATACTGGTAATATTTACGTCTCCGGGTACTTCCGGTGGCGTTTTCACGGGACTGTGCTTTGAAATATTAAGAGTTCATGCTTACAGAGCTCAGAATTGGTGCCTAAGACCTTGGAATGACGAGAATAGTGTTTCTGTTTACAATGAAGGAGGATTGGCTTTGGCGTTTTTTTGTGGGAATCAGTTAAAATGGTGACGATTCCGGTAAAGACTTCTAAGCAAACTGTCTAATTTTGGTAAAACTGTTAAAATACACAATGATAGTTCCCAGAAATGATTAAGAACGTGTAAGAAACACCTGAAGTACACGTAAATAGATTCTTACTACATTTACTGTAGTATTCAATCACGGAGGTTTCCAGTGGAAAGTTGTGAAATGATGAAAATACTGGTAATATTTACAACTCCGGGTACTTCCCGTGGCGTTTTCACGGGACTGTGCTTTGAAATATTAAGAGTTCATGCTTACAAAGCTCAGCATTGGTGCCTAAAGCCTTGGAATGACGAGAATAGTGTTTCTGTTTACAATTAAGGAGGATTGGCTTTTGAGTTTTTTTGTGTGAATCAGTTAAAATGGTGACGATTCCGGTAAATACTTCTAAGCAAACTGTCTTTTTCTGGTAAAATGGTTCATATACGCAATGAAATTTCCCAGAAATGATTAAGAACGTGTAAGAAACACCTGAAGTACACGTAAATAGATTCTTACTACATTTACTGTAGTATTCAATCACGGAGGTTTCCAGTGGAAAGTTGTAAAATGATGAAAATACTGGTAATATTTACAACTCCGGGTACTTCCCGTGGCGTTTTCACGGGACTGTGCTTTGAAATATTAAGAGTTCATGCTTACAAAGCTCAGCATTGGTGCCTAAAGCCTTGGAATGACGAGAATAGTGTTTCTGTTTACAATTAAGGAGGATTGGCTTTTGAGTTTTTTTGTGTGAATCAGTTAAAATGGTGACGATTCCGGTAAATACTTCTAAGAAACTGTCTTATTTTGGTAAAATTGTTCATATACACAATGATATTTCCCAGAAATGATTAAGAACATGTAAGAAACACCTCAAGTACACATAAATAGATTCTTACTACATTTACTGTTGTATTCATTCACAGAGGTTTCCAGTGGAAAGCTGTGAAATGACGAAACTACTGGTAATATATACAACTCGGGGTACTTCCGGTGGCGTTTTCACGGGACTGTGCTTTCAAATATTAAGAGTTCATGCTTACAGAGCCCAGAATAGGTGTCTAAAGCCTTGGAATGACGAGAATAGTGTTGATGTTTACAATTAAGGAGGATTGGCTTTGGCGTTTTTTTGTGTGAATCAGTTAAAATCGTGACGATTCCGGTAAAGACTTCTAAGCAAACTGTCTAATTTTGGTAAAACTGTTAAAATACACATTGATAGTTCCCAGAAATGATTAAGATTGTGTAAGAAACACCTCAAGTACACGTAAATAGATTCTTACTACATTTACTGTCGTATTCAATCACGGAGGTTTCCAGTGGAAAGTTGTGAAATGATGAAAATACTGGTAATATTTATAACTCCTGGTACTTCCCGTGGAGTTTTCATGGGACTTTGCTTTGAAAAATTAAGAGTTCATGCTTACAAAGCTCAGCATTGGTGCCTAAAGCCTTGGAATGACGAGAATAGTGTTTCTGTTTACAATTAAGGAGGATTGGCTTAGGAGTTTTTTTGTGTGAATCAGTTAAAACGGTGATGATTCAGGTAAATACCTCTAAGCAAACTGTCTTATTTTGGTAATATTGTTCATATACACAATGATAGTTCCCAGAAATGATTAAGAACGTGTAAGAAACACTTCAAGTACACGTAAATATATTCATACTACATTTACTGTCGTATTCAATCACAGAGGTTTCCAGTGCAAAGCTGTGAAATGCGAAAATACTGGTAATATTTACAACTCCGGGTACTTCCGGTGGCGTTTTTACGGGACTGTGCTTTCCAATATTAAGAGTTCATGCTTACAGAGCTCAGCATTGGTGTCTAAAGCCTTGGAATAATGAGAATAGTGTTTCTGTTTACAATTAAGGAGGATTGGCTTTGGCGTTTTTTTGTGTGAATCAGTTAAAATGGTGACGATTCCAGTAAAGACTTCTTTGCAAACTGCTTAATTTTGGTAAAACTGTTAAAATACACAATGATAGTTCCCAGAAATGATTAAGAACGTGTAAGAAACACCTCAAGTACACGTAAATATATTCGTACTACATTTACTGTCGTATTCAATCACAGATGTTTCCAGTGGAAAGCTGTGAAGTGACGAATATACTGGTAATGTTTACATCTCCGGGTACATCCGGTATCGTTTTCACGGGACTGTGCTTTGAAATATTAAGAGTTCATGCTTACAGAGCTCAGCATTGGTGCCTAAAGCCTTGGAATGACTAGAATAGTGTTTCTGTTTACAATGAAGGAGGATTGGCTTTGGAGTTTATTTGTGTGAATCAGTTAAAATTGTGACGATTCCGGTAAATACTTCTAAGCAAACTGTCTTATTTTTTTAAAATTGTTCGTATACACAATGATATTTCCCAGAAATGATTAAGAACGTGTAAGAAACACCTCAAGTACACGTAAATATATTCATACTACATTTACTGTCGTATTCAATCACAGAGGTTTCCAGTGGAAAGCTGTGAAATGAGGAAAATACTGGTAATATTTACATCTCCGGGTACTTCCGGTTGCGTTTTGACGGGACTGTGCTTTGAAATATTAAGAGTTCATGCTTACAGAGCTCAGAATTGTTGTCTAAAGCCTTGGAATGACGAGAATAGTGTTTCTGTTTGCAATTAAGGAGGATTGGCTTTGGCGTTTTTTTGTGGGAATCAGTTAAAATGGTGACGATTCCGGTAAAGACTTCTAAGCAAACTGTCTAATTTTGGTAAAACTGTTAAAATACACAATGATAGTTCCCAGAAATGATTAAGAACGTGTAAGAAACACCTCAAGTACACGTAAATAGATTCTTACTACATTTACTGTAGTATTCAATCACGGAGGTTTCCAGTGGAAAGTTGTGAAATGATGAAAATACTGGTAATATTTACAACTCCGGGTACTTCCCGTGGCGTTTTCACGGGACTGTGCTTTGAAATATTAAGAGTTCATGCTTACAAAGCTCAGCATTGGTGCCTAAAGCCTTGGAAAGACGAGAATAGTGTTTCTGTTTACAATTAAGGAGGATTGGCTTTTGAGTTTTTTTGTGTGAATCATTTAAAATGGTGACGATTCCGGTAAATACTTCTAAGAAACTGTCTTATTTTGGTAAAATTGTTCATATACACAATGATATTTCCCAGAAATGATTAAGAACATGTAAGAAACACCTCAAGTACACATAAATAGATTCTTACTACATTTACTGTTGTATTCAATCACAGAGGTTTCCAGTGGAAAGCTGTGAAATGACGAAACTACTGGTAATATATACAACTCGGGGTACTTCCGGTGGCGTTTTCACGGGACTGTGCTTTCAAATATTAAGAGTTCATGCTTACAGAGCCCAGAATAGGTGTCTAAAGCCTTGGAATGACGAGAATAGTGTTGATGTTTACAATTAAGGAGGATTGGCTTTGGCGTTTTTTTGTGTGAATCAGTTAAAATCGTGACGATTCCGGTAAAGACTTCTAAGCAAACTGTCTAATTTTGGTAAAACTGTTAAAATACACATTGATAGTTCCCAGAAATGATTAAGATTGTGTAAGAAACACCTCAAGTACAAGTAAATAGATTCTTACTACATTTACTGTCGTATTCAATCACGGAGGTTTCCAGTGGAAAGTTGTGAAATGATGAAAATACTGGTAATATTTACAACTCCTGGTACTTCCCGTGGAGTTTTCATGGGACTTTGCTTTGAAAAATTAAGAGTTCATGCTTACAAAGCTCAGCATTGGTGCCTAAAGCCTTGGAATGACGAGAATAGTGTTTCTGTTTACAATTAAGGAGGATTGGCTTTGGAGTTTTTTTGTGTGAATCAGTTAAAACGGTGATGATTCAGGTAAATACCTCTAAGCAAACTGTCTTATTTTGGTAATATTGTTCATATACACAATGATAGTTCCCAGAAATGATTAAGAACGTGTAAGAAACACTTCAAGTACACGTAAATATATTCATACTACATTTACTGTCGTATTCAATCACAGAGGTTTCCAGTGCAAAGCTGTGAAATGCGAAAATACTGGTAATATTTACAACTCCGGGTACTTCCGGTGGCGTTTTTACGGGACTGTGCTTTCCAATATTAAGAGTTCATGCTTACAGAGCTCAGCATTGGTGTCTAAAGCCTTGGAATAATGAGAATAGTGTTTCTGTTTACAATTAAGGAGGATTGGCTTTGGCGTTTTTTTGTGTGAATCAGTTAAAATGGTGACGATTCCAGTAAAGACTTCTTTGCAAACTGCTTAATTTTGGTAAAACTGTTAAAATACACAATGATAGTTCCCAGAAATGATTAAGAACGTGTAAGAAACACCTCAAGTACACGTAAATATATTCGTACTACATTTACTGTCGTATTCAATCACAGATGTTTCCAGTGGAAAGCTGTGAAGTGACGAATATACTGGTAATGTTTACATCTCCGGGTACTTCCGGTATCGTTTTCACGGGACTGTGCTTTGAAATATTAAGAGTTCATGCTTACAGAGCTCAGCATTGGTGCCTAAAGCCTTGGAATGACTAGAATAGTGTTTCTGTTTACAATGAAGGAGGATTGGCTTTGGAGTTTATTTGTGTGAATCAGTTAAAATTGTGACGATTCCGGTAAATACTTCTAAGCAAACTGTCTTATTTTTTTAAAATTGTTCGTATACACAATGATATTTCCCAGAAATGATTAAGAACGTGTAAGAAACACCTCAAGTACACGTAAATATATTCATACTACATTTACTGTCGTATTCAATCACAGAGGTTTCCAGTGGAAAGCTGTGAAATGAGGAAAATACTGGTAATATTTACATCTCCGGGTACTTCCGGTGGCGTTTTGACGGGACTGTGCTTTGAAATATTAAGAGTTCATGCTTACAGATCTCAGAATTGTTGTCTAAAGCCTTGGAATGACGAGAATAGTGTTTCTGTTTGCAATTAAGGAGGATTGGCTTTGGCGTTTTTTTGTGGGAATCAGTTAAAATGGTGACGATTCCGGTAAATACTTCTAAGCAAACTGTCTAATTTTGGTAAAACTGTTAAAATACACAATGATAGTTCCCAGAAATGATTAAGAACGTGTAAGAAACACCTCAAGTACACGTAAATAGATTCTTACTACATTTACTGTAGTATTCAATCACGGAGGTTTCCAGTGGAAAGTTGTGAAATGATGAAAATACTGGTAATATTTACAACTCCGGGTACTTCCCGTGGCGTTTTCACGGGACTGTGCTTTGAAATATTAAGAGTTCATGCTTACAAAGCTCAGCATTGGTGCCTAAAGCCTTGGAAAGACGAGAATAGTGTTTCTGTTTACAATTAAGGAGGATTGGCTTTTGAGTTTTTTTGTGTGAATCAGTTAAAATGGTGACGATTCCGGTAAATACTTCTAAGAAACTGTCTTATTTTGGTAAAATTGTTCATATACACAATGATATTTCCCAGAAATGATTAAGAACATGTAAGAAACACCTCAAGTACACATAAATAGATTCTTACTACATTTACTGTTGTATTCAATCACAGAGGTTTCCAGTGGAAAGCTGTGAAATGACGAAAATACTGGTAATATTTACAACTCCGGGTACTTCCGGTGGCGTTTTCACGTGACTGTGCTTTGAAATATTAAGAGTTCATGCTTACAGAGCTCAGCATTGGTGCCTAAAGCCTTGGAATGACGAGAATAGTGTTTCTGTTTACAATTAAGGAGGATTGGCTTTGGAGTTTTTTTGTGTGAATCAGTTAAAACGGTGATGATTCAGGTAAATACCTCTAAGCAAACTGTCTTATTTTGGTAAAATTGTTCATATACACAATGATAGTTCCCAGAAATGATTAAGAACGTGTAAGAAACACCTCAAGTACACGTAAATATATTCATACTACATTTACTGTCGTATTCAATCACAGAGGTTTCCAGTGCAAAGCTGTGAAATGCGAAAATACTGGTAATATTTACAACTCCGGGCACTTCCGGTGGCGTTTTAATGGGACTGTGCTTTCAAATATTAAGAGTTCATGCTTACAGAGCTCAGCATTGGTGTCTAAAGCCTTGGAATGATGAGAATAGTGTTTTTGTTTACAATTAAGGAGGATTGGCTTTGGCGTTTTTTTGTGTGAATCAGTTAAAATGGTGACGATTCCGGTAAATAGTTCTAAGCAAACTGTCTAATTTTCGTAAAACTGTTAAAGTACACAATGATAGTTCCCAGAAATGATTAAGAACGTGTAAGAAACACCTCAAGTACACGTAAATAGATTCTTACTACATTTACTGTCGTATTCAATCACAGAGGTTTCCAGTGGAAAGCTGTGAAATGACGAAAATACTGGTAATATTTACAACTATGGTACTTCCGGTGGCGTTTTCACGGGACTGTGCTTTCAAATATTAAGAGTTCATGCTTACAGAGCTCAGCATTGGTGTCTAAAGCCTTGGAATGACGAGAATAGTGTTTCTGTTTACAATTAAGGAGGATTGGCTTTGGCGTTTTTTTGTGTGAATCACTTAAAATGGTGACGATTCCGGTAAATACTTCTAAGCAAACTGTCTAATTATGGTAAAACTGTTAAAATACACAATGATAGTTCCCAAAAATGATTAAGAACGTGTAAGAAACACCTCAAGTACAAGTAAATAGATTCTTACTATATTTACTGTCGCATTCAATGACGGAGGTTTCAATTGGAAAGCTGTGAAATGACGAAAATACTGGTAATATTTACGTCTCCGGGTACTTCCGGTGGCGTTTTCACGGGACTGTGCTTTGAAATATTAAGAGTTCATGCTTACAGAGCTCAGAATTGGTGCCTAAAGCCTTGGAATGACGAGAATAGTGTTTCCGTTTACAATGAAGGAGGATTGGCTTTGGCGTTTTTTTGTGGGAATCAGTTAAAATGGTGACGATTCCGGTAAAGACTTCTAAGCAAACTGTCTAATTTTGGTAAAACTGTTAAAATACACAATGATAGTTCCCAGAAATGATTAAGAACGTGTAAGAAACACCTCAATACACGTAAATAGATTCTTACTACATTTACTGTCGTATTCAATCACGGAGGTTTCCAGTGGAAAGTTGTGAAATGATGAAAATACTGGTAATATTTACAACTCCTGGTACTTCCCGTGGAGTTTTCATGGGACTTCGCTTTGAAAAATTAAGAGTTCATGCTTACAAAGCTCAGCATTGGTGCCTAAAGCCTTGGAATGACGAGAATAGTGTTTCTGTTTACAATTAAGGAGGATTGGCTTTGGAGTTTTTTTGTGTGAATCAGTTAAAACGGTGATGATTCAGGTAAATACCTCTAAGCAAACTGTCTTATTTTGGTAATATTGTTCATATACACAATGATAGTTCCCAGAAATGATTAAGAACGTGTAAGAAACACTTCAAGTACACGTAAATATATTCATACTACATTTACTGTCGTATTCAATCACAGAGGTTTCCAGTGGAAAGCTGTGAAATGCGAAAATACTGGTAATATTTACAACTCCGGGTACTTCCGGTGGCATTTTTACGGGACTGTGCTTTCCAATATTAAGAGTTCATGCTTACAGAGCTCAGCATTGGTGTCTAAAGCCTTGGAATAATGAGAATACTGTTTCTGTTTACAATTAAGGAGGATTGGCTTTGGCGTTTTTTTGTGTGAATCAGTTAAAATGGTGACGATTCCAGTAAAGACTTCTTTGCAAACTGCTTAATTTTGGTAAAACTGTTAAAATACACAATGATAGTTCCCAGAAATGATTAAGAACGTGTAAGAAACACCTCAAGTACACGTAAATATATTCGTACTACATTTACTGTCGTATTCAATCACAGAGGTTTCCAGTGGAAAGCTGTGAAGTGACGAATATACTGGTAATGTTTACATCTCCGGGTACTTCCGGTGGCGTTTTGACGGGACTGTGCTTTGAAATATTAAGAGTTCATGCTTACAGAGCTCAGAATTGTTGTCTAAAGCCTTGGAATGACGAAAATAGTGTTTCTGTTTGCAATTAAGGAGGATTGGCTTTGGCGTTTTTTTGTGTGAATCAGTTAAAATGGTGAAGGTTCCGGTAAATACTTCTAAGCAAACTGTCTAATTTTTGGTAAAACTGTTAAAATACACAATGATAGTTCCCAGAAATGATTAAGAACGTGTAAGAAACACCTCAAGTACACGTAAATATATTCATACTACATTTACTGTCGTATTCAATCACAGAGGTTTCCAGTGGAAAGCTGTGAAATGAGGAAAATACTGGTAATATTTACATCTCCGGGTACTTCCGGTGGTGTTTTGACGGGACTGTGCTTTGAAATATTAAGAGTTCATGCTTACAGAGCTCAGAATTGTTGTCTAAAGCCTTGGAATGACGAAAATAGTGTTTCTGTTTGCAATGAAGGAGGATTGGCTTTGGCGTTTTTTTGTGTGAATCAGTTAAAATGGTGAAGGTTCCGGTAAATACTTCTAAGCAAACTGTCTAATTTTTGGTAAAACTGTTAAAATACACAATGATAGTTCCCAGAAATGATTAAGAACATGTAAGAAACACCTCAAGTACACATAAATAGATTCTTACTACATTTACTGTTGCATTCAATGACGGAGGGTTCCGGTGGAATGCTGTGAAATGACGAAACTACTGGTAATATATACAACTCGGGGTACTTCCGGTGGCGTTTTCACGGGACTGTGCTTTCAAATATTAAGAGTTCATGCTTACAGAGCTCAGAATTGGTGCCTAAAGCCTTGGCATGACGAGAATAGTGTTTCTGTTTACAATGAAGGAGGATTGGCTTTGGTGTTTTTTTGGGTGAATCAGTTAAAATGGTGGCGATTCAGATAAAGACTTCTAAGCAAACTGTTTAATTTTGGTAAAACTGTTCATATACACAATGATATTTCCCAGAAATGATTAAGAACGTGGAAGAAACACCTCAAGTACACATAAATATATTCATACTACATTTACTGTCGTATTCAATCACAGAGGTTTCCAGTGGAAAGCTGTGAAATGACGAAAATACTGGTAATATTTACATCTCCGGGTACTTCCGGTGGCGTTTTGAGGGGACTGTGCTTTGAAATATTAAGAGTTCATGCTTACAGAGCTCAGAATTGGTGGCTAAAGCCTTGGAATGACTAGAATAGTGTTTCTTTTTACAATGAAGGAGGATTGGCTTTGGCGTTTTTTTTGTGTGAATCAGTTAAAATGGTGACGATTCCGGTAAATACTTCTAAGCAAACTGTCTTATTTTGGTAAAACTTTTAAAATACACAATGATAGTCCTAGAAATGATTAAGAACGTGTAAGAAACACCTCAAGTACACGTAAATAGATTCTTACTACATTTACTGTCCTATTCAATCACAGAGGTTTCCAGTGGAAAGCTCTGAAATGACGAAAATATTAGTAATATTTACATCTCCGGGTACTTCCGGTGGCGTTTTGACGGGACTGTGCTTTGAAATATTAAGAGTTCATGCTTACAGAGCTCAGAATTGTTGTCTAAAGCCTTGGAATAACGAGAATAATGTTTCTTTTTACAATTAAGGAGGATTGGCTTTGGAGTTTTTTTGTGTGAATCAGTTAAAATGGTGACGATTCCGGTAAATACTTCTAAGCAAACTGTCTTTTTCTGGTAAAATTGTTCATATACGCAATGAAATTTCCCAGAAATGATTAAGAACGTGTAAGAAACACCTGAAGTACACGTAAATAGATTCTTACTACATTTACTGTAGTATTCAATCACGGAGGTTTCCAGTGGAAAATTGTAAAATGATGAAAATACTGGTAATATTTACAACTCCGGGTACTTCCCGTGGCGTTTTCACGGGACTGTGCTTTGAAATATTAAGAGTTCATGCTTACAAAGCTCAGCATTGGTGCCTAAAGCCTTGGAATGACGAGAATAGTGTTTCTGTTTACAATTAAGGAGGATTGGCTTTTGAGTTTTTTTGTGTGAATCAGTTAAAATGGTGACGATTCTGGTAAATACTTCTAAGAAACTGTCTTATTTTGGTAAAATTGTTCATATACACAATGATATTTCCCAGAAATGATTAAGAACATGTAAGAAACACCTCAAGTACACATAAATAGATTCTTACTACATTTACTGTTGTATTCAATCACAGAGGTTTCCAGTGGAAAGCTGTGAAATGACGAAACTACTGGTAATATATACAACTCGGGGTACTTCCGGTGGCGTTTTCACGGGACTGTGCTTTCAAATATTAAGAGTTCATGCTTACAGAGCCCAGAATAGGTGTCTAAAGCCTTGGAATGACGAGAATAGTGTTGATGTTTACAATTAAGGAGGATTGGCTTTGGCGTTTTTTTGTGTGAATCAGTTAAAATCGTTACGATTCCGGTAAAGACTTCTAAGCAAACTGTCTAATTTTGGTAAAACTGTTAAAATACACATTGATAGTTCCCAGAAATGATTAAGATTGTGTAAGAAACACCTCAAGTACACGTAAATAGATTCTTACTACATTTACTGTCGTATTCAATCACGGAGGTTTCCAGTGGAAAGTTGTGAAATGATGAAAATACTGGTAATATTTACAACTCCTGGTACTTCCCGTGGAGTTTTCATGGGACTTTGCTTTGAAAAATTAAGAGTTCATGCTTACAAAGCTCAGCATTGGTGCCTAAAGCCTTGGAATGACGAGAATAGTGTTTCTGTTTACAATTAAGGAGGATTGGCTTTGGAGTTTTTTTGTGTGAATCAGTTAAAACGGTGATGATTCAGGTAAATACCTCTAAGCAAACTGTCTTATTTTGGTAATATTGTTCATATACACAATGATAGTTCCCAGAAATGATTAAGAACGTGTAAGAAACACTTCAAGTACACGTACATATATTCATACTACATTTACTGTCGTATTCAATCACAGAGGTTTCCAGTGGAAAGCTGTGAAATGCGAAAATACTGGTAATATTTACAACTCCGGGTACTTCCGGTGGCGTTTTTACGGGACTGTGCTTTCCAATATTAAGAGTTCATGCTTACAGAGCTCAGCATTGGTGTCTAAAGCCTTGGAATAATGAGAATAGTGTTTCCGTTTACAATTAAGGAGGATTGGCTTTGGCGTTTTTTTGTGTGAATCAGTTAAAATGGTGACGATTCCAGTAAAGACTTCTTTGCAAACTGCTTAATTTTGGTAAAACTGTTAAAATACACAATGATAGTTCCCAGAAATGATTAAGAACGTGTAAGAAACACCTCAAGTACACGTAAATATATTCGTACTACATTTACTGTCGTATTCAATCACAGATGTTTCCAGTGGAAAGCTGTGAAGTGACGAATATACTGATAATGTTTACATCTCCGGGTACTTCCGGTATCGTTTTCACGGGACTGTGCTTTGAAATATTAAGAGTTCATGCTTACAGAGCTCAGCATTGGTGCCTAAAGCCTTGGAATGACTAGAATAGTGTTTCTGTTTACAATGAAGGAGGATTGGCTTTGGAGTTTATTTGTGTGAATCAGTTAAAATTGTGACGATTCCGGTAAATACTTCTAAGCAAACTGTCTTATTTTTTTAAAATTGTTCGTATACACAATGATATTTCCCAGAAATGATTAAGAACGTGTAAGAAACACCTCAAGTACACGTAAATATATTCATACTACATTTACTGTCGTATTCAATCACAGAGGTTTCCAGTGGAAAGCTGTGAAATGAGGAAAATACTGGTAATATTTACATCTCCGGGTACTTCCGGTGGCGTTTTGACGGGACTGTGCTTTGAAATATTAAGAGTTCATGCTTACAGAGCTCAGAATTGTTGTCTAAAGCCTTGGAATGCCGAAAATAGTGTTTCTGTTTGCAATTAAGGAGGATTGGCTTTGGCGTTTTTTTGTGTGAATCAGTTAAAATGGTGAAGGTTCCGGTAAATACTTCTAAGCAAACTGTCTAATTTTTGGTAAAACTGTTAAAATACACAATGATAGTTCCCAGAAATGATTAAGAACATGTAAGAAACACCTCAAGTACACATAAATAGATTCTTACTACATTTACTGTTGCATTCAATGACGGAGGGTTCCGGTGGAAAGCTGTGAAAGGACGAAAATACTGGTAATATTTACATCTCCTGGTACTTCCGGTATCATTTTCACGGGACTGTGCTTTGAAATATTAAGAGTTCACGCTTACAGAGCTCAGCATTGGTGCCTAAAGCCTTGGATTGACGAGAATAATGTTTCTGTTTACAATTAAGGAGGATTGGCTTTGGCGTTTTTTTGTGTGAATCAGTTAAAATGGTGACGATTCTGGTAAATACTTCTAAGCAAACTGTCTAATTATGGTAAAACTGTTAAAATATACAATGATAGTTCCCAGAAATGATTAAGAACGTGGAAGAAACACCTCAAGTACACGTAAATATATTCTTACTACATTTACTGTCGTATTCAATCACAGAGGTTTCCAGTGGAAAGCTGTGAAATGACGAAAATACTGGTAATATTTACAACTATGGTACTTCCGGTGGCGTTTTCACGGGACTGTGCTTTCAAATATTAAGAGTTCATGCTTACAGAGCTCAGAATTGGTGCCTAAAGCCTTGGCATGACGAGAATAGTGTTTCTGTTTACAATGAAGGAGGATTGGCTTTGGCGTTTTTTTGGGTGAATCAGTTAAAATGGTGGCGATTCCGATAAAGACTTCTAAGCAAACTGTCTAATTTTGGTAAAACTGTTCATATACACAATGATATTTCCCAGAAATGATTAAGAACGTGGAAGAAACACCTCAAGTACACATAAATATATTCATACTACATTTACTGTCGTATTCAATCACAGAGGTTTCCAGTGGAAAGCTGTGAAATGACGAAAATACTGGTAATATTTACATCTCCGGGTACTTCCGGTGGCGTTTTGAGGGGACTGTGCTTTCAAATATTAAGAGTTCATGCTTACAGAGCTCAGAATTGGTGCCTAAAGCCTTGGCATGACGAGAATAGTGTTTCTGTTTACAATGAAGGAGGATTGGCTTTGGTGTTTTTTTGGGTGAATCAGTTAAAATGGTGGCGATTCAGATAAAGACTTCTAAGCAAACTGTTTAATTTTGGTAAAACTGTTCATATACACAATGATATTTCCCAGAAATGATTAAGAACGTGGAAGAAACACCTCAAGTACACATAAATATATTCATACTACATTTACTGTCGTATTCAATCACAGAGGTTTCCAGTGGAAAGCTGTGAAATGACGAAAATACTGGTAATATTTACATCTCCGGGTACTTCCGGTGGCGTTTTGAGGGGACTGTGCTTTGAAATATTAAGAGTTCATGCTTACAGAGCTCAGAATTGGTGGCTAAAGCCTTGGAATGACTAGAATAGTGTTTCTTTTTACAATGAAGGAGGATTGGCTTTGGCGTTTTTTTGTGTGAATCAGTTAAAATGGTGACGATTCCGGTAAATACTTCTAAGCAAACTGTCTTATTTTGGTAAAACTTTTAAAATACACAATGATAGTCCTAGAAATGATTAAGAACGTGTAAGAAACACCTCAAGTACACGTAAATAGATTCTTACTACATTTACTGTCCTATTCAATCACAGAGGTTTCCAGTGGAAAGCTCTGAAATGACGAAAATATTAGTAATATTTACATCTCCGGGTACTTCCGGTGGCGTTTTGACGGGACTGTGCTTTGAAATATTAAGAGTTCATGCTTACAGAGCTCAGAATTGTTGTCTAAAGCCTTGGAATAACGAGAATAATGTTTCTTTTTACAATTAAGGAGGATTGGCTTTGGAGTTTTTTTGTGTGAATCAGTTAAAATGGTGACGATTCCGGTAAATACTTCTAAGCAAACTGTCTTTTTCTGGTAAAATTGTTCATATACGCAATGAAATTTCCCAGAAATGATTAAGAACGTGTAAGAAACACCTGAAGTACACGTAAATAGATTCTTACTACATTTACTGTAGTATTCAATCACGGAGGTTTCCAGTGGAAAATTGTAAAATGATGAAAATACTGGTAATATTTACAACTCCGGGTACTTCCCGTGGCGTTTTCACGGGACTGTGCTTTGAAATATTAAGAGTTCATGCTTACAAAGCTCAGCATTGGTGCCTAAAGCCTTGGAATGACGAGAATAGTGTTTCTGTTTACAATTAAGGAGGATTGGCTTTTGAGTTTTTTTGTGTGAATCAGTTAAAATGGTGACGATACTGGTAAATACTTCTAAGAAACTGTCTTATTTTGGTAAAATTGTTCATATACACAATGATATTTCCCAGAAATGATTAAGAACATGTAAGAAACACCTCAAGTACACATAAATAGATTCTTACTACATTTACTGTTGTATTCAATCACAGAGGTTTCCAGTGGAAAGCTGTGAAATGACGAAACTACTGGTAATATATACAACTCGGGGTACTTCCGGTGGCGTTTTCACGGGACTGTGCTTTCAAATATTAAGAGTTCATGCTTACAGAGCCCAGAATAGGTGTCTAAAGCCTTGGAATGACGAGAATAGTGTTGATGTTTACAATTAAGGAGGATTGGCTTTGGCGTTTTTTTGTGTGAATCAGTTAAAATCGTTACGATTCCGGTAAAGACTTCTAAGAAAACTGTCTAATTTTGGTAAAACTGTTAAAATACACATTGATAGTTCCCAGAAATGATTAAGATTGTGTAAGAAACACCTCAAGTACACGTAAATAGATTCTTACTACATTTACTGTCGTATTCAATCACGGAGGTTTCCAGTGGAAAGTTGTGAAATGATGAAAATACTGGTAATATTTACAACTCCTGGTACTTCCCGTGGAGTTTTCATGGGACTTTGCTTTGAAAAATTAAGAGTTCATGCTTACAAAGCTCAGCATTGGTGCCTAAAGCCTTGGAATGACGAGAATAGTGTTTCTGTTTACAATTAAGGAGGATTGGCTTTGGAGTTTTTTTGTGTGAATCAGTTAAAACGGTGATGATTCAGGTAAATACCTCTAAGCAAACTGTCTTATTTTGGTAATATTGTTCATATACACAATGATAGTTCCCAGAAATGATTAAGAACGTGTAAGAAACACTTCAAGTACACGTACATATATTCATACTACATTTACTGTCGTATTCAATCACAGAGGTTTCCAGTGGAAAGCTGTGAAATGCGAAAATACTGGTAATATTTACAACTCCGGGTACTTCCGGTGGCGTTTTTACGGGACTGTGCTTTCCAATATTAAGAGTTCATGCTTACAGAGCTCAGCATTGGTGTCTAAAGCCTTGGAATAATGAGAATAGTGTTTCCGTTTACAATTAAGGAGGATTGGCTTTGGCGTTTTTTTGTGTGAATCAGTTAAAATGGTGACGATTCCAGTAAAGACTTCTTTGCAAACTGCTTAATTTTGGTAAAACTGTTAAAATACACAATGATAGTTCCCAGAAATGATTAAGAACGTGTAAGAAACACCTCAAGTACACGTAAATATATTCGTACTACATTTACTGTCGTATTCAATCACAGATGTTTCCAGTGGAAAGCTGTGAAGTGACGAATATACTGATAATGTTTACATCTCCGGGTACTTCCGGTATCGTTTTCACGGGACTGTGCTTTGAAATATTAAGAGTTCATGCTTACAGAGCTCAGCATTGGTGCCTAAAGCCTTGGAATGACTAGAATAGTGTTTCTGTTTACAATGAAGGAGGATTGGCTTTGGAGTTTATTTGTGTGAATCAGTTAAAATTGTGACGATTCCGGTAAATACTTCTAAGCAAACTGTCTTATTTTTTTAAAATTGTTCGTATACACAATGATATTTCCCAGAAATGATTAAGAACGTGTAAGAAACACCTCAAGTACACGTAAATATATTCATACTACATTTACTGTCGTATTCAATCACAGAGGTTTCCAGTGGAAAGCTGTGAAATGAGGAAAATACTGGTAATATTTACATCTCCGGGTACTTCCGGTGGCGTTTTGACGGGACTGTGCTTTGAAATATTAAGAGTTCATGCTTACAGAGCTCAGAATTGTTGTCTAAAGCCTTGGAATGCCGAAAATAGTGTTTCTGTTTGCAATTAAGGAGGATTGGCTTTGGCGTTTTTTTGTGTGAATCAGTTAAAATGGTGAAGGTTCCGGTAAATACTTCTAAGCAAACTGTCTAATTTTTGGTAAAACTGTTAAAATACACAATGATAGTTCCCAGAAATGATTAAGAACATGTAAGAAACACCTCAAGTACACATAAATAGATTCTTACTACATTTACTGTTGCATTCAATGACGGAGGGTTCCGGTGGAAAGCTGTGAAAGGACGAAAATACTGGTAATATTTACATCTCCTGGTACTTCCGGTATCATTTTCACGGGACTGTGCTTTGAAATATTAAGAGTTCACGCTTACAGAGCTCAGCATTGGTGCCTAAAGCCTTGGATTGACGAGAATAATGTTTCTGTTTACAATTAAGGAGGATTGGCTTTGGCGTTTTTTTGTGTGAATCAGTTAAAATGGTGACGATTCTGGTAAATACTTCTAAGCAAACTGTCTAATTTTGGTAAAACTGTTAAAATACACATTGATAGTTCCCAGAAATGATTAAGATTGTGTAAGAAACACCTCAAGTACACGTAAATAGATTCTTACTACATTTACTGTCGTATTCAATCACGGAGGTTTCCAGTGGAAAGCTGTGAAATGCCGAAAATACTGGTAATATTTACAACTCCTGGTACTTCCCGTGGAGTTTTCATGGGACTTTGCTTTGAAAAATTAAGAGTTCATGCTTACAAAGCTCAGCATTGGTGCCT
Source organism: Myotis daubentonii (assembly GCF_963259705.1). NCBI lineage: Eukaryota > Metazoa > Chordata > Mammalia > Chiroptera > Vespertilionidae > Myotis > Myotis daubentonii. The sequence continues at coordinate 958,757 of NC_081853.1, read as the reverse complement.
AAAGCCTTGGAATGACGAGAATAGTGTTTCTGTTTACAATTAAGGAGGATTGGCTTTGGAGTTTTTTTGTGTGAATCAGTTAAAACGGTGATGATTCAGGTAAATACCTCTAAGCAAACTGTCTTATTTTGGTAATATTGTTCATATACACAATGATAGTTCCCAGAAATGATTAAGAACGTGTAAGAAACACTTCAAGAACACGTACATATATTCATACTACATTTACTGTCGTATTCAATCACAGAGGTTTCCAGTGGAAAGCTGTGAAATGCGAAAATACTGGTAATATTTACAACTCCGGGTACTTCCGGTGGCGTTTTTACGGGACTGTGCTTTCCAATATTAAGAGTTCATGCTTACAGAGCTCAGCATTGGTGTCTAAAGCCTTGGAATAATGAGAATAGTGTTTCTGTTTACAATTAAGGAGGATTGGCTTTGGCGTTTTTTTGTGTGAATCAGTTAAAATGGTGACGATTCCAGTAAAGACTTCTTTGCAAACTGCTTAATTTTGGTAAAACTGTTAAAATACACAATGATAGTTCCCAGAAATGATTAAGAACGTGTAAGAAACACCTCAAGTACACGTAAATATATTCGTACTACATTTACTGTCGTATTCAATCACAGATGTTTCCAGTGGAAAGCTGTGAAGTGACGAATATACTGATAATGTTTACATCTCCGGGTACTTCCGGTATCGTTTTCACGGGACTGTGCTTTGAAATATTAAGAGTTCATGCTTACAGAGCTCAGCATTGGTGCCTAAAGCCTTGGAATGACTAGAATAGTGTTTCTGTTTACAATGAAGGAGGATTGGCTTTGGAGTTTATTTGTGTGAATCAGTTAAAATTGTGACGATTCCGGTAAATACTTCTAAGCAAACTGTTTATTTTTTTAAAATTGTTCGTATACACAATGATATTTCCCAGAAATGATTAAGAACGTGTAAGAAACACCTCAAGTACACGTAAATAGATTCTTACTACATTTACTGTCCTATTCAATCACAGAGGTTTCCAGTGGAAAGCTCTGAAATGACGAAAATACTAGTAATATTTACATCTCCGGGTACTTCCGGTGGCGTTTTGACGGGAATGTGGTTTGAAATATTAAGAGTTCATGCTTACAGAGCTCAGAATTGTTGTCTAAAGCCTTGGAATAATGAGAATAATGTTTCTTTTTACAATTAAGGAGGATTGGCTTTGGAGTTTTTTTGTGTGAATCAGTTAAAATGGTGACGATTCCGGTAAATACTTCTAAGCAAACTGTCTTTTTCTGGTAAAATTGTTCATATACGCAATGAAATTTCCCAGAAATGATTAAGAACGTGTAAGAAATACCTCAAGTACACGTAAATATATTCATACTACATATACTGTCGTATTCAATCACAGAGGTTTCCAGTGGAAAGCTGTGAAATGACGAAAATACTGGTAATATTTACAACTGCGGGTACTTCCGGTGGCCTTTTTAAGGGATTGTGCTTTCAAATATTAAGAGTTCATGCTTACAGAGCTCAGCATTGGTGCCTAAAGCCTTGGAATGACGAGAATAATGTTTCTGTTTACAATTAAGGAGGATTGGCTTTGGAGTTTTTTTGTGGGAATCAGTTAAAATGGTGACGATTCCGGTAAATACTTCTAAGCAAACTGTCTAATTTAGGTAAAACTGTTAAAATACACAATGATAGTTCCCAGAAATGATTAAGAACGTGTAAGAAACACCTCAAGTACACGTAAATAGATTCTTACTACATTTACTGTAGTATTCAATCACGGAGGTTTCCAGTGGAAAGTTGTGAAATGATGAAAATACTGGTAATATTTACAACTCCGGGTACTTCCCGTGGCGTTTTCACGGGACTGTGCTTTGAAATATTAAGAGTTCATGCTTACAGAGCTCAGCATTGGTGCCTAAAGCCTTGGAATGACTAGAATAGTGTTTCTGTTTACAATGAAGGAGGATTGGCTTTGGAGTTTATTTGTGTGAATCAGTTAAAATGGTGACGATTCCAGTAAAGACTTCTTTGCAAACTGCTTAATTTTGGTAAAACTGTTAAAATACACAATGATAGTTCCCAGAAATGATTAAGAACGTGTAAGAAACACCTCAAGTACACGTAAATATATTCGTACTACATTTACTGTCGTATTCAATCACAGATGTTTCCAGTGGAAAGCTGTGAAGTGACGAATATACTGATAATGTTTACATCTCCGGGTACTTCCGGTATCGTTTTCACGGGACTGTGCTTTGAAATATTAAGAGTTCATGCTTACAGAGCTCAGCATTGGTGCCTAAAGCCTTGGAATGACTAGAATAGTGTTTCTGTTTACAATGAAGGAGGATTGGCTTTGGAGTTTATTTGTGTGAATCAGTTAAAATTGTGACGATTCCGGTAAATACTTCTAAGCAAACTGTCTTATTTTTTTAAAATTGTTCGTATACACAATGATATTTCCCAGAAATGATTAAGAACGTGTAAGAAACACCTCAAGTACACGTAAATATATTCATACTACATTTACTGTCGTATTCAATCACAGAGGTTTCCAGTGGAAAGCTGTGAAATGAGGAAAATACTGGTAATATTTACATCTCCGGGTACTTCCGGTGGCGTTTTGACGGGACTGTGCTTTGAAATATTAAGAGTTCATGCTTACAGAGCTCAGAATTGTTGTCTAAAGCCTTGGAATGCCGAAAATAGTGTTTCTGTTTGCAATTAAGGAGGATTGGCTTTGGCGTTTTTTTGTGTGAATCAGTTAAAATGGTGAAGGTTCCGGTAAATACTTCTAAGCAAACTGTCTAATTTTTGGTAAAACTGTTAAAATACACAATGATAGTTCCCAGAAATGATTAAGAACATGTAAGAAACACCTCAAGTACACATAAATAGATTCTTACTACATTTACTGTTGCATTCAATGACGGAGGGTTCCGGTGGAAAGCTGTGAAAGGACGAAAATACTGGTAATATTTACATCTCCTGGTACTTCCGGTATCATTTTCACGGGACTGTGCTTTGAAATATTAAGAGTTCACGCTTACAGAGCTCAGCATTGGTGCCTAAAGCCTTGGATTGACGAGAATAATGTTTCTGTTTACAATTAAGGAGGATTGGCTTTGGCGTTTTTTTGTGTGAATCAGTTAAAATGGTGACGATTCTGGTAAATACTTCTAAGCAAACTGTCTAATTTTGGTAAAACTGTTAAAATATACAATGATAGTTCCCAGAAATGATTAAGAACGTGGAAGAAACACCTCAAGTACACGTAAATATATTCTTACTACATTTACTGTCGTATTCAATCACAGAGGTTTCCAGTGGAAAGCTGTGAAATGACGAAAATACTGGTAATATTTACAACTATGGTACTTCCGGTGGCGTTTTCACGGGACTGTGCTTTCAAATATTAAGAGTTCATGCTTACAGAGCTCAGAATTGGTGCCTAAAGCCTTGGCATGACGAGAATAGTGTTTCTGTTTACAATGAAGGAGGATTGGCTTTGGCGTTTTTTTGGGTGAATCAGTTAAAATGGTGGCGATTCCGATAAAGACTTCTAAGCAAACTGTCTAATTTTGGTAAAACTGTTCATATACACAATGATATTTCCCAGAAATGATTAAGAACGTGGAAGAAACACCTCAAGTACACATAAATATATTCATACTACATTTACTGTCGTATTCAATCACAGAGGTTTCCAGTGGAAAGCTGTGAAATGACGAAAATACTGGTAATATTTACATCTCCGGGTACTTCCGGTGGCGTTTTGAGGGGACTGTGCTTTGAAATATTAAGAGTTCATGCTTACAGAGCTCAGAATTGGTGGCTAAAGCCTTGGAATGACTAGAATAGTGTTTCTTTTTACAATGAAGGAGGACTGGCTTTGGCGTTTTTTTGTGTGAATCAGTTAAAATGCTGACGATTCCGGTAAATACTTCTAAGCAAACTGTCTTATTTTGGTAAAACTTTTAAAATACACAATGATAGTTCCAAGAAATGATTAAGAACGTGTAAGAAACACCTCAAGTACACGTAAATAGATTCTTACTACATTTACTGTCCTATTCAATCACAGAGGTTTCCAGTGGAAAGCTCTGAAATGACGAAAATACTAGTAATATTTACATCTCCGGGTACTTCCGGTGGCGTTTTGACGGGACTGTGCTTTGAAATATTAAGAGTTCATGCTTACAGAGCTCAGAATTGTTGTCTAAAGCCTTGGAATGACTAGAATAGTGTTTCTGTTTACAATTAAGGAGGATTGGCTTTGGCGTTTTTTTGTGTGAATCAGTTAAAATGGTGACGATTCTGGTAAATACTTCTAAGCAAACTGTCTAATTTTGGTAAAACTGTTAAAATATACAATGAAAGTTCCCAGAAATGATTAAGAACGTGGAAGAAACACCTCAAGTACACGTAAATATATTCTTACTACATTTACTGTCGTATTCAATCACAGAGGTTTCCAGTGGAAAGCTGTGAAATGACGAAAATACTGGTAATATTTACAACTATGGTACTTCCGGTGGCGTTTTCACGGGACTGTGCTTTCAAATATTAAGAGTTCATGCTTACAGAGCTCAGAATTGGTGCCTAAAGCCTTGGCATGACGAGAATAGTGTTTCTGTTTACAATGAAGGAGGATTGGCTTTGGCGTTTTTTTGGGTGAATCAGTTAAAATGGTGGCGATTCCGATAAAGACTTCTAAGCAAACTGTCTAATTTTGGTAAAACTGTTCATATACACAATGATATTTCCCAGAAATGATTAAGAACGTGGAAGAAACACCTCAAGTACACATAAATATATTCATACTACATTTACTGTCGTATTCAATCACAGAGGTTTCCAGTGGAAAGCTGTGAAATGACGAAAATACTGGTAATATTTACATCTCCGGGTACTTCCGGTGGCGTTTTGAGGGGACTGTGCTTTGAAATATTAAGAGTTCATGCTTACAGAGCTCAGAATTGGTGGCTAAAGCCTTGGAATGACTAGAATAGTGTTTCTTTTTACAATGAAGGAGGATTGGCTTTGGCGTTTTTTTGTGTGAATCAGTTAAAATGCTGACGATTCCGGTAAGTACTTCTAAGCAAACTGTCTTATTTTGGTAAAACTTTTAAAATACACAATGATAGTTCCAAGAAATGATTAAGAACGTGTAAGAAACACCTCAAGTACACGTAAATAGATTCTTACTACATTTACTGTCCTATTCAATCACAGAGGTTTCCAGTGGAAAGCTCTGAAATGACGAAAATACTAGTAATATTTACATCTCCGGGTACTTCCGGTGGCGTTTTGACGGGACTGTGCTTTGAAATATTAAGAGTTCATGCTTACAGAGCTCAGAATTGTTGTCTAAAGCCTTGGAATAATGAGAATAATGTTTCTTTTTACAATTAAGGAGGATTGGCTTTGGAGTTTTTTTGTGTGAATCAGTTAAAATGGTGACGATTCCGGTAAATACTTCTAAGCAAACTGTCTTTTTCTGGTAAAATTGTTCATATACGCAATGAAATTTCCCAGAAATGATTAAGAACGTGTAAGAAATACCTCAAGTACACGTAAATATATTCATACTACATATACTGTCGTATTCAATCACAGAGGTTTCCAGTGGAAAGCTGTGAAATGACGAAAATACTGGTAATATTTACAACTGCGGGTACTTCCGGTGGCCTTTTTAAGGGACTGTGCTTTCAAATATTAAGAGTTCATGCTTACAGAGCTCAGCATTGGTGCCTAAAGCCTTGGAATGACGAGAATAATGTTTCTGTTTACAATTAAGGAGGATTGGCTTTGGAGTTTTTTTGTGGGAATCAGTTAAAATGGTGACGATTCCGGTAAATACTTCTAAGCAAACTGTCTAATTTAGGTAAAACTGTTAAAATACACAATGATAGTTCCCAGAAATGATTAAGAACGTGTAAGAAACACCTCAAGTACACGTAAATAGATTCTTACTACATTTACTGTAGTATTCAATCACGGAGGTTTCCAGTGGAAAGTTGTGAAATGATGAAAATACTGGTAATATTTACAACTCCGGGTACTTCCCGTGGCGTTTTCACGGGACTGTGCTTTGAAATATTAAGAGTTCATGCTTACAGAGCTCAGCATTGGTGCCTAAAGCCTTGGAATGACTAGAATAGTGTTTCTGTTTACAATGAAGGAGGATTGGCTTTGGAGTTTATTTGTGTGAATCAGTTAAAATGGTGACGATTCCAGTAAAGACTTCTTTGCAAACTGCTTAATTTTGGTAAAACTGTTAAAATACACAATGATAGTTCCCAGAAATGATTAAGAACGTGTAAGAAACACCTCAAGTACACGTAAATATATTCGTACTACATTTACTGTCGTATTCAATCACAGATGTTTCCAGTGGAAAGCTGTGAAGTGACGAATATACTGATAATGTTTACATCTCCGGGTACTTCCGGTATCGTTTTCACGGGACTGTGCTTTGAAATATTAAGAGTTCATGCTTACAGAGCTCAGCATTGGTGCCTAAAGCCTTGGAATGACTAGAATAGTGTTTCTGTTTACAATGAAGGAGGATTGGCTTTGGAGTTTATTTGTGTGAATCAGTTAAAATTGTGACGATTCCGGTAAATACTTCTAAGCAAACTGTCTTATTTTTTTAAAATTGTTCGTATACACAATGATATTTCCCAGAAATGATTAAGAACGTGTAAGAAACACCTCAAGTACACGTAAATATATTCATACTACATTTACTGTCGTATTCAATCACAGAGGTTTCCAGTGGAAAGCTGTGAAATGAGGAAAATACTGGTAATATTTACATCTCCGGGTACTTCCGGTGGCGTTTTGACGGGACTGTGCTTTGAAATATTAAGAGTTCATGCTTACAGAGCTCAGAATTGTTGTCTAAAGCCTTGGAATGCCGAAAATAGTGTTTCTGTTTGCAATTAAGGAGGATTGGCTTTGGCGTTTTTTTGTGTGAATCAGTTAAAATGGTGAAGGTTCCGGTAAATACTTCTAAGCAAACTGTCTAATTTTTGGTAAAACTGTTAAAATACACAATGATAGTTCCCAGAAATGATTAAGTACATGTAAGAAACACCTCAAGTACACATAAATAGATTCTTACTACATTTACTGTTGCATTCAATGACGGAGGGTTCCGGTGGAAAGCTGTGAAAGGACGAAAATACTGGTAATATTTACATCTCCTGGTACTTCCGGTATCATTTTCACGGGACTGTGCTTTGAAATATTAAGAGTTCACGCTTACAGAGCTCAGCATTGGTGCCTAAAGCCTTGGATTGACGAGAATAATGTTTCTGTTTACAATTAAGGAGGATTGGCTTTGGCGTTTTTTTGTGTGAATCAGTTAAAATGGTGACGATTCTGGTAAATACTTCTAAGCAAACTGTCTAATTTTGGTAAAACTGTTAAAATATACAATGATAGTTCCCAGAAATGATTAAGAACGTGGAAGAAACACCTCAAGTACACGTAAATATATTCTTACTACATTTACTGTCGTATTCAATCACAGAGGTTTCCAGTGGAAAGCTGTGAAATGACGAAAATACTGGTAATATTTACAACTATGGTACTTCCGGTGGCGTTTTCACGGGACTGTGCTTTCAAATATTAAGAGTTCATGCTTACAGAGCTCAGAATTGGTGCCTAAAGCCTTGGCATGACGAGAATAGTGTTTCTGTTTACAATGAAGGAGGATTGGCTTTGGCGTTTTTTTGGGTGAATCAGTTAAAATGGTGGCGATTCCGATAAAGACTTCTAAGCAAACTGTCTAATTTTGGTAAAACTGTTCATATACACAATGATATTTCCCAGAAATGATTAAGAACGTGGAAGAAACACCTCAAGTACACATAAATATATTCATACTACATTTACTGTCGTATTCAATCACAGAGGTTTCCAGTGGAAAGCTGTGAAATGACGAAAATACTGGTAATATTTACATCTCCGGGTACTTCCGGTGGCGTTTTGAGGGGACTGTGCTTTGAAATATTAAGAGTTCATGCTTACAGAGCTCAGAATTGGTGGCTAAAGCCTTGGAATGACTAGAATAGTGTTTCTTTTTACAATGAAGGAGGACTGGCTTTGGCGTTTTTTTGTGTGAATCAGTTAAAATGCTGACGATTCCGGTAAATACTTCTAAGCAAACTGTCTTATTTTGGTAAAACTTTTAAAATACACAATGATAGTTCCAAGAAATGATTAAGAACGTGTAAGAAACACCTCAAGTACACGTAAATAGATTCTTACTACATTTACTGTCCTATTCAATCACAGAGGTTTCCAGTGGAAAGCTCTGAAATGACGAAAATACTAGTAATATTTACATCTCCGGGTACTTCCGGTGGCGTTTTGACGGGACTGTGCTTTGAAATATTAAGAGTTCATGCTTACAGAGCTCAGAATTGTTGTCTAAAGCCTTGGAATGACTAGAATAGTGTTTCTGTTTACAATTAAGGAGGATTGGCTTTGGCGTTTTTTTGTGTGAATCAGTTAAAATGGTGACGATTCCAGTAAAGACTTCTTTGCAAACTGCTTAATTTTGGTAAAACTGTTAAAATACACAATGATAGTTCCCAGAAATGATTAAGAACGTGTAAGAAACACCTCAAGTACACGTAAATATATTCGTACTACATTTACTGTCGTATTCAATCACAGATGTTTCCAGTGGAAAGCTGTGAAGTGACGAATATACTGATAATGTTTACATCTCCGGGTACTTCCGGTATCGTTTTCACGGGACTGTGCTTTGAAATATTAAGAGTTCATGCTTACAGAGCTCAGCATTGGTGCCTAAAGCCTTGGAATGACTAGAATAGTGTTTCTGTTTACAATGAAGGAGGATTGGCTTTGGAGTTTATTTGTGTGAATCAGTTAAAATTGTGACGATTCCGGTAAATACTTCTAAGCAAACTGTCTTATTTTTTTAAAATTGTTCGTATACACAATGATATTTCCCAGAAATGATTAAGAACGTGTAAGAAACACCTCAAGTACACGTAAATATATTCATACTACATTTACTGTCGTATTCAATCACAGAGGTTTCCAGTGGAAAGCTGTGAAATGAGGAAAATACTGGTAATATTTACATCTCCGGGTACTTCCGGTGGCGTTTTGACGGGACTGTGCTTTGAAATATTAAGAGTTCATGCTTACAGAGCTCAGAATTGTTGTCTAAAGCCTTGGAATGCCGAAAATAGTGTTTCTGTTTGCAATTAAGGAGGATTGGCTTTGGCGTTTTTTTGTGTGAATCAGTTAAAATGGTGAAGGTTCCGGTAAATACTTCTAAGCAAACTGTCTAATTTTTGGTAAAACTGTTAAAATACACAATGATAGTTCCCAGAAATGATTAAGAACATGTAAGAAACACCTCAAGTACACATAAATAGATTCTTACTACATTTACTGTTGCATTCAATGACGGAGGGTTCCGGTGGAAAGCTGTGAAAGGACGAAAATACTGGTAATATTTACATCTCCTGGTACTTCCGGTATCATTTTCACGGGACTGTGCTTTGAAATATTAAGAGTTCACGCTTACAGAGCTCAGCATTGGTGCCTAAAGCCTTGGATTGACGAGAATAATGTTTCTGTTTACAATTAAGGAGGATTGGCTTTGGCGTTTTTTTGTGTGAATCAGTTAAAATGGTGACGATTCTGGTAAATACTTCTAAGCAAACTGTCTAATTTTGGTAAAACTGTTAAAATACACATTGATAGTTCCCAGAAATGATTAAGATTGTGTAAGAAACACCTCAAGTACACGTAAATAGATTCTTACTACATTTACTGTCGTATTCAATCACGGAGGTTTCCAGTGGAAAGCTGTGAAATGCCGAAAATACTGGTAATATTTACAACTCCTGGTACTTCCCGTGGAGTTTTCATGGGACTTTGCTTTGAAAAATTAAGAGTTCATGCTTACAAAGCTCAGCATTGGTGCCTAAAGCCTTGGAATGACGAGAATAGTGTTTCTGTTTACAATTAAGGAGGATTGGCTTTGGAGTTTTTTTGTGTGAATCAGTTAAAACGGTGATGATTCAGGTAAATACCTCTAAGCAAACTGTCTTATTTTGGTAATATTGTTCATATACACAATGATAGTTCCCAGAAATGATTAAGAACGTGTAAGAAACACTTCAAGAACACGTACATATATTCATACTACATTTACTGTCGTATTCAATCACAGAGGTTTCCAGTGGAAAGCTGTGAAATGCGAAAATACTGGTAATATTTACAACTCCGGGTACTTCCGGTGGCGTTTTTACGGGACTGTGCTTTCCAATATTAAGAGTTCATGCTTACAGAGCTCAGCATTGGTGTCTAAAGCCTTGGAATAATGAGAATAGTGTTTCTGTTTACAATTAAGGAGGATTGGCTTTGGCGTTTTTTTGTGTGAATCAGTTAAAATGGTGACGATTCCAGTAAAGACTTCTTTGCAAACTGCTTAATTTTGGTAAAACTGTTAAAATACACAATGATAGTTCCCAGAAATGATTAAGAACGTGTAAGAAACACCTCAAGTACACGTAAATATATTCGTACTACATTTACTGTCGTATTCAATCACAGATGTTTCCAGTGGAAAGCTGTGAAGTGACGAATATACTGATAATGTTTACATCTCCGGGTACTTCCGGTATCGTTTTCACGGGACTGTGCTTTGAAATATTAAGAGTTCATGCTTACAGAGCTCAGCATTGGTGCCTAAAGCCTTGGAATGACTAGAATAGTGTTTCTGTTTACAATGAAGGAGGATTGGCTTTGGAGTTTATTTGTGTGAATCAGTTAAAATTGTGACGATTCCGGTAAATACTTCTAAGCAAACTGTTTATTTTTTTAAAATTGTTCGTATACACAATGATATTTCCCAGAAATGATTAAGAACGTGTAAGAAACACCTCAAGTACACGTAAATAGATTCTTACTACATTTACTGTCCTATTCAATCACAGAGGTTTCCAGTGGAAAGCTCTGAAATGACGAAAATACTAGTAATATTTACATCTCCGGGTACTTCCGGTGGCGTTTTGACGGGAATGTGGTTTGAAATATTAAGAGTTCATGCTTACAGAGCTCAGAATTGTTGTCTAAAGCCTTGGAATAATGAGAATAATGTTTCTTTTTACAATTAAGGAGGATTGGCTTTGGAGTTTTTTTGTGTGAATCAGTTAAAATGGTGACGATTCCGGTAAATACTTCTAAGCAAACTGTCTTTTTCTGGTAAAATTGTTCATATACGCAATGAAATTTCCCAGAAATGATTAAGAACGTGTAAGAAATACCTCAAGTACACGTAAATATATTCATACTACATATACTGTCGTATTCAATCACAGAGGTTTCCAGTGGAAAGCTGTGAAATGACGAAAATACTGGTAATATTTACAACTGCGGGTACTTCCGGTGGCCTTTTTAAGGGATTGTGCTTTCAAATATTAAGAGTTCATGCTTACAGAGCTCAGCATTGGTGCCTAAAGCCTTGGAATGACGAGAATAATGTTTCTGTTTACAATTAAGGAGGATTGGCTTTGGAGTTTTTTTGTGGGAATCAGTTAAAATGGTGACGATTCCGGTAAATACTTCTAAGCAAACTGTCTAATTTAGGTAAAACTGTTAAAATACACAATGATAGTTCCCAGAAATGATTAAGAACGTGTAAGAAACACCTCAAGTACACGTAAATAGATTCTTACTACATTTACTGTAGTATTCAATCACGGAGGTTTCCAGTGGAAAGTTGTGAAATGATGAAAATACTGGTAATATTTACAACTCCGGGTACTTCCCGTGGCGTTTTCACGGGACTGTGCTTTGAAATATTAAGAGTTCATGCTTACAGAGCTCAGCATTGGTGCCTAAAGCCTTGGAATGACTAGAATAGTGTTTCTGTTTACAATGAAGGAGGATTGGCTTTGGAGTTTATTTGTGTGAATCAGTTAAAATGGTGACGATTCCAGTAAAGACTTCTTTGCAAACTGCTTAATTTTGGTAAAACTGTTAAAATACACAATGATAGTTCCCAGAAATGATTAAGAACGTGTAAGAAACACCTCAAGTACACGTAAATATATTCGTACTACATTTACTGTCGTATTCAATCACAGATGTTTCCAGTGGAAAGCTGTGAAGTGACGAATATACTGATAATGTTTACATCTCCGGGTACTTCCGGTATCGTTTTCACGGGACTGTGCTTTGAAATATTAAGAGTTCATGCTTACAGAGCTCAGCATTGGTGCCTAAAGCCTTGGAATGACTAGAATAGTGTTTCTGTTTACAATGAAGGAGGATTGGCTTTGGAGTTTATTTGTGTGAATCAGTTAAAATTGTGACGATTCCGGTAAATACTTCTAAGCAAACTGTCTTATTTTTTTAAAATTGTTCGTATACACAATGATATTTCCCAGAAATGATTAAGAACGTGTAAGAAACACCTCAAGTACACGTAAATATATTCATACTACATTTACTGTCGTATTCAATCACAGAGGTTTCCAGTGGAAAGCTGTGAAATGAGGAAAATACTGGTAATATTTACATCTCCGGGTACTTCCGGTGGCGTTTTGACGGGACTGTGCTTTGAAATATTAAGAGTTCATGCTTACAGAGCTCAGAATTGTTGTCTAAAGCCTTGGAATGCCGAAAATAGTGTTTCTGTTTGCAATTAAGGAGGATTGGCTTTGGCGTTTTTTTGTGTGAATCAGTTAAAATGGTGAAGGTTCCGGTAAATACTTCTAAGCAAACTGTCTAATTTTTGGTAAAACTGTTAAAATACACAATGATAGTTCCCAGAAATGATTAAGAACATGTAAGAAACACCTCAAGTACACATAAATAGATTCTTACTACATTTACTGTTGCATTCAATGACGGAGGGTTCCGGTGGAAAGCTGTGAAAGGACGAAAATACTGGTAATATTTACATCTCCTGGTACTTCCGGTATCATTTTCACGGGACTGTGCTTTGAAATATTAAGAGTTCACGCTTACAGAGCTCAGCATTGGTGCCTAAAGCCTTGGATTGACGAGAATAATGTTTCTGTTTACAATTAAGGAGGATTGGCTTTGGCGTTTTTTTGTGTGAATCAGTTAAAATGGTGACGATTCTGGTAAATACTTCTAAGCAAACTGTCTAATTTTGGTAAAACTGTTAAAATATACAATGATAGTTCCCAGAAATGATTAAGAACGTGGAAGAAACACCTCAAGTACACGTAAATATATTCTTACTACATTTACTGTCGTATTCAATCACAGAGGTTTCCAGTGGAAAGCTGTGAAATGACGAAAATACTGGTAATATTTACAACTATGGTACTTCCGGTGGCGTTTTCACGGGACTGTGCTTTCAAATATTAAGAGTTCATGCTTACAGAGCTCAGAATTGGTGCCTAAAGCCTTGGCATGACGAGAATAGTGTTTCTGTTTACAATGAAGGAGGATTGGCTTTGGCGTTTTTTTGGGTGAATCAGTTAAAATGGTGGCGATTCCGATAAAGACTTCTAAGCAAACTGTCTAATTTTGGTAAAACTGTTCATATACACAATGATATTTCCCAGAAATGATTAAGAACGTGGAAGAAACACCTCAAGTACACATAAATATATTCATACTACATTTACTGTCGTATTCAATCACAGAGGTTTCCAGTGGAAAGCTGTGAAATGACGAAAATACTGGTAATATTTACATCTCCGGGTACTTCCGGTGGCGTTTTGAGGGGACTGTGCTTTGAAATATTAAGAGTTCATGCTTACAGAGCTCAGAATTGGTGGCTAAAGCCTTGGAATGACTAGAATAGTGTTTCTTTTTACAATGAAGGAGGACTGGCTTTGGCGTTTTTTTGTGTGAATCAGTTAAAATGCTGACGATTCCGGTAAATACTTCTAAGCAAACTGTCTTATTTTGGTAAAACTTTTAAAATACACAATGATAGTTCCAAGAAATGATTAAGAACGTGTAAGAAACACCTCAAGTACACGTAAATAGATTCTTACTACATTTACTGTCCTATTCAATCACAGAGGTTTCCAGTGGAAAGCTCTGAAATGACGAAAATACTAGTAATATTTACATCTCCGGGTACTTCCGGTGGCGTTTTGACGGGACTGTGCTTTGAAATATTAAGAGTTCATGCTTACAGAGCTCAGAATTGTTGTCTAAAGCCTTGGAATGACTAGAATAGTGTTTCTGTTTACAATTAAGGAGGATTGGCTTTGGCGTTTTTTTGTGTGAATCAGTTAAAATGGTGACGATTCTGGTAAATACTTCTAAGCAAACTGTCTAATTTTGGTAAAACTGTTAAAATATACAATGAAAGTTCCCAGAAATGATTAAGAACGTGGAAGAAACACCTCAAGTACACGTAAATATATTCTTACTACATTTACTGTCGTATTCAATCACAGAGGTTTCCAGTGGAAAGCTGTGAAATGACGAAAATACTGGTAATATTTACAACTATGGTACTTCCGGTGGCGTTTTCACGGGACTGTGCTTTCAAATATTAAGAGTTCATGCTTACAGAGCTCAGAATTGGTGCCTAAAGCCTTGGCATGACGAGAATAGTGTTTCTGTTTACAATGAAGGAGGATTGGCTTTGGCGTTTTTTTGGGTGAATCAGTTAAAATGGTGGCGATTCCGATAAAGACTTCTAAGCAAACTGTCTAATTTTGGTAAAACTGTTCATATACACAATGATATTTCCCAGAAATGATTAAGAACGTGGAAGAAACACCTCAAGTACACATAAATATATTCATACTACATTTACTGTCGTATTCAATCACAGAGGTTTCCAGTGGAAAGCTGTGAAATGACGAAAATACTGGTAATATTTACATCTCCGGGTACTTCCGGTGGCGTTTTGAGGGGACTGTGCTTTGAAATATTAAGAGTTCATGCTTACAGAGCTCAGAATTGGTGGCTAAAGCCTTGGAATGACTAGAATAGTGTTTCTTTTTACAATGAAGGAGGATTGGCTTTGGCGTTTTTTTGTGTGAATCAGTTAAAATGCTGACGATTCCGGTAAGTACTTCTAAGCAAACTGTCTTATTTTGGTAAAACTTTTAAAATACACAATGATAGTTCCAAGAAATGATTAAGAACGTGTAAGAAACACCTCAAGTACACGTAAATAGATTCTTACTACATTTACTGTCCTATTCAATCACAGAGGTTTCCAGTGGAAAGCTCTGAAATGACGAAAATACTAGTAATATTTACATCTCCGGGTACTTCCGGTGGCGTTTTGACGGGACTGTGCTTTGAAATATTAAGAGTTCATGCTTACAGAGCTCAGAATTGTTGTCTAAAGCCTTGGAATAATGAGAATAATGTTTCTTTTTACAATTAAGGAGGATTGGCTTTGGAGTTTTTTTGTGTGAATCAGTTAAAATGGTGACGATTCCGGTAAATACTTCTAAGCAAACTGTCTTTTTCTGGTAAAATTGTTCATATACGCAATGAAATTTCCCAGAAATGATTAAGAACGTGTAAGAAATACCTCAAGTACACGTAAATATATTCATACTACATATACTGTCGTATTCAATCACAGAGGTTTCCAGTGGAAAGCTGTGAAATGACGAAAATACTGGTAATATTTACAACTGCGGGTACTTCCGGTGGCCTTTTTAAGGGACTGTGCTTTCAAATATTAAGAGTTCATGCTTACAGAGCTCAGCATTGGTGCCTAAAGCCTTGGAATGACGAGAATAATGTTTCTGTTTACAATTAAGGAGGATTGGCTTTGGAGTTTTTTTGTGGGAATCAGTTAAAATGGTGACGATTCCGGTAAATACTTCTAAGCAAACTGTCTAATTTAGGTAAAACTGTTAAAATACACAATGATAGTTCCCAGAAATGATTAAGAACGTGTAAGAAACACCTCAAGTACACGTAAATAGATTCTTACTACATTTACTGTAGTATTCAATCACGGAGGTTTCCAGTGGAAAGTTGTGAAATGATGAAAATACTGGTAATATTTACAACTCCGGGTACTTCCCGTGGCGTTTTCACGGGACTGTGCTTTGAAATATTAAGAGTTCATGCTTACAGAGCTCAGCATTGGTGCCTAAAGCCTTGGAATGACTAGAATAGTGTTTCTGTTTACAATGAAGGAGGATTGGCTTTGGAGTTTATTTGTGTGAATCAGTTAAAATGGTGACGATTCCAGTAAAGACTTCTTTGCAAACTGCTTAATTTTGGTAAAACTGTTAAAATACACAATGATAGTTCCCAGAAATGATTAAGAACGTGTAAGAAACACCTCAAGTACACGTAAATATATTCGTACTACATTTACTGTCGTATTCAATCACAGATGTTTCCAGTGGAAAGCTGTGAAGTGACGAATATACTGATAATGTTTACATCTCCGGGTACTTCCGGTATCGTTTTCACGGGACTGTGCTTTGAAATATTAAGAGTTCATGCTTACAGAGCTCAGCATTGGTGCCTAAAGCCTTGGAATGACTAGAATAGTGTTTCTGTTTACAATGAAGGAGGATTGGCTTTGGAGTTTATTTGTGTGAATCAGTTAAAATTGTGACGATTCCGGTAAATACTTCTAAGCAAACTGTCTTATTTTTTTAAAATTGTTCGTATACACAATGATATTTCCCAGAAATGATTAAGAACGTGTAAGAAACACCTCAAGTACACGTAAATATATTCATACTACATTTACTGTCGTATTCAATCACAGAGGTTTCCAGTGGAAAGCTGTGAAATGAGGAAAATACTGGTAATATTTACATCTCCGGGTACTTCCGGTGGCGTTTTGACGGGACTGTGCTTTGAAATATTAAGAGTTCATGCTTACAGAGCTCAGAATTGTTGTCTAAAGCCTTGGAATGCCGAAAATAGTGTTTCTGTTTGCAATTAAGGAGGATTGGCTTTGGCGTTTTTTTGTGTGAATCAGTTAAAATGGTGAAGGTTCCGGTAAATACTTCTAAGCAAACTGTCTAATTTTTGGTAAAACTGTTAAAATACACAATGATAGTTCCCAGAAATGATTAAGTACATGTAAGAAACACCTCAAGTACACATAAATAGATTCTTACTACATTTACTGTTGCATTCAATGACGGAGGGTTCCGGTGGAAAGCTGTGAAAGGACGAAAATACTGGTAATATTTACATCTCCTGGTACTTCCGGTATCATTTTCACGGGACTGTGCTTTGAAATATTAAGAGTTCACGCTTACAGAGCTCAGCATTGGTGCCTAAAGCCTTGGATTGACGAGAATAATGTTTCTGTTTACAATTAAGGAGGATTGGCTTTGGCGTTTTTTTGTGTGAATCAGTTAAAATGGTGACGATTCTGGTAAATACTTCTAAGCAAACTGTCTAATTTTGGTAAAACTGTTAAAATATACAATGATAGTTCCCAGAAATGATTAAGAACGTGGAAGAAACACCTCAAGTACACGTAAATATATTCTTACTACATTTACTGTCGTATTCAATCACAGAGGTTTCCAGTGGAAAGCTGTGAAATGACGAAAATACTGGTAATATTTACAACTATGGTACTTCCGGTGGCGTTTTCACGGGACTGTGCTTTCAAATATTAAGAGTTCATGCTTACAGAGCTCAGAATTGGTGCCTAAAGCCTTGGCATGACGAGAATAGTGTTTCTGTTTACAATGAAGGAGGATTGGCTTTGGCGTTTTTTTGGGTGAATCAGTTAAAATGGTGGCGATTCCGATAAAGACTTCTAAGCAAACTGTCTAATTTTGGTAAAACTGTTCATATACACAATGATATTTCCCAGAAATGATTAAGAACGTGGAAGAAACACCTCAAGTACACATAAATATATTCATACTACATTTACTGTCGTATTCAATCACAGAGGTTTCCAGTGGAAAGCTGTGAAATGACGAAAATACTGGTAATATTTACATCTCCGGGTACTTCCGGTGGCGTTTTGAGGGGACTGTGCTTTGAAATATTAAGAGTTCATGCTTACAGAGCTCAGAATTGGTGGCTAAAGCCTTGGAATGACTAGAATAGTGTTTCTTTTTACAATGAAGGAGGACTGGCTTTGGCGTTTTTTTGTGTGAATCAGTTAAAATGCTGACGATTCCGGTAAATACTTCTAAGCAAACTGTCTTATTTTGGTAAAACTTTTAAAATACACAATGATAGTTCCAAGAAATGATTAAGAACGTGTAAGAAACACCTCAAGTACACGTAAATAGATTCTTACTACATTTACTGTCCTATTCAATCACAGAGGTTTCCAGTGGAAAGCTCTGAAATGACGAAAATACTAGTAATATTTACATCTCCGGGTACTTCCGGTGGCGTTTTGACGGGACTGTGCTTTGAAATATTAAGAGTTCATGCTTACAGAGCTCAGAATTGTTGTCTAAAGCCTTGGAATAACGAGAATAATGTTTCTTTTTACAATTAAGGAGGATTGGCTTTGGAGTTTTTTTGTGTGAATCAGTTAAAATGGTGACGATTCCGGTAAATACTTCTAAGCAAACTGTCTTTTTCTGGTAAAATTGTTCATATACGCAATGAAATTTCCCAGAAATGATTAAGAACGTGTAAGAAATACCTCAAGTACACGTAAATATATTCATAGTACATATACTGTCGTATTCAATCACAGAGGTTTCCAGTGGAAAGCTGTGAAATGACGAAAATACTGGTAATATTTACAACTGCGGGTACTTCCGGTGGCCTTTTTAAGGGATTGTGCTTTCAAATATTAAGAGTTCATGCTTACAGAGCTCAGCATTGGTGCCTAAAGCCTTGGAATGACGAGAATAGTGTTTCTGTTTACAATTAAGGAGGATTGGCTTTGGAGTTTTTTTGTGGGAATCAGTTAAAATGGTGACGATTCTGGTAAATACTTCTAAGCAAACTGTCTAATTTAGGTAAAACTGTTAAAATACACAATGATAGTTCCCAGAAATGATTAAGAACGTGTAAGAAACACCTCAAGTACACGTAAATAGATTCTTACTACATTTACTGTAGTATTCAATCACGGAGGTTTCCAGTGGAAAGTTGTGAAATGATGAAAATACTGGTAATATTTACAACTCCGGGTACTTCCCGTGGCGTTTTCACGGGACTGTGCTTTGAAATATTAAGAGTTCATGCTTACAAAGCTCAGCATTGGTGCCTAAAGCCTTGGAATGACGAGAATAGTGTTTCTGTTTACAATGAAGGAGGATTGGCTTTGGCGTTTTTTTGTGTGAATCAGTTAAAATGGTGACGATTCCAGTAAAGACTTCTTTGCAAACTGCTTAATTTTGGTAAAACTGTTAAAATACACAATGATAGTTCCCAGAAATGATTAAGAACGTGTAAGAAACACCTCAAGTACACGTAAATATATTCGTACTACATTTACTGTCGTATTCAATCACAGAGGTTTCCAGTGGAAAGCTGTGAAGTGACGAATATACTGGTAATGTTTACATCTCCGGGTACTTCTGGTATCGTTTTCACGGGACTGTGCTTTGAAATATTAAGAGTTCATGCTTACAGAGCTCAGCATTGGTGCCTAAAGCCTTGGAATGACTAGAATAGTGTTTCTGTTTACAATGAAGGAGGATTGGCTTTGGAGTTTATTTGTGTGAATCAGTTAAAATTGTGACGATTCCGGTAAATACTTCTAAGCAAACTGTCTTATTTTTTTAAAATTGTTCGTATACACAATGATATTTCCCAGTAATGATTAAGAACGTGTAAGAAACACCTCAAGTACACGTAAATATATTCATACTACATTTACTGTCGTATTCAATCACAGAGGTTTCCAGTGGAAAGCTGTGAAATGAGGAAAATACTGGTAATATTTACATCTCCGGGTACTTCCGGTGGCGTTTTGACGGGACTGTGCTTTGAAATATTAAGAGTTCATGCTTACAGAGCTCAGAATTGTTGTCTAAAGCCTTGGAATGACGAAAATAGTGTTTCTGTTTGCAATTAAGGAGGATTGGCTTTGACGTTTTTTTGTGTGAATCAGTTAAAATGGTGAAGGTTCCGGTAAATACTTCTAAGCAAACTGTCTAATTTTTGGTAAAACTGTTAAAATACACAATGATAGTTCCCAGAAATGATTAAGAACATGTAAGAAACACCTCAAGTACACATAAATAGATTCTTACTACATTTACTGTTGCATTCAATGACGGAGTGTTCCGGTGGAATGCTGTGAAATGACGAAACTACTGGTAATATATACAACTCGGGGTACTTCCGGTGGCGTTTTCACGGGACTGTGCTTTGAAATATTAAGAGTTCATGCTTACAGAGCTCAGAATTGGTGTCTAAAGCCTTGGAATGACGAGAATAGTGTTTCTGTTTACAATTAAGGAGGATTGGCTTTGGCGTTTTTTTGTGTGAATCAGTTAAAATGGTGACGATTCCGGTAAAGACTTCTAAGCAAACTGTCAATATTTGGTAAAACTGTTAAAATACACGATAGTTCCCAGAAATGATTAAGAACATGTAAGAAACACCTCAAGTACACGTAAATATATTCTTACTACATTTACTGTCGTATTCAATCACAGAGGTTTCCAGTGGAAAGCTGTGAAAGGACGAAAATACTGGTAATATTTACATCTCCTGGTACTTCCGGTATCATTTTCACGGGACTGTGCTTTGAAATATTAAGAGTTCATGCTTACAGAGCTCAGCATTGGTGCCTAAAGCCTTGGATTGACGAGAATAATGTTTCTGTTTACAATTAAGGAGGATTGGCTTTGGCGTTTTTTTGTGTGAATCAGTTAAAATGGTGATGATTCTGGTAAATATTTCTAAGCAAACTGTCTAATTTTGGTAAAACTGTTAAAATATACAATGATAGTTCCCAGAAATGATTAAGAACGTGGAAGAAACACCTCAAGTACACGTAAATATATTCTTACTACATTTACTGTCGTATTCAATCAGAGAGGTTTCCAGTGGAAAGCTGTGAAATGACGAAAATACTGGTAATATTTACAACTATGGTACTTCCGGTGGCGTTTTCACGGGACTGTGCTTTCAAATATTAAGAGTTCATGCTTACAGAGCTCAGAATTGGTGCCTAAAGCCTTGGAATGACGAGAATAGTGTTTCTGTTTACAATGAAGGAGGATTGGCTTTGGCGTTTTTTTGGGTGAATCAGTTAAAATGGTGGCGATTCCGATAAAGACTTCTAAGCAAACTGTCTAATTTTGGTAAAACTGTTCATATACACAATGATATTTCCCAGAAATGGTTAAGAACGTGGAAGAAACACCTCAAGTACACAGAAATATATTCATACTACATTTACTGTCGTATTCAATCACAGAGGTTTCCAGTGGAAAGCTGTGAAATGACGAAAATACTGGTAATATTTACATCTCCGGGTACTTCCGGTGACGTTTTGAGGGGACTGTGCTTTGAAATATTAAGAGTTCATGCTTACAGATCTCAGAATTGGTGGCTAAAGCCTTGGAATGACTAGAATAGTGTTTCTTTTTACAATGAAGGAGGATTGGCTGTGGCGTTTTTTTGTGTGAATCAGTTAAAATGGTGACGATTCCGGTAAATACTTCTAAGCAAACTGTCTTATTTTGGTAAAACTTTTAAAATACACAATGATAGTTCCAAGAAATGATTAAGAACGTGTAAGAAACACCTCAAGTACACGTAAATAGATTCTTACTACATTTACTGTCCTATTCAATCACAGAGGTTTCCAGTGGAAAGCTCTGAAATGACGAAAATACTAGTAATATTTACATCTCCGGGTACTTCCGGTGGCGTTATGACGGGACTGTGCTTTGAAATATTAAGAGTTCATGCTTACAGAGCTCAGAATTGTTGTCTAAAGCCTTGGAATAACGAGAATAATGTTTCTTTTTACAATTAAGGAGGATTGGCTTTGGAGTTTTTTTGTGTGAATCAGTTAAAATGGTGACGATTCCGGTAAATACTTCTAAGCAAACTGTCTTTTTCTGGTAAAATTGTTCATATACGCAATGAAATTTCCCAGAAATGATTAAGAACGTGTAAGAAATACCTCAAGTACACGTAAATAGATTCTTACTACATTTACTGTCGTATTCAATGACGGAGGATTCCAGTGGAAAGCTGTGAAATGACGAAAATACTGGTAATATTTACGTCTCCGGGTACTTCCGGTGGCGTTTTCACGGGACTGTGCTTTGAAATATTAAGAGTTCATGCTTACAGAGCTCAGAATTGGTGCCTAAGACCTTGGAATGACGAGAATAGTGTTTCTGTTTACAATGAAGGAGGATTGGCTTTGGCGTTTTTTTGTGGGAATCAGTTAAAATGGTGACGATTCCGGTAAATACTTCTAAGAAACTGTCTTATTTTGGTAAAATTGTTCATATACACAATGATATTTCCCAGAAATGATTAAGAACATGTAAGAAACACCTCAAGTACACATAAATAGATTCTTACTACATTTACTGTTGTATTCAATCACAGAGGTTTCCAGTGGAAAGCTGTGAAATGACGAAACTACTGGTAATATATACAACTCGGGGTACTTCCGGTGGCGTTTTCACGGGACTGTGCTTTCAAATATTAAGAGTTCATGCTTACAGAGCTCAGAATAGGTGTCTAAAGCCTTGGAATGACGAGAATAGTGTTGATGTTTACAATTAAGGAGGATTGGCTTTGGCGTTTTTTTGTGTGAATCAGTTAAAATCGTGACGATTCCGGTAAAGACTTCTAAGCAAACTGTCTAATTTTGGTAAAACTGTTCATATACACAATGATATTTCCCAGAAATGATTAAGAACGTGGAAGAAACACCTCAAGTACACAGAAATATATTCATACTACATTTACTGTCGTATTCAATCACAGAGGTTTCCAGTGGAAAGCTGTGAAATGACGAAAATACTGGTAATATTTACATCTCCGGGTACTTCCGGTGACGTTTTGAGGGGACTGTGCTTTGAAATATTAAGAGTTCATGCTTACAGAGCTCAGAATTGGTGGCTAAAGCCTTGGAATGACTAGAATAGTGTTTCTTTTTACAATGAAGGAGGATTGGCTGTGGCGTTTTTTTGTGTGAATCAGTTAAAATGGTGACGATTCCGGTAAATACTTCTAAGCAAACTGTCTTATTTTGGTAAAACTTTTAAAATACACAATGATAGTTCCAAGAAATGATTAAGAACGTGTAAGAAACACCTCAAGTACACGTAAATAGATTCTTACTACATTTACTGTCCTATTCAATCACAGAGGTTTCAAGTGGAAAGCTCTGAAATGACAAAAATACTAGTAATATTTACATCTCCGGGTACTTCCGGTGGCGTTATGACGGGACTGTGCTTTGAAATATTAAGAGTTCATGCTTACAGAGCTCAGAATTGTTGTCTAAAGCCTTGGAATAACGAGAATAATGTTTCTTTTTACAATTAAGGAGGATTGGCTTTGGAGTTTTTTTGTGTGAATCAGTTAAAATGGTGACGATTCCGGTAAATACTTCTAAGCAAACTGTCTTTTTCTGGTAAAATTGTTCATATACGCAATGAAATTTCCCAGAAATGATTAAGAACGTGTAAGAAATACCTCAAGTACACGTAAATAGATTCTTACTACATTTACTGTCGTATTCAATGACGGAGGATTCCAGTGGAAAGCTGTGAAATGACGAAAATACTGGTAATATTTACGTCTCCGGGTACTTCCGGTGGCGTTTTCACGGGACTGTGCTTTGAAATATTAAGAGTTCATGCTTACAGAGCTCAGAATTGGTGCCTAAGACCTTGGAATGACGAGAATAGTGTTTCTGTTTACAATGAAGGAGGATTGGCTTTGGCGTTTTTTTGTGGGAATCAGTTAAAATGGTGACGATTCCGGTAAATACTTCTAAGAAACTGTCTTATTTTGGTAAAATTGTTCATATACACAATGATATTTCCCAGAAATGATTAAGAACATGTAAGAAACACCTCAAGTACACATAAATAGATTCTTACTACATTTACTGTTGTATTCAATCACAGAGGTTTCCAGTGGAAAGCTGTGAAATGACGAAACTACTGGTAATATATACAACTCGGGGTACTTCCGGTGGCGTTTTCACGGTACTGTGCTTTCAAATATTAAGAGTTCATGCTTACAGAGCTCAGAATAGGTGTCTAAAGCCTTGGAATGACGAGAATAGTGTTGATGTTTACAATTAAGGAGGATTGGCTTTGGCGTTTTTTGTGTGAATCAGTTAAAATCGTGACGATTCCGGTAAAGACTTCTAAGCAAACTGTCTAATTTTGGTAAAACTGTTAAAATATACATTGATAGTTCCCAGAAATGATTAAGATTGTGTAAGAAACACCTCAAGTACACGTAAATAGATTCTTACTACATTTACTGTCGTATTCAATCACGGAGGTTTCCAGTGGAAAGTTGTGAAATGATGAAAATACTGGTAATATTTACAACTCCTGGTACTTCCCGTGGAGTTTTCATGGGACTTTGCTTTGAAAAATTAAGAGTTCATGCTTACAAAGCTCAGCATTGGTGCCTAAAGCCTTGGAAAGACGAGAATAGTGTTTCTGTTTACAATTAAGGAGGATTGGCTTTGGAGTTTTTTTGTGTGAATCAGTTAAAACGGTGATGATTCAGGTAAATACCTCTAAGCAAACTGTCTTATTTTGGTAATATTGTTCATATACACAATGATAGTTCCCAGAAATGATTAAGAACGTGTAAGAAACACTTCAAGTACACGTAAATATATTCATACTACATTTACTGTCGTATTCAATCACAGAGGTTTCCAGTGGAAAGCTGTGAAATGCGAAAATACTGGTAATATTTACAACTCCGGGTACTTCCGGTGGCGTTTTTACGGGACTGTGCTTTCCAATATTAAGAGTTCATGCTTACAGAGCTCAGCATTGGTGTCTAAAGCCTTGGAATAATGAGAATAGTGTTTCTGTTTACAATTAAGGAGGATTGGCTTTGGCGTTTTTTTGTGTGAATCAGTTAAAATGGTGACGATTCCAGTAAAGACTTCTTTGCAAACTGCTTAATTTTGGTAAAACTGTTAAAATACACAATGATAGTTCCCAGAAATGATTAAGAACGTGTAAGAAACACCTCAAGTACACGTAAATATATTCATACTACATTTACTGTCGTATTCAATCACAGAGGTTTCCAGTGGAAAGCTGTGAAATGAGGAAAATACTGGTAATATTTACATCTCCGGGTACTTCCGGTGGCGTTTTGACGGGACTGTGCTTTGAAATATTAAGAGTTCATGCTTACAGAGCTCAGAATTGTTGTCTAAAGCCTTGGAATGACGAAAATAGTGTTTCTGTTTGCAATTAAGGAGGATTGGCTTTGACGTTTTTTTGTGTGAATCAGTTAAAATGGTGAAGGTTCCGGTAAATACTTCTAAGCAAACTGTCTAATTTTTGGTAAAACTGTTAAAATACACAATGATAGTTCCCAGAAATGATTAAGAACATGTAAGAAACACCTCAAGTACACATAAATAGATTCTTACTACATTTACTGTTGCATTCAATGACGGAGGGTTCCGGTGGAATGCTGTGAAATGACGAAACTACTGGTAATATATACAACTCGGGGTACTTCCGGTGGCGTTTTCACGGGACTGTGCTTTGAAATATTAAGAGTTCATGCTTACAGAGCTCAGAATTGGTGTCTAAAGCCTTGGAATGACGAGAATAGTGTTTCTGTTTACAATTAAGGAGGATTGGCTTTGGCGTTTTTTTGTGTGAATCAGTTAAAATGGTGACGATTCCGGTAAAGACTTCTAAGCAAACTGTCAATATTTGGTAAAACTGTTAAAATACACGATAGTTCCCAGAAATGATTAAGAACATGTAAGAAACACCTCAAGTACACGTAAATATATTCTTACTACATTTACTGTCGTATTCAATCACAGAGGTTTCCAGTGGAAAGCTGTGAAAGGACGAAAATACTGGTAATATTTACATCTCCTGGTACTTCCGGTATCATTTTCACGGGACTGTGCTTTGAAATATTAAGAGTTCATGCTTACAGAGCTCAGCATTGGTGCCTAAAGCCTTGGATTGACGAGAATAATGTTTCTGTTTACAATTAAGGAGGATTGGCTTTGGCGTTTTTTTGTGTGAATCAGTTAAAATGGTGATGATTCTGGTAAATATTTCTAAGCAAACTGTCTAATTTTGGTAAAACTGTTAAAATATACAATGATAGTTCCCAGAAATGATTAAGAACGTGGAAGAAACACCTCAAGTACACGTAAATATATTCTTACTACATTTACTGTCGTATTCAATCAGAGAGGTTTCCAGTGGAAAGCTGTGAAATGACGAAAATACTGGTAATATTTACAACTATGGTACTTCCGGTGGCGTTTTCACGGGACTGTGCTTTCAAATATTAAGAGTTCATGCTTACAGAGCTCAGAATTGGTGCCTAAAGCCTTGGAATGACGAGAATAGTGTTTCTGTTTACAATGAAGGAGGATTGGCTTTGGCGTTTTTTTGGGTGAATCAGTTAAAATGGTGGCGATTCCGATAAAGACTTCTAAGCAAACTGTCTAATTTTGGTAAAACTGTTCATATACACAATGATATTTCCCAGAAATGATTAAGAACGTGGAAGAAACACCTCAAGTACACAGAAATATATTCATACTACATTTACTGTCGTATTCAATCACAGAGGTTTCCAGTGGAAAGCTGTGAAATGACGAAAATACTGGTAATATTTACATCTCCGGGTACTTCCGGTGACGTTTTGAGGGGACTGTGCTTTGAAATATTAAGAGTTCATGCTTACAGATCTCAGAATTGGTGGCTAAAGCCTTGGAATGACTAGAATAGTGTTTCTTTTTACAATGAAGGAGGATTGGCTGTGGCGTTTTTTTGTGTGAATCAGTTAAAATGGTGACGATTCAGGTAAATACTTCTAAGCAAACTGTCTTATTTTGGTAAAACTTTTAAAATACACAATGATAGTTCCAAGAAATGATTAAGAACGTGTAAGAAACACCTCAAGTACACGTAAATAGATTCTTACTACATTTACTGTCCTATTCAATCACAGAGGTTTCCAGTGGAAAGCTCTGAAATGACGAAAATACTAGTAATATTTACATCTCCGGGTACTTCCGGTGGCGTTATGACGGGACTGTGCTTTGAAATATTAAGAGTTCATGCTTACAGAGCTCAGAATTGTTGTCTAAAGCCTTGGAATAACGAGAATAATGTTTCTTTTTACAATTAAGGAGGATTGGCTTTGGAGTTTTTTTGTGTGAATCAGTTAAAATGGTGACGATTCCGGTAAATACTTCTAAGCAAACTGTCTTTTTCTGGTAAAATTGTTCATATACGCAATGAAATTTCCCAGAAATGATTAAGAACGTGTAAGAAATACCTCAAGTACACGTAAATAGATTCTTACTACATTTACTGTCGTATTCAATGACGGAGGATTCCAGTGGAAAGCTGTGAAATGACGAAAATACTGGTAATATTTACGTCTCCGGGTACTTCCGGTGGCGTTTTCACGGGACTGTGCTTTGAAATATTAAGAGTTCATGCTTACAGAGCTCAGAATTGGTGCCTAAGACCTTGGAATGACGAGAATAGTGTTTCTGTTTACAATGAAGGAGGATTGGCTTTGGCGTTTTTTTGTGGGAATCAGTTAAAATGGTGACGATTCCGGTAAATACTTCTAAGAAACTGTCTTATTTTGGTAAAATTGTTCATATACACAATGATATTTCCCAGAAATGATTAAGAACATGTAAGAAACACCTCAAGTACACATAAATAGATTCTTACTACATTTACTGTTGTATTCAATCACAGAGGTTTCCAGTGGAAAGCTGTGAAATGACGAAACTACTGGTAATATATACAACTCGGGGTACTTCCGGTGGCGTTTTCACGGGACTGTGCTTTCAAATATTAAGAGTTCATGCTTACAGAGCTCAGAATAGGTGTCTAAAGCCTTGGAATGACGAGAATAGTGTTGATGTTTACAATTAAGGAGGATTGGCTTTGGCGTTTTTTTGTGTGAATCAGTTAAAATCGTGACGATTCCGGTAAAGACTTCTAAGCAAACTGTCTAATTTTGGTAAAACTGTTCATATACACAATGATATTTCCCAGAAATGATTAAGAACGTGGAAGAAACACCTCAAGTACACAGAAATATATTCATACTACATTTACTGTCGTATTCAATCACAGAGGTTTCCAGTGGAAAGCTGTGAAATGACGAAAATACTGGTAATATTTACATCTCCGGGTACTTCCGGTGACGTTTTGAGGGGACTGTGCTTTGAAATATTAAGAGTTCATGCTTACAGAGCTCAGAATTGGTGGCTAAAGCCTTGGAATGACTAGAATAGTGTTTCTTTTTACAATGAAGGAGGATTGGCTGTGGCGTTTTTTTGTGTGAATGAGTTAAAATGGTGACGATTCCGGTAAATACTTCTAAGCAAACTGTCTTATTTTGGTAAAACTTTTAAAATACACAATGATAGTTCCAAGAAATGATTAAGAACGTGTAAGAAACACCTCAAGTACACGTAAATAGATTCTTACTACATTTACTGTCCTATTCAATCACAGAGGTTTCCAGTGGAAAGCTCTGAAATGACAAAAATACTAGTAATATTTACATCTCCGGGTACTTCCGGTGGCGTTATGACGGGACTGTGCTTTGAAATATTAAGAGTTCATGCTTACAGAGCTCAGAATTGTTGTCTAAAGCCTTGGAATAACGAGAATAATGTTTCTTTTTACAATTAAGGAGGATTGGCTTTGGAGTTTTTTTGTGTGAATCAGTTAAAATGGTGACGATTCCGGTAAATACTTCTAAGCAAACTGTCTTTTTCTGGTAAAATTGTTCATATACGCAATGAAATTTCCCAGAAATGATTAAGAACGTGTAAGAAATACCTCAAGTACACGTAAATAGATTCTTACTACATTTACTGTCGTATTCAATGACGGAGGATTCCAGTGGAAAGCTGTGAAATGACGAAAATACTGGTAATATTTACGTCTCCGGGTACTTCCGGTGGCGTTTTCACGGGACTGTGCTTTGAAATATTAAGAGTTCATGCTTACAGAGCTCAGAATTGGTGCCTAAGACCTTGGAATGACGAGAATAGTGTTTCTGTTTACAATGAAGGAGGATTGGCTTTGGCGTTTTTTTGTGGGAATCAGTTAAAATGGTGACGATTCCGGTAAATACTTCTAAGAAACTGTCTTATTTTGGTAAAATTGTTCATATACACAATGATATTTCCCAGAAATGATTAAGAACATGTAAGAAACACCTCAAGTACACATAAATAGATTCTTACTACATTTACTGTTGTATTCAATCACAGAGGTTTCCAGTGGAAAGCTGTGAAATGACGAAACTACTGGTAATATATACAACTCGGGGTACTTCCGGTGGCGTTTTCACGGGACTGTGCTTTCAAATATTAAGAGTTCATGCTTACAGAGCTCAGAATAGGTGTCTAAAGCCTTGGAATGACGAGAATAGTGTTGATGTTTACAATTAAGGAGGATTGGCTTTGGCGTTTTTTGTGTGAATCAGTTAAAATCGTGACGATTCCGGTAAAGACTTCTAAGCAAACTGTCTAATTTTGGTAAAACTGTTAAAATACACATTGATAGTTCCCAGAAATGATTAAGATTGTGTAAGAAACACCTCAAGTACACGTAAATAGATTCTTACTACATTTACTGTCGTATTCAATCACGGAGGTTTCCAGTGGAAAGTTGTGAAATGATGAAAATACTGGTAATATTTACAACTCCTGGTACTTCCCGTGGAGTTTTCATGGGACTTTGCTTTGAAAAATTAAGAGTTCATGCTTACAAAGCTCAGCATTGGTGCCTAAAGCCTTGGAAAGACGAGAATAGTGTTTCTGTTTACAATTAAGGAGGATTGGCTTTGGAGTTTTTTTGTGTGAATCAGTTAAAACGGTGATGATTCAGGTAAATACCTCTAAGCAAACTGTCTTATTTTGGTAATATTGTTCATATACACAATGATAGTTCCCAGAAATGATTAAGAACGTGTAAGAAACACTTCAAGTACACGTAAATATATTCATACTACATTTACTGTCGTATTCAATCACAGAGGTTTCCAGTGGAAAGCTGTGAAATGCGAAAATACTGGTAATATTTACAACTCCGGGTACTTCCGGTGGCGTTTTTACGGGACTGTGCTTTCCAATATTAAGAGTTCATGCTTACAGAGCTCAGCATTGGTGTCTAAAGCCTTGGAATAATGAGAATAGTGTTTCTGTTTACAATTAAGGAGGATTGGCTTTGGCGTTTTTTTGTGTGAATCAGTTAAAATGGTGACGATTCCAGTAGAGACTTCTTTGCAAACTGCTTAATTTTGGTAAAACTGTTAAAATACACAATGATAGTTCCCAGAAATGATTAAGAACGTGTAAGAAACACCTCAAGTACACGTAAATATATTCGTACTACATTTACTGTCGTATTCAATCACAGAGGTTTCCAGTGGAAAGCTGTGAAGTGACGAATATACTGGTAATGTTTATATCTCCGGGTACTTCCGGTATCGTTTTCACGGGACTGTGCTTTGAAATATTAAGAGTTCATGCTTACAGAGCTCAGCATTGGTGCCTAAAGCCTTGGAATGACTAGAATAGTGTTTCTGTTTACAATGAAGGAAGATTGGCTTTGGAGTTTATTTGTGTGAATCAGTTAAAATTGTGACGATTCCGGTAAATACTTCTAAGCAAACTGTCTTATTTTTTTAAAATTGTTCGTATACACAATGATATTTCCCAGAAATGATTAAGAACGTGTAAGAAACACCTCAAGTACACGTAAATATATTCATACTACATTTACTGTCGTATTCAATCACAGAGGTTTCCAGTGGAAAGCTGTGAAATGAGGAAAATACTGGTAATATTTACATCTCCGGGTACTTCCGGTGGCGTTTTGACGGGACTGTGCTTTGAAATATTAAGAGTTCATGCTTACAGAGCTCAGAATTGTTGTCTAAAGCCTTGGAATGACGAAAATAGTGTTTCTGTTTGCAATTAAGGAGGATTGGCTTTGGCGTTTTTTTGTGTGAATCAGTTAAAATGGTGAAGGTTCCGGTAAATACTTCTAAGCAAACTGTCTAATTTTTGGTAAAACTGTTAAAATACACGATAGTTCCCAGAAATGATTAAGAACATGTAAGAAACACCTCAAGTACACGTAAATATATTCTTACTACATTTACTGTCGTATTCAATCACAGAGGTTTCCAGTGGAAAGCTGTGAAAGGACGAAAATACTGGTAATATTTACATCTCCTGGTACTTCCGGTATCATTTTCACGGGACTGTGCTTTGAAATATTAAGAGTTCATGCTTACAGAGCTCAGCATTGGTGCCTGAAGCCTTGGATTGACGAGAATAATGTTTCTGTTTACAATTAAGGAGGATTGGCTTTGGCGTTTTTTTGTGTGAATCAGTTAAAATGGTGACGATTCTGGTAAATACTTCTAAGGAAACTGTCTAATTTTGGTAAAACTGTTAAAATATACAATGATAGTTCCCAGAAATGATTAAGAACGTGGAAGAAACACCTCAAGTACACGTAAATATATTCTTACTACATTTACTGTCGTATTCAATCACAGAGGTTTCCAGTGGAAAGCTGTGAAATGACGAAAATACTGGTAATATTTACAACTATGGTACTTCCGGTGGCGTTTTCACGGGACTGTGCTTTCAAATATTAAGAGTTCATGCTTACAGAGCTCAGAATTGGTGCCTAAAGCCTTGGCAAGACGAGAATAGTGTTTCTGTTTACAATGAAGGAGGATTGGCTTTGGCGTTTTTTTGGGTGAATCAGTTAAAATGGTGGCGATTCCGATAAAGACTTCTAAGCAAACTGTCTAATTTTGGTAAAACTGTTCATATACACAATGATATTTCCCAGAAATGATTAAGAACGTGGAAGAAACACCTCAAGTACACATAAATATATTCATACTACATTTACTGTCGTATTCAATCACAGAGGTTTCCAGTGGAAAGCTGTGAAATGACGAAAATACTGGTAATATTTACATCTCCGTGTACTTCCGGTGGCGTTTTGAGGGGACTGTGCTTTGAAATATTAAGAGTTCATGCTTACAGAGCTCAGAATTGGTGGCTAAAGCCTTGGAATGACTAGAATAGTGTTTCTTTTTACAATGAAGGAGGATTGGCTTTGGCGTTTTTTTGTGTGAATCAGTTAAAATGGTGACGATTCCGGTAAAGACTTCTAAGCAAACTGTCAATATTTGGTAAAACTGTTAAAATACACGATAGTTCCCAGAAATGATTAAGAACATGTAAGAAACACCTCAAGTACACGTAAATATATTCTTACTACATTTACTGTCGTATTCAATCACAGAGGTTTCCAGTGGAAAGCTGTGAAAGGACGAAAATACTGGTAATATTTACATCTCCTGGTACTTCCGGTATCATTTTCACGGGACTGTGCTTTGAAATATTAAGAGTTCATGCTTACAGAGCTCAGCATTGGTGCCTAAAGCCTTGGATTGACGAGAATAATGTTTCTGTTTACAATTAAGGAGGATTGGCTTTTCCGTTTTTTTGTGTGAATCAGTTAAAATGGTGATGATTCTGGTAAATATTTCTAAGCAAACTGTCTAATTTTGGTAAAACTGTTAAAATATACAATGATAGTTCCCAGAAATGATTAAGAACGTGGAAGAAACACCTCAAGTACACGTAAATATATTCTTACTACATTTACTGTCGTATTCAATCAGAGAGGTTTCCAGTGGAAAGCTGTGAAATGACGAAAATACTGGTAACATTTACAACTATGGTACTTCCGGTGGCGTTTTCACGGGACTGTGCTTTCAAATATTAAGAGTTCATGCTTACAGAGCTCAGAATTGGTGCCTAAAGCCTTGGAATGACTAGAATAGTGTTTCTGTTTACAATGAAGGAGGATTGGCTTTGGCGTTTTTTTGGGTGAATCAGTTAAAATGGTGGCGATTCCGATAAAGACTTCTAAGCAAACTGTCTAATTTTGGTAAAACTGTTCATATACACAATGATATTTCCCAGAAATGATTAAGAACGTGGAAGAAACACCTCAAGTACACAGAAATATATTCATACTACATTTACTGTCGTATTCAATCACAGAGGTTTCCAGTGGAAAGCTGTGAAATGACGAAAATACTGGTAATATTTACATCTCCGGGTACTTCCGGTGACGTTTTGAGGGGACTGTGCTTTGAAATATTAAGAGTTCATGCTTACAGAGCTCAGAATTGGTGGCTAAAGCCTTGGAATGACTAGAATAGTGTTTCTTTTTACAATGAAGGAGGATTGGCTGTGGCGTTTTTTTGTGTGAATCAGTTAAAATGGTGACGATTCCGGTAAATACTTCTAAGCAAACTGTCTTATTTTGGTAAAACTTTTAAAATACACAATGATAGTTCCAAGAAATGATTAAGAACGTGTAAGAAACACCTCAAGTACACGTAAATAGATTCTTACTACATTTACTGTCCTATTCAATCACAGAGGTTTCCAGTGGAAAGCTCTGAAATGACAAAAATACTAGTAATATTTACATCTCCGGGTACTTCCGGTGGCGTTATGACGGGACTGTGCTTTGAAATATTAAGAGTTCATGCTTACAGAGCTCAGAATTGTTGTCTAAAGCCTTGGAATAACGAGAATAATGTTTCTTTTTACAATTAAGGAGGATTGGCTTTGGAGTTTTTTTGTGTGAATCAGTTAAAATGGTGACGATTCCGGTAAATACTTCTAAGCAAACTGTCTTTTTCTGGTAAAATTGTTCATATACGCAATGAAATTTCCCAGAAATGATTAAGAACGTGTAAGAAATACCTCAAGTACACGTAAATAGATTCTTACTACATTTACTGTCGTATTCAATGACGGAGGATTCCAGTGGAAAGCTGTGAAATGACGAAAATACTGGTAATATTTACGTCTCCGGGTACTTCCGGTGGCGTTTTCACGGGACTGTGCTTTGAAATATTAAGAGTTCATGCTTACAGAGCTCAGAATTGGTGCCTAAGACCTTGGAATGACGAGAATAGTGTTTCTGTTTACAATGAAGGAGGATTGGCTTTGGCGTTTTTTTGTGGGAATCAGTTAAAATGGTGACGATTCCGGTAAATACTTCTAAGAAACTGTCTTATTTTGGTAAAATTGTTCATATACACAATGATATTTCCCAGAAATGATTAAGAACATGTAAGAAACACCTCAAGTACACATAAATAGATTCTTACTACATTTACTGTTGTATTCAATCACAGAGGTTTCCAGTGGAAAGCTGTGAAATGACGAAACTACTGGTAATATATACAACTCGGGGTACTTCCGGTGGCGTTTTCACGGGACTGTGCTTTCAAATATTAAGAGTTCATGCTTACAGAGCTCAGAATAGGTGTCTAAAGCCTTGGAATGACGAGAATAGTGTTGATGTTTACAATTAAGGAGGATTGGCTTTGGCGTTTTTTGTGTGAATCAGTTAAAATCGTGACGATTCCGGTAAAGACTTCTAAGCAAACTGTCTAATTTTGGTAAAACTGTTCATATACACAATGATATTTCCCAGAAATGATTAAGAACGTGGAAGAAACACCTCAAGTACACAGAAATATATTCATACTACATTTACTGTCGTATTCAATCACAGAGGTTTCCAGTGGAAAGCTGTGAAATGACGAAAATACTGGTAATATTTACATCTCCGGGTACTTCCGGTGACGTTTTGAGGGGACTGTGCTTTGAAATATTAAGAGTTCATGCTTACAGAGCTCAGAATTGGTGGCTAAAGCCTTGGAATGACTAGAATAGTGTTTCTTTTTACAATGAAGGAGGATTGGCTGTGGCGTTTTTTTCTGTGAATCAGTTAAAATGGTGACGATTCCGGTAAATACTTCTAAGCAAACTGTCTTATTTTGGTAAAACTTTTAAAATACACAATGATAGTTCCAAGAAATGATTAAGAACGTGTAAGAAACACCTCAAGTACACGTAAATAGATTCTTACTACATTTACTGTCCTATTCAATCACAGAGGTTTCCAGTGGAAAGCTCTGAAATGACAAAAATACTAGTAATATTTACATCTCCGGGTACTTCCGGTGGCGTTATGACGGGACTGTGCTTTGAAATATTAAGAGTTCATGCTTACAGAGCTCAGAATTGTTGTCTAAAGCCTTGGAATAACGAGAATAATGTTTCTTTTTACAATTAAGGAGGATTGGCTTTGGAGTTTTTTTGTGTGAATCAGTTAAAATGGTGACGATTCCGGTAAATACTTCTAAGCAAACTGTCTTTTTCTGGTAAAATTGTTCATATACGCAATGAAATTTCCCAGAAATGATTAAGAACGTGTAAGAAATACCTCAAGTACACGTAAATAGATTCTTACTACATTTACTGTCGTATTCAATGACGGAGGATTCCAGTGGAAAGCTGTGAAATGACGAAAATACTGGTAATATTTACGTCTCCGGGTACTTCCGGTGGCGTTTTCACGGGACTGTGCTTTGAAATATTAAGAGTTCATGCTTACAGAGCTCAGAATTGGTGCCTAAGACCTTGGAATGACGAGAATAGTGTTTCTGTTTACAATGAAGGAGGATTGGCTTTGGCGTTTTTTTGTGGGAATCAGTTAAAATGGTGACGATTCCGGTAAATACTTCTAAGAAACTGTCTTATTTTGGTAAAATTGTTCATATACACAATGATATTTCCCAGAAATGATTAAGAACATGTAAGAAACACCTCAAGTACACATAAATAGATTCTTACTACATTTACTGTTGTATTCAATCACAGAGGTTTCCAGTGGAAAGCTGTGAAATGACGAAACTACTGGTAATATATACAACTCGGGGTACTTCCGGTGGCGTTTTCACGGGACTGTGCTTTCAAATATTAAGAGTTCATGCTTACAGAGCTCAGAATAGGTGTCTAAAGCCTTGGAATGACGAGAATAGTGTTGATGTTTACAATTAAGGAGGATTGGCTTTGGCGTTTTTTTGTGTGAATCAGTTAAAATCGTGACGATTCCGGTAAAGACTTCTAAGCAAACTGTCTAATTTTGGTAAAACTGTTAAAATACACATTGATAGTTCCCAGAAATGATTAAGATTGTGTAAGAAACACCTCAAGTACACGTAAATAGATTCTTACTACATTTACTGTCGTATTCAATCACGGAGGTTTCCAGTGGAAAGTTGTGAAATGATGAAAATACTGGTAATATTTACAACTCCTGGTACTTCCCGTGGAGTTTTCATGGGACTTTGCTTTGAAAAATTAAGAGTTCATGCTTACAAAGCTCAGCATTGGTGCCTAAAGCCTTGGAAAGACGAGAATAGTGTTTCTGTTTACAATTAAGGAGGATTGGCTTTGGAGTTTTTTTGTGTGAATCAGTTAAAACGGTGATGATTCAGGTAAATACCTCTAAGCAAACTGTCTTATTTTGGTAATATTGTTCATATACACAATGATAGTTCCCAGAAATGATTAAGAACGTGTAAGAAACACTTCAAGTACACGTAAATATATTCATACTACATTTACTGTCGTATTCAATCACAGAGGTTTCCAGTGGAAAGCTGTGAAATGCGAAAATACTGGTAATATTTACAACTCCGGGTACTTCCGGTGGCGTTTTTACGGGACTGTGCTTTCCAATATTAAGAGTTCATGCTTACAGAGCTCAGCATTGGTGTCTAAAGCCTTGGAATAATGAGAATAGTGTTTCTGTTTACAATTAAGGAGGATTGGCTTTGGCGTTTTTTTGTGTGAATCAGTTAAAATGGTGACGATTCCAGTAAAGACTTCTTTGCAAACTGCTTAATTTTGGTAAAACTGTTAAAATACACAATGATAGTTCCCAGAAATGATTAAGAACGTGTAAGAAACACCTCAAGTACACGTAAATATATTCGTACTACATTTACTGTCGTATTCAATCACAGAGGTTTCCAGTGGAAAGCTGTGAAGTGACGAATATACTGGTAATGTTTATATCTCCGGGTACTTCCGGTATCGTTTTCACGGGACTGTGCTTTGAAATATTAAGAGTTCATGCTTACAGAGCTCAGCATTGGTGCCTAAAGCCTTGGAATGACTAGAATAGTGTTTCTGTTTACAATGAAGGAGGATTGGCTTTGGAGTTTATTTGTGTGAATCAGTTAAAATTGTGACGATTCCGGTAAATACTTCTAAGCAAACTGTCTTATTTTTTTAAAATTGTTCGTATACACAATGATATTTCCCAGAAATGATTAAGAACGTGTAAGAAACACCTCAAGTACACGTAAATATATTCATACTACATTTACTGTCGTATTCAATCACAGAGGTTTCCAGTGGAAAGCTGTGAAATGAGGAAAATACTGGTAATATTTACATCTCCGGGTACTTCCGGTGGCGTTTTGACGGGACTGTGCTTTGAAATATTAAGAGTTCATGCTTACAGAGCTCAGAATTGTTGTCTAAAGCCTTGGAATGACGAAAATAGTGTTTCTGTTTGCAATTAAGGAGGATTGGCTTTGGCGTTTTTTTGTGTGAATCAGTTAAAATGGTGAAGGTTCCGGTAAATACTTCTAAGCAAACTGTCTAATTTTTGGTAAAACTGTTAAAATACACGATAGTTCCCAGAAATGATTAAGAACATGTAAGAAACACCTCAAGTACACGAAAATATATTCTTACTACATTTACTGTCGTATTCAATCACAGAGGTTTCCAGTGGAAAGCTGTGAAAGGACGAAAATACTGGTAATATTTACATCTCCTGGTACTTCCGGTATCATTTTCACGGGACTGTGCTTTGAAATATTAAGAGTTCATGCTTACAGAGCTCAGCATTGGTGCCTGAAGCCTTGGATTGACGAGAATAATGTTTCTGTTTACAATTAAGGAGGATTGGCTTTGGCGTTTTTTTGTGTGAATCAGTTAAAATGGTGACGATTCTGGTAAATACTTCTAAGCAAACTGTCTAATTTTGGTAAAACTGTTAAAATATACAATGATAGTTCCCAGAAATGATTAAGAACGTGGAAGAAACACCTCAAGTACACGTAAATATATTCTTACTACATTTACTGTCGTATTCAATCACAGAGGTTTCCAGTGGAAAGCTGTGAAATGACGAAAATACTGGTAATATTTACAACTATGGTACTTCCGGTGGCGTTTTCACGGGACTGTGCTTTCAAATATTAAGAGTTCATGCTTACAGAGCTCAGAATTGGTGCCTAAAGCCTTGGCAAGACGAGAATAGTGTTTCTGTTTACAATGAAGGAGGATTGGCTTTGGCGTTTTTTTGGGTGAATCAGTTAAAATGGTGGCGATTCCGATAAAGACTTCTAAGCAAACTGTCTAATTTTGGTAAAACTGTTCATATACACAATGATATTTCCCAGAAATGATTAAGAACGTGGAAGAAACACCTCAAGTACACATAAATATATTCATACTACATTTACTGTCGTATTCAATCACAGAGGTTTCCAGTGGAAAGCTGTGAAATGACGAAAATACTGGTAATATTTACATCTCCGTGTACTTCCGGTGGCGTTTTGAGGGGACTGTGCTTTGAAATATTAAGAGTTCATGCTTACAGAGCTCAGAATTGGTGGCTAAAGCCTTGGAATGACTAGAATAGTGTTTCTTTTTACAATGAAGGAGGATTGGCTTTGGCGTTTTTTTGTGTGAATCAGTTAAAATGGTGACGATTCCGGTAAATACTTCTAAGCAAACTGTCTTATTTTGGTAAAACTTTTAAAAAACACAATGATAGTTCCAAGAAATGATTAAGAACGTGTAAGAAACACCTCAAGTACACGTAAATAGATTCTTACTACATTTACTGTCCTATTCAATCACAGAGGTTTCCAGTGGAAAGCTCTGAAATGACGAAAATACTAGTAATATTTACAACTATGGTACTTCCGGTGGCGTTTTGACGGGACTGTGCTTTGAAATATTAAGAGTTCATGCTTACAGAGCTCAGAATTGTTGTCTAAAGCCTTGGAATAACGAGAATAATGTTTCTTTTTACAATTAAGGAGTATTGGCTTTGGAGTTTTTTTGTGTGAATCAGTTAAAATGGTGACGATTCCGGTAAATACTTCTAAGCAAACTGTCTTTTTCTGGTAAAATTGTTCATATACGCAATGAAATTTCCCAGAAATGATTAAGAACGTGTAAGAAATACCTCAAGTACACGTAAATATATTCATACTACATATACTGTCGTATTCAATCACAGAGGTTTCCAGTGGAAAGCTGTGAAATGAGGAAAATACTGGTAATATTTACAACTGCGGGTACTTCCGGTGGCGTTTTCAAGGGACTGTGCTTTCAAATATTAAGAGTTCATGCTTACAGAGCTCAGCATTGGTGCCTAAAGCCTTGGAATGACGAGAATATTTTCTCTGTTTACAATGAAGGAGGATTGGCTTTGGAGTTTTTTTGTGGGAATCAGTTAAAATGGTGACGATTCCGGTAAATACTTCTAAGCAAACTGTCTTATTTTGGTAAAACTGTTAAAATACACAATGATAGTTCCCAGAAATGATTAAGAACGTGTAAGAAACACCTCAAGTACACGTAAATATATTCTTACTACATTTACTGTAGTATTCAATCACGGAGGTTTCCAGTGGAAAGCTGTGAAATGACGAAAATACTGGTAATATTTACGTCTCCGGGTACTTCCGGTGGCGTTTTCACGGGACTGTGCTTTGAAATATTAAGAGTTCATGCTTACAGAGGTCAGAATTGGTGCCTAAGACCTTGGAATGACGAGAATAGTGTTTCTGTTTACAATGAAGGAGGATTGGCTTTGGCGTTTTTTTGTGGGAATCAGTTAAAATGGTGACGATTCCGGTAAATACTTCTCAGAAACTGTCTTATTTTGGTAAAATTGTTCATATACACAATGATATTTCCCAGAAATGATTAAGAACATGTAAGAAACACCTCAAGTACACATAAATAGATTCTTACTACATTTACTGTTGTATTCAATCACAGAGGTTTCCATTGGAAAGCTGTGAAATGACGAAACTACTGGTAATATATACAACTCGGGGTACTTCCGGTGGCGTTTTCACGGGACTGTGCTTTCAAATATTAAGAGTTCATGCTTACAGAGCTCAGAATAGGTGTCTAAAGCCTTGGAATGACGAGAATAGTGTTGATGTTTACAATTAAGGAGGATTGGCTTTGGCGTTTTTTTGTGTGAATCAGTTAAAATCGTGACGATTCCGGTAAAGACTTCTAAGCAAACTGTCTAATTTTGGTAAAACTGTTAAAATACACATTGATAGTTCCCAGAAATGATTAAGATTGTGTAAGAAACACCTCAAGTACACGTAAATAGATTCTTACTACATTTACTGTCGTATTCAATCACGGAGGTTTCCAGTGGAAAGTTGTGAAATGATGAAAATACTGGTAATATTTACAACTCCTGGTACTTCCCGTGGAGTTTTCATGGGACTTTGCTTTGAAAAATTAAGAGTTCATGCTTACAAAGCTCAGCATTGGTGCCTAAAGCCTTGGAAAGACGAGAATAGTGTTTCTGTTTACAATTAAGGAGGATTGGCTTTGGAGTTTTTTTGTGTGAATCAGTTAAAACGGTGATGATTCAGGTAAATAACTCTAAGCAAACTGTCTTATTTTGGTAATATTGTTCATATACACAATGATAGTTCCCAGAAATGATTAAGAACGTGTAAGAAACACTTCAAGTACACGTAAATATATTCATACTACATTTACTGTCGTATTCAATCACAGAGGTTTCCAGTGGAAAGCTGTGAAATGCGAAAATACTGGTAATATTTACAACTCCGGGTACTTCCGGTGGCGTTTTTACGGGACTGTGCTTTCCAATATTAAGAGTTCATGCTTACAGAGCTCAGCATTGGTGTCTAAAGCCTTGGAATAATGAGAATAGTGTTTCTGTTTACAATTAAGGAGGATTGGCTTTGGCGTTTTTTTGTGTGAATCAGTTAAAATGGTGACGATTCCAGTAAAGACTTCTTTGCAAACTGCTTAATTTTGGTAAAACTGTTAAAATACACAATGATAGTTCCCAGAAATGATTAAGAACGTGTAAGAAACACCTCAAGTACACGTAAATATATTCTTACTACATTTACTGTCGTATTCAATCACAGAGGTTTCCAGTGGAAAGCTGTGAAATGACGAAAATACTGGTAATATTTACAACTATGGTACTTCCGGTGGCGTTTTCACGGGACTGTGCTTTCAAATATTAAGAGTTCATGCTTACAGAGCTCAGAATTGGTGCCTAAGACCTTGGAATGACGAGAATAGTGTTTCTGTTTACAATGAAGGAGGATTGGCTTTGGCGTTTTTTTGTGGGAATCAGTTAAAATGGTGACGATTCCGGTAAATACTTCTAAGAAACTGTCTTATTTTGGTAAAATTGTTCATATACACAATGATATTTCCCAGAAATGATTAAGAACATGTAAGAAACACCTCAAGTACACATAAATAGATTCTTACTACATTTACTGTTGTATTCAATCACAGAGGTTTCCAGTGGAAAGCTGTGAAATGACGAAACTACTGGTAATATATACAACTCGGGGTACTTCCGGTGGCGTTTTCACGGGACTGTGCTTTCAAATATTAAGAGTTCATGCTTACAGAGCTCAGAATAGGTGTCTAAAGCCTTGGAATGACGAGAATAGTGTTGATGTTTACAATTAAGGAGGATTGGCTTTGGCGTTTTTTTGTGTGAATCAGTTAAAATCGTGACGATTCCGGTAAAGACTTCTAAGCAAACTGTCTAATTTTGGTAAAACTGTTAAAATACACATTGATAGTTCCCAGAAATGATTAAGATTGTGTAAGAAACACCTCAAGTACACGTAAATAGATTCTTACTACATTTACTGTCGTATTC
This sequence comes from Myotis daubentonii, assembly GCF_963259705.1. Taxonomy (NCBI): domain Eukaryota; kingdom Metazoa; phylum Chordata; class Mammalia; order Chiroptera; family Vespertilionidae; genus Myotis; species Myotis daubentonii. The sequence continues at coordinate 916,700 of NC_081853.1, read as the reverse complement.
AATCACGGAGGTTTCCAGTGGAAAGTTGTGAAATGATGAAAATACTGGTAATATTTACAACTCCTGGTACTTCCCGTGGAGTTTTCATGGGACTTTGCTTTGAAAAATTAAGAGTTCATGCTTACAAAGCTCAGCATTGGTGCCTAAAGCCTTGGAAAGACGAGAATAGTGTTTCTGTTTACAATTAAGGAGGATTGGCTTTGGAGTTTTTTTGTGTGAATCAGTTAAAACGGTGATGATTCAGGTAAATACCTCTAAGCAAACTGTCTTATTTTGGTAATATTGTTCATATACACAATGATAGTTCCCAGAAATGATTAAGAACGTGTAAGAAACACTTCAAGTACACGTAAATATATTCATACTACATTTACTGTCGTATTCAATCACAGAGGTTTCCAGTGGAAAGCTGTGAAATGCGAAAATACTGGTAATATTTACAACTCCGGGTACTTCCGGTGGCGTTTTTACGGGACTGTGCTTTCCAATATTAAGAGTTCATGCTTACAGAGCTCAGCATTGGTGTCTAAAGCCTTGGAATAATGAGAATAGTGTTTCTGTTTACAATTAAGGAGGATTGGCTTTGGCGTTTTTTTGTGTGAATCAGTTAAAATGGTGACGATTCCAGTAAAGACTTCTTTGCAAACTGCTTAATTTTGGTAAAACTGTTAAAATACACAATGATAGTTCCCAGAAATGATTAAGAACGTGTAAGAAACACCTCAAGTACACGTAAATATATTCGTACTACATTTACTGTCGTATTCAATCACAGAGGTTTCCAGTGGAAAGCTGTGAAGTGACGAATATACTGGTAATGTTTATATCTCCGGGTACTTCCGGTATCGTTTTCACGGGACTGTGCTTTGAAATATTAAGAGTTCATGCTTACAGAGCTCAGCATTGGTGCCTAAAGCCTTGGAATGACTAGAATAGTGTTTCTGTTTACAATGAAGGAGGATTGGCTTTGGAGTTTATTTGTGTGAATCAGTTAAAATTGTGACGATTCCGGTAAATACTTCTAAGCAAACTGTCTTATTTTTTTAAAATTGTTCGTATACACAATGATATTTCCCAGAAATGATTAAGAACGTGTAAGAAACACCTCAAGTACACGTAAATATATTCATACTACATTTACTGTCGTATTCAATCACAGAGGTTTCCAGTGGAAAGCTGTGAAATGAGGAAAATACTGGTAATATTTACATCTCCGGGTACTTCCGGTGGCGTTTTGACGGGACTGTGCTTTGAAATATTAAGAGTTCATGCTTACAGAGCTCAGAATTGTTGTCTAAAGCCTTGGAATGACGAAAATAGTGTTTCTGTTTGCAATTAAGGAGGATTGGCTTTGGCGTTTTTTTGTGTGAATCAGTTAAAATGGTGAAGGTTCCGGTAAATACTTCTAAGCAAACTGTCTAATTTTTGGTAAAACTGTTAAAATACACGATAGTTCCCAGAAATGATTAAGAACATGTAAGAAACACCTCAAGTACACGAAAATATATTCTTACTACATTTACTGTCGTATTCAATCACAGAGGTTTCCAGTGGAAAGCTGTGAAAGGACGAAAATACTGGTAATATTTACATCTCCTGGTACTTCCGGTATCATTTTCACGGGACTGTGCTTTGAAATATTAAGAGTTCATGCTTACAGAGCTCAGCATTGGTGCCTGAAGCCTTGGATTGACGAGAATAATGTTTCTGTTTACAATTAAGGAGGATTGGCTTTGGCGTTTTTTTGTGTGAATCAGTTAAAATGGTGACGATTCTGGTAAATACTTCTAAGCAAACTGTCTAATTTTGGTAAAACTGTTAAAATATACAATGATAGTTCCCAGAAATGATTAAGAACGTGGAAGAAACACCTCAAGTACACGTAAATATATTCTTACTACATTTACTGTCGTATTCAATCACAGAGGTTTCCAGTGGAAAGCTGTGAAATGACGAAAATACTGGTAATATTTACAACTATGGTACTTCCGGTGGCGTTTTCACGGGACTGTGCTTTCAAATATTAAGAGTTCATGCTTACAGAGCTCAGAATTGGTGCCTAAAGCCTTGGCAAGACGAGAATAGTGTTTCTGTTTACAATGAAGGAGGATTGGCTTTGGCGTTTTTTTGGGTGAATCAGTTAAAATGGTGGCGATTCCGATAAAGACTTCTAAGCAAACTGTCTAATTTTGGTAAAACTGTTCATATACACAATGATATTTCCCAGAAATGATTAAGAACGTGGAAGAAACACCTCAAGTACACATAAATATATTCATACTACATTTACTGTCGTATTCAATCACAGAGGTTTCCAGTGGAAAGCTGTGAAATGACGAAAATACTGGTAATATTTACATCTCCGTGTACTTCCGGTGGCGTTTTGAGGGGACTGTGCTTTGAAATATTAAGAGTTCATGCTTACAGAGCTCAGAATTGGTGGCTAAAGCCTTGGAATGACTAGAATAGTGTTTCTTTTTACAATGAAGGAGGATTGGCTTTGGCGTTTTTTTGTGTGAATCAGTTAAAATGGTGACGATTCCGGTAAATACTTCTAAGCAAACTGTCTTATTTTGGTAAAACTTTTAAAAAACACAATGATAGTTCCAAGAAATGATTAAGAACGTGTAAGAAACACCTCAAGTACACGTAAATAGATTCTTACTACATTTACTGTCCTATTCAATCACAGAGGTTTCCAGTGGAAAGCTCTGAAATGACGAAAATACTAGTAATATTTACAACTATGGTACTTCCGGTGGCGTTTTGACGGGACTGTGCTTTGAAATATTAAGAGTTCATGCTTACAGAGCTCAGAATTGTTGTCTAAAGCCTTGGAATAACGAGAATAATGTTTCTTTTTACAATTAAGGAGTATTGGCTTTGGAGTTTTTTTGTGTGAATCAGTTAAAATGGTGACGATTCCGGTAAATACTTCTAAGCAAACTGTCTTTTTCTGGTAAAATTGTTCATATACGCAATGAAATTTCCCAGAAATGATTAAGAACGTGTAAGAAATACCTCAAGTACACGTAAATATATTCATACTACATATACTGTCGTATTCAATCACAGAGGTTTCCAGTGGAAAGCTGTGAAATGAGGAAAATACTGGTAATATTTACAACTGCGGGTACTTCCGGTGGCGTTTTCAAGGGACTGTGCTTTCAAATATTAAGAGTTCATGCTTACAGAGCTCAGCATTGGTGCCTAAAGCCTTGGAATGACGAGAATATTTTCTCTGTTTACAATGAAGGAGGATTGGCTTTGGAGTTTTTTTGTGGGAATCAGTTAAAATGGTGACGATTCCGGTAAATACTTCTAAGCAAACTGTCTTATTTTGGTAAAACTGTTAAAATACACAATGATAGTTCCCAGAAATGATTAAGAACGTGTAAGAAACACCTCAAGTACACGTAAATATATTCTTACTACATTTACTGTAGTATTCAATCACGGAGGTTTCCAGTGGAAAGCTGTGAAATGACGAAAATACTGGTAATATTTACGTCTCCGGGTACTTCCGGTGGCGTTTTCACGGGACTGTGCTTTGAAATATTAAGAGTTCATGCTTACAGAGGTCAGAATTGGTGCCTAAGACCTTGGAATGACGAGAATAGTGTTTCTGTTTACAATGAAGGAGGATTGGCTTTGGCGTTTTTTTGTGGGAATCAGTTAAAATGGTGACGATTCCGGTAAATACTTCTCAGAAACTGTCTTATTTTGGTAAAATTGTTCATATACACAATGATATTTCCCAGAAATGATTAAGAACATGTAAGAAACACCTCAAGTACACATAAATAGATTCTTACTACATTTACTGTTGTATTCAATCACAGAGGTTTCCATTGGAAAGCTGTGAAATGACGAAACTACTGGTAATATATACAACTCGGGGTACTTCCGGTGGCGTTTTCACGGGACTGTGCTTTCAAATATTAAGAGTTCATGCTTACAGAGCTCAGAATAGGTGTCTAAAGCCTTGGAATGACGAGAATAGTGTTGATGTTTACAATTAAGGAGGATTGGCTTTGGCGTTTTTTTGTGTGAATCAGTTAAAATCGTGACGATTCCGGTAAAGACTTCTAAGCAAACTGTCTAATTTTGGTAAAACTGTTAAAATACACATTGATAGTTCCCAGAAATGATTAAGATTGTGTAAGAAACACCTCAAGTACACGTAAATAGATTCTTACTACATTTACTGTCGTATTCAATCACGGAGGTTTCCAGTGGAAAGTTGTGAAATGATGAAAATACTGGTAATATTTACAACTCCTGGTACTTCCCGTGGAGTTTTCATGGGACTTTGCTTTGAAAAATTAAGAGTTCATGCTTACAAAGCTCAGCATTGGTGCCTAAAGCCTTGGAAAGACGAGAATAGTGTTTCTGTTTACAATTAAGGAGGATTGGCTTTGGAGTTTTTTTGTGTGAATCAGTTAAAACGGTGATGATTCAGGTAAATAACTCTAAGCAAACTGTCTTATTTTGGTAATATTGTTCATATACACAATGATAGTTCCCAGAAATGATTAAGAACGTGTAAGAAACACTTCAAGTACACGTAAATATATTCATACTACATTTACTGTCGTATTCAATCACAGAGGTTTCCAGTGGAAAGCTGTGAAATGCGAAAATACTGGTAATATTTACAACTCCGGGTACTTCCGGTGGCGTTTTTACGGGACTGTGCTTTCCAATATTAAGAGTTCATGCTTACAGAGCTCAGCATTGGTGTCTAAAGCCTTGGAATAATGAGAATAGTGTTTCTGTTTACAATTAAGGAGGATTGGCTTTGGCGTTTTTTTGTGTGAATCAGTTAAAATGGTGACGATTCCAGTAAAGACTTCTTTGCAAACTGCTTAATTTTGGTAAAACTGTTAAAATACACAATGATAGTTCCCAGAAATGATTAAGAACGTGTAAGAAACACCTCAAGTACACGTAAATATATTCTTACTACATTTACTGTCGTATTCAATCACAGAGGTTTCCAGTGGAAAGCTGTGAAATGACGAAAATACTGGTAATATTTACAACTATGGTACTTCCGGTGGCGTTTTCACGGGACTGTGCTTTCAAATATTAAGAGTTCATGCTTACAGAGCTCAGAATTGGTGCCTAAAGCCTTGGCAAGACGAGAATAGTGTTTCTGTTTACAATGAAGGAGGATTGGCTTTGGCGTTTTTTTGGGTGAATCAGTTAAAATGGTGGCGATTCCGATAAAGACTTCTAAGCAAACTGTCTAATTTTGGTAAAACTGTTCATATACACAATGATATTTCCCAGAAATGATTAAGAACGTGGAAGAAACACCTCAAGTACACATAAATATATTCATACTACATTTACTGTCGTATTCAATCACAGAGGTTTCCAGTGGAAAGCTGTGAAATGACGAAAATACTGGTAATATTTACATCTCCGTGTACTTCCGGTGGCGTTTTGAGGGGACTGTGCTTTGAAATATTAAGAGTTCATGCTTACAGAGCTCAGAATTGGTGGCTAAAGCCTTGGAATGACTAGAATAGTGTTTCTTTTTACAATGAAGGAGGATTGGCTGTGGCGTTTTTTTGTGTGAATCAGTTAAAATGGTGACGATTCCGGTAAATACTTCTAAGCAAACTGTCTTATTTTGGTAAAACTTTTAAAAAACACAATGATAGTTCCAAGAAATGATTAAGAACGTGTAAGAAACACCTCAAGTACACGTAAATAGATTCTTACTACATTTACTGTCCTATTCAATCACAGAGGTTTCCAGTGGAAAGCTCTGAAATGACGAAAATACTAGTAATATTTACAACTATGGTACTTCCGGTGGCGTTTTGACGGGACTGTGCTTTGAAATATTAAGAGTTCATGCTTACAGAGCTCAGAATTGTTGTCTAAAGCCTTGGAATAACGAGAATAATGTTTCTTTTTACAATTAAGGAGTATTGGCTTTGGAGTTTTTTTGTGTGAATCAGTTAAAATGGTGACGATTCCGGTAAATACTTCTAAGCAAACTGTCTTTTTCTGGTAAAATTGTTCATATACGCAATGAAATTTCCCAGAAATGATTAAGAACGTGTAAGAAATACCTCAAGTACACGTAAATATATTCATACTACATATACTGTCGTATTCAATCACAGAGGTTTCCAGTGGAAAGCTGTGAAATGACGAAAATACTGGTAATATTTACAACTGCGGGTACTTCCGGTGGCCTTTTTAAGGGATTGTGCTTTCAAATATTAAGAGTTCATGCTTACAGAGCTCAGCATTGGTGCCTAAAGCCTTGGAATGACGAGAATAGTGTTTCTGTTTACAATTAAGGAGGATTGGCTTTGGAGTTTTTTTGTGGGAATCAGTTAAAATGGTGACGATTCCGGTAAATACTTCTAAGCAAACTGTCTAATTTAGGTAAAACTGTTAAAATACACAATGATAGTTCCCAGAAATGATTAAGAACGTGTAAGAAACACCTCAAGTACACGTAAATATATTCTTACTACATTTACTGTAGTATTCAATCACGGAGGTTTCCAGTGGAAAGTTGTGAAATGATGAAAATACTGGTAATATTTACAACTCCGGGTACTACCCGTGGCGTTTTCACGGGACTGTGCTTTGAAATATTAAGAGTTCATGCTTACAAAGCTCAGCATTGGTGCCTAAAGCCATGGAATGACGAGAATAGTGTTTCTGTTTACAATTAAGGAGGATTGGCTTTTGAGTTTTTTTGTGTGAATCAGTTAAAATGGTGACGATTCCGGTAAATACTTCTAAGAAACTGTCTTATTTTGGTAAAATTGTTCATATACACAATGATATTTCCCAGAAATGATTAAGAACATGTAAGAAACACCTCAAGTACACATAAATAGATTCTTACTACATTTACTGTTGTATTCAATCACAGAGGTTTCCAGTGGAAAGCTGTGAAATGACGAAACTACTGGTAATATATACAACTCGGGGTACTTTCGGTGGCGTTTTCACGGGACTGTGCTTTCAAATATTAAGAGTTCATGCTTACAGAGCTCAGAATTGGTGTCTAAAGCCTTGGAATGACGAGAATAGTGTTTCTGTTTACAATTAAGGAGGATTGGCTTTGGCGTTTTTTTGTGTGAATCAGTTAAAATGGTGACGATTCCGGTAAAGACTTCTAAGCAAACTGTCTAATTTTGGTAAAACTGTTAAAATACACGATAGTTCCCAGAAATGATTAAGAACATGTAAGAAACACCTCAAGTACACGTAAATATATTCTTACTACATTTACTGTCGTATTCAATCACAGAGGTTTCCAGTGGAAAGCTGTGAAAGGACGAAAATACTGGTAATATTTACATCTCCTGGTACTTCCGGTATCATTTTCACGGGACTGTGCTTTGAAATATTAAGAGTTCATGCTTACAGAGCTCAGAATTGGTGCCTAAAGCCTTGGCATGACGAGAATAGTGTTTCTGTTTACAATGAAGGAGGATTGGCTTTGGCGTTTTTTTGGGTGAATCAGTTAAAATGGTGGCGATTCCGATAAAGACTTCTAAGCAAACTGTCTAATTTTGGTAAAACTGTTCATATACACAATGATATTTCCCAGAAATGATTAAGAACGTGGAAGAAACACCTCAAGTACACATAAATATATTCATACTACATTTACTGTCGTATTCAATCACAGAGGTTTCCAGTGGAAAGCTGTGAAATGACGAAAATACTGGTAATATTTACATCTCCGTGTACTTCCGGTGGCGTTTTGAGGGGACTGTGCTTTGAAATATTAAGAGTTCATGCTTACAGAGCTCAGAATTGGTGGCTAAAGCCTTGGAATGACTAGAATAGTGTTTCTTTTTACAATGAAGGGGGATTGGCTTTGGCGTTTTTTTGTGTGAATCAGTTAAAATGGTGACGATTCCGGTAAATACTTCTAAGCAAACTGTCTTATTTTGGTAAAACTTTTAAAATACACAATGATATTTCCCAGAAATGATTAGGAACGTGTAAGAAACACCTCAAGTACACGTAAATAGATTCTTACTACATTTACTGTCCTATTCAATCACGGAGGTTTCCAGTGGAAAGCTGTGAAATGACGAAAATACTAGTAATATTTACAACTATGGTACTTCCGGTGGCGTTTTGACGGGACTGTGCTTTCAAATATTAAGAGTTCATGCTTACAGAGCTAAGCATTGGTGTCTAAAGCCTTGGCAAAGCGAGAATAGTGTTTCTGTTTAAAATTAAGGAGGATTGGCTTTGGCGTTTTTTTGTGTGAATCAGTTAAAATGGTGACGATTCCGGTAAATTCTTCTAAGCAAACTGTCTAATTTTGGTAAAACTGTTAAAATACACAATGATAGTTCCCAGAAATGATTAAGAACATGTAAGAAACACCTCAAGTACAAGTAAATAGATTCTTACTACATTTACTGTCGCATTCATGACGGAGGATTCCTGTGGAAAGCTGTGAAATGACGAAAATACTGGTAATATTTACATCTCCGGGTACTTCCGGTGACGTTTTCACTGGAATGTGCTTTGAAATATTAAGAGTTCATGCTTACAGAGATCAGCATTGGTGCCTAAAGCCTTGGAATGACGAGAATAGTGTTTCCGTTTACAATTAAGGAGGATTGGCTTTGGCCTTTTTTTGTGTGAATCAGTTAAAATGGTGGCGATTCCGATAAAGACTTCTAAGCAAACTGTCTAATTTTGGTAAAACTGTTCATATACACAATGATATTTCCCAGAAATGATTAAGATCGTGGAAGACACACCTCAAGTACACGTAAATATATTCATACTACATTTACTGTCGTATTCAATCACAGAGGTTTCCAGTGGAAAGCTGTGAAGTGACGAAAATACTGGTAATGTTTACATCTCAGGGTACTTCCGGTGGCGTTTTCACGGGACTGTGCTTTGAAATATTAAGAGTTCATGCTTACAGAGCTCAGCATTGGTGGCTAAAGCCTTGGAATGACGAGAATAGTGTTTCTGTTTACAATTAAGGAGGATTGGCTTTGCCCTTTTTTTGTGTGAATCAGTTAAAATGGTGACGATTCCGGTAAAGACTTCTAAGCAAACTCTCTAATTTTGGTAAAACTGTTCAAATACACAATGAAGTTCCCAGAAATGATTAAGAACATGTAAGAAACACCTCAAGTACACGTAAATAGATTCTTACTACATTTACTGTCCTATTCAATCACGCAGGTTTCCAGTGGAAAGCTGTGAAATGATGAAAATACTGGTAATATTTACATCTCCGGGTACTTCCGGTGGCGTTTTGACGGGACTGTGCTTTGAAATATTAAGAGTTCATGCTTACAGAGCTCAGCATTGGTGCCTAAAACCTTGGAATGACCAGAATAGTGTTTCTGTTTACAATTAAGGAGGATTTTCTTTGGCATTTTTTTGTGTGAATCAGTTAAAATAGTGACGATTCCAGTAAAGACTTCTAAGCAAACTCTCTAATTTTGGTAAAACTGTTAAAATACACAATGATAGTTCCCAGAAATGATTAAGAACATGTAAGAAACACCTCAAGTACACGTAAATAGATTCTTACTACATTTACTGTCCTATTCAATCACGGAGGTTTCCAGTGGAAAGCTGTGAAATGACGAAAATACTGGTAATATTTACAACTATGGTACTTCCGGTGGCGTTTTGACGGGACTGTGCTTTCAAATATTAAGAGTTCATGCTTACAGAGCTCAGCATTGGTGTCTAAAGCCTTGGCAATGCGAGAATAGTGTTTCTGTTTACAATTAAGGAGGATTGGCTTTGGCGTTTTTTTGTTTGAATCACTTAAAATGGTGACGATTCCGGTAAATACTTCTAAGCAAACTGTCTAATATTGGTAAAACTGTTAAAATACACAATGATAGTTCCCAGAAATGATTAAGAACATGTAAGAAACACCTCAAGTACACGTAAATATATTTTTACTACATTTACTGCCGTATTCATGACGGAGGATTCCAGTGGAAAGCTGTGAAATGACGAACATACTGGTAATATTTACATCTCCGGGTACTTCCGGTGGCGTTTTGACGGGACTGTGCTTTGAAATATTAAGAGTTCATGCTTACAGAGGTCAGCATTGGTGCCTAAAACCTTGGAGTGATGAGAATAGTGTTTCTGTTTACAATTAAGGAGGATTGGCTTTGGAATTTTTTTGTGTGAATCAGTTAAAATAGTGACGATTCCGGTAAAGACTTCTAAGCAAACTCTCTAATTTTGATAAAACTGTTAAAATACACAATGATAGTTCCCAGAAATGATTAAGAACATGTAAGAAACACCTCAAGTACACGTAAATAGATTCTTACTACATTTACTGTCCTATTCAATCACGGAGGTTTCCAGTGGAAAGTTGTGAAATGACGAAAATACTGGTAATATTTACATCTCCGGGTACTTCCGGTCGCGTTTTCACGGGACTGTGCTTTGAAATATTAAGAGTTCAGGCTTACAGATCTCAGAATTGTTGTCTAAAGCCATGGAATGACGAGAATAATGTTTCTGTTTCCAATTAAGGAGGATTGGCTTTGGCGTTTTTTTGTGTGAATCAGTTAAAATGGTGACGATTCCGGTAAATACTTCTAAGCAAACTGTCTAATTTTGGTAAAACTGTGAAAATACACAATGATAGTTCCCAGAAATGATTAAGAACGTGTAAAAAACCCCTCAAGTACACGTAAATATATTCTTACTACATTTACTGTCGTATTCAATCACAGAGGTTTCCAGTGGAAAGCTGTGAAATGACGAATATACTGGTAATATTTATAACTCCGGGTACTTCCGGTGGCGTTTTCACGGGACTGTGCTTTGAAATATTAAGAGTTCATGCTTACAGAGCTCAGCATTGCTGTCTAAAGCCTTGGCATGACGAGAATAGTGTTTCTGTTTACAATTAAGGAGGATTGGCTTTGGCGTTTTTTTGTGAGAATCACTTAAAATGGTGACGATTCCGGTAAAGACTTCTAAGCAAACTGTCTAATTTGGTAAAACTGTTAAAATACACAATGATAGTTCCCAGAAATGATTAAGAACATGTAAGAAACACCTCAAGTACACGTAAATAGATTCTTACTACATTTACTGCCGTATTCATGACGGAGGATTCCAGTGGAAAGCTGTGAAATGACGAACATACTGGTAATATTTACTTCTCCGGGTACTTCCGGTGACGTTTTCACTGGACTGTGCTTTGAAATTTTAAGAGTTCATGCTTACAGAGATCAGAATTGGTGCCTAAAGCCTTGGAATGACGAGAATAGTGTTTCCGTTTAAAATTAAGGAGGATTGGCTTTGGCGTTTTTTTGTGTGAATCAGTTAAAATGGTGGCGATTCCGATAAAGACTTCTAAGCAAACTGTCCAATTTTGGTAAAACTGTTCATATACACAATGATATTTCCCAGAAATGATTAAGAACGTGTAAGAAATACCTCAAGTACACGTAAATATATTCATACTACATTTACTGTCGTATTCAATCACAGAGGTTTCCAGTGGAAAGCTGTGAAATGACGAAAATACTGGTAATATTTACATCTCCGGGTACTTCCGGTGGCGTTTTGACGGGACTGTGCTTTGGAATATTAAGAGTTCATGCTTACAGAGCTCAGAATTGGTGCCTAAAGCATTGGAATGACTAGAATAGTGTTTCTGTTTACAATGAAGGAGGATTGGCTTTGGCGTTTTTTTGTCTGAATCAGTTAAAATGGTGAGGATTCCGGTAAATACTTCTAAGCAAACTGTCTTATTTTGGTAAAACTTTTAAAATACACAATGATAGTTCCCAGAAATGATTAAGAACGTGTAAGAAACACCTCAAGTACACGTAAATAGATTGTTACTACATTTACTGTCCTATTCAATCACAGAGGTTTCCAGTGGAAAGCTGTGAAATGATGAAAATACTGGTAATATTTACATCTCCGGGTACTTCCGGTGGCGTTTTGACGGGACTGTGCTTTGAAATATTAAGAGTTCATGCTTACGGAGCTCAGAATTGTTGTCTAAAGCCTTGGAATAACGAGAATAGTGTTTCTTTTTACAATTAAGGAGGATTGGCTTTGGAGTTTTTTTGTGTGAATCAGTTAAAATGGTGACGATTCCGGTAAATACTTCTAAGCAAACTGTCTTTTTCTGGTAAAATTGTTCATATACACAATGAAATTTCCCAGAAATGATTAAGAACGTGTAAGAAATACCTCAAGTACACGTAAATATATTCATACTACATTTACTGTCGTATTCAATCACAGAGGTTTCCAGTGGAAAGCTGTGAAATGAGGAAAATACTGGTAATATTTACAACTGCGGGTACTTCCGGTGGCGTTTTCAAGGGACTGTGCTTTCAAATATTAAGAGTTCATGCTTACAGAGCTCAGCATTGGTGCCTAAAGCCTTGGAATGACGAGAATATTTTCTCTGTTTACAATGAAGGAGGATTGGCTTTGGCGTTTTTTTGTGTGAATCAGTTAAAATGGTGACGATTCCGGTAAATACTTCTAAGCAAACTGTCTAATTTTGGTAAAACTGTTAAAATACACAATGATAGTTCCCAGAAATGATTAAGAACATGTAAGAAACACCTCAAGTACAAGTAAATAGATTCTTACTACATTTACTGTCGCATTCATGACGGAGGATTCCTGTGGAAAGCTGTGAAATGACGAAAATACTGGTAATATTTACATCTCCGGGTACTTCCGGTGACGTTTTCACTGGAATGTGCTTTGAAATATTAAGAGTTCATGCTTACAGAGATCAGCATTGGTGCCGAAAGCCTTGGAATGACGCGAATAGTGTTTCGGTTTAAAATTAAGGAGGATTGGCTTTGGCGTTTTTTTGTGTGAATCAGTTAAAATGGTGGCGATTCTGATAAAGACTTCTAAGCAAACTGTCCAATTTTGGTAAAACTGTTCATATACACAATGATATTTCCCAGAAATGATTAAGAACGTGTAAGAAACACCTCAAGTACACGTAAATATATTCATACTACATTTACTGTCGTATTCAATCACAGAGGTTTCCCGTAGAAAGCTGTGAAATGACGAAAATACTGGTAATATTTACATCTCCGGGTACTTCCGGTGGCGTTTTGAAGGGACTGTGCTTTGAAATATTAAGAGTTCATGCTTACAATGCTCAGAATTGTTGCCTAAAGCATTGGAATGACTAGAATAGTGTTTCTGTTTACAATGAAGGAGGATTGGCTTTGGCGTTTTTTTGTCTGAATCAGTTAAAATGGTGAGGATTCCGGTAAATACTTCTAAGCAAACTCTCTAATTTTGATAAAACTGTTAAAATACACAATGATAGTTCCCAGAAATGATTAAGAACATGTAAGAAACACCTCAAGTACACGTAAATAGATTCTTACTACATTTACTGTCCTATTCAATCACGGAGGTTTCCAGTGGAAAGTTGTGAAATGACGAAAATACTGGTAATATTTACATCTCCGGGTACTTCCGGTCGCGTTTTCACGGGACTGTGCTTTGAAATATTAAGAGTTCAGGCTTACAGATCTCAGAATTGTTGTCTAAAGCCATGGAATGACGAGAATAATGTTTCTGTTTCCAATTAAGGAGGATTGGCTTTGGCGTTTTTTTGTGTGAATCAGTTAAAATGGTGACGATTCCGGTAAATACTTCTAAGCAAACTGTCTAATTTTGGTAAAACTGTGAAAATACACAATGATAGTTCCCAGAAATGATTAAGAACGTGTAAAAAACCCCTCAAGTACACGTAAATATATTCTTACTACATTTACTGTCGTATTCAATCACAGAGGTTTCCAGTGGAAAGCTGTGAAATGACGAATATACTGGTAATATTTATAACTCCGGGTACTTCCGGTGGCGTTTTCACGGGACTGTGCTTTGAAATATTAAGAGTTCATGCTTACAGAGCTCAGCATTGCTGTCTAAAGCCTTGGCATGACGAGAATAGTGTTTCTGTTTACAATTAAGGAGGATTGGCTTTGGCGTTTTTTTGTGAGAATCACTTAAAATGGTGACGATTCCGGTAAAGACTTCTAAGCAAACTGTCTAATTTGGTAAAACTGTTAAAATACACAATGATAGTTCCCAGAAATGATTAAGAACATGTAAGAAACACCTCAAGTACACGTAAATAGATTCTTACTACATTTACTGCCGTATTCATGACGGAGGATTCCAGTGGAAAGCTGTGAAATGACGAACATACTGGTAATATTTACTTCTCCGGGTACTTCCGGTGACGTTTTCACTGGACTGTGCTTTGAAATTTTAAGAGTTCATGCTTACAGAGATCAGAATTGGTGCCTAAAGCCTTGGAATGACGAGAATAGTGTTTCCGTTTAAAATTAAGGAGGATTGGCTTTGGCGTTTTTTTGTGTGAATCAGTTAAAATGGTGGCGATTCCGATAAAGACTTCTAAGCAAACTGTCCAATTTTGGTAAAACTGTTCATATACACAATGATATTTCCCAGAAATGATTAAGAACGTGTAAGAAATACCTCAAGTACACGTAAATATATTCATACTACATTTACTGTCGTATTCAATCACAGAGGTTTCCAGTGGAAAGCTGTGAAATGACGAAAATACTGGTAATATTTACATCTCCGGGTACTTCCGGTGGCGTTTTGACGGGACTGTGCTTTGGAATATTAAGAGTTCATGCTTACAGAGCTCAGAATTGGTGCCTAAAGCATTGGAATGACTAGAATAGTGTTTCTGTTTACAATGAAGGAGGATTGGCTTTGGCGTTTTTTTGTCTGAATCAGTTAAAATGGTGAGGATTCCGGTAAATACTTCTAAGCAAACTGTCTTATTTTGGTAAAACTTTTAAAATACACAATGATAGTTCCCAGAAATGATTAAGAACGTGTAAGAAACACCTCAAGTACACGTAAATAGATTGTTACTACATTTACTGTCCTATTCAATCACAGAGGTTTCCAGTGGAAAGCTGTGAAATGATGAAAATACTGGTAATATTTACATCTCCGGGTACTTCCGGTGGCGTTTTGACGGGACTGTGCTTTGAAATATTAAGAGTTCATGCTTACGGAGCTCAGAATTGTTGTCTAAAGCCTTGGAATAACGAGAATAGTGTTTCTTTTTACAATTAAGGAGGATTGGCTTTGGAGTTTTTTTGTGTGAATCAGTTAAAATGGTGACGATTCCGGTAAATACTTCTAAGCAAACTGTCTTTTTCTGGTAAAATTGTTCATATACACAATGAAATTTCCCAGAAATGATTAAGAACGTGTAAGAAATACCTCAAGTACACGTAAATATATTCATACTACATTTACTGTCGTATTCAATCACAGAGGTTTCCAGTGGAAAGCTGTGAAATGAGGAAAATACTGGTAATATTTACAACTGCGGGTACTTCCGGTGGCGTTTTCAAGGGACTGTGCTTTCAAATATTAAGAGTTCATGCTTACAGAGCTCAGCATTGGTGCCTAAAGCCTTGGAATGACGAGAATATTTTCTCTGTTTACAATGAAGGAGGATTGGCTTTGGCGTTTTTTTGTGTGAATCAGTTAAAATGGTGACGATTCCGGTAAATACTTCTAAGCAAACTGTCTAATTTTGGTAAAACTGTTAAAATACACAATGATAGTTCCCAGAAATGATTAAGAACATGTAAGAAACACCTCAAGTACAAGTAAATAGATTCTTACTACATTTACTGTCGCATTCATGACGGAGGATTCCTGTGGAAAGCTGTGAAATGACGAAAATACTGGTAATATTTACATCTCCGGGTACTTCCGGTGACGTTTTCACTGGAATGTGCTTTGAAATATTAAGAGTTCATGCTTACAGAGATCAGCATTGGTGCCGAAAGCCTTGGAATGACGCGAATAGTGTTTCGGTTTAAAATTAAGGAGGATTGGCTTTGGCGTTTTTTTGTGTGAATCAGTTAAAATGGTGGCGATTCTGATAAAGACTTCTAAGCAAACTGTCCAATTTTGGTAAAACTGTTCATATACACAATGATATTTCCCAGAAATGATTAAGAACGTGTAAGAAACACCTCAAGTACACGTAAATATATTCATACTACATTTACTGTCGTATTCAATCACAGAGGTTTCCCGTAGAAAGCTGTGAAATGACGAAAATACTGGTAATATTTACATCTCCGGGTACTTCCGGTGGCGTTTTGAAGGGACTGTGCTTTGAAATATTAAGAGTTCATGCTTACAATGCTCAGAATTGTTGCCTAAAGCATTGGAATGACTAGAATAGTGTTTCTGTTTACAATGAAGGAGGATTGGCTTTGGCGTTTTTTTGTCTGAATCAGTTAAAATGGTGAGGATTCCGGTAAATACTTCTAAGCAAACTGTCTTATTTTGGTAAAAGTTTTAAAATACGCAATGATAGTTCCCAGAAATGATTAAGAACGTGTAAGAAACACCTCAAGTACACGTAAATAGATTGTTACTACATTTACTGTCCTATTCAATCACATAGGTTTCCAGTGGAAAGCTGTGAAATGATGAAAATACTGGTAATATTTACATCTCCGGGTACTTCCGGTGGCGTTTTGACGGGACTGTGCTTTGAAATATTAAGAGTTCATGCTTACGGAGCTCAGAATTGTTGTCTAAAGCCTTGGAATAATGAGAATAGTGTTTCTTTTTACAATTAAGGAGGATTGGCTTTGGAGTTTTTTTGTGTGAATCAGTTAAAATGGTGACGATTCCGGTAAATACTTCTAAGGAAACTGTCTTTTTCTGGTAAAATTGTTCATATACACAATGAAATTTCCCAGAAATGATTAAGAACGTGTAAGAAATACCTCAAGTACACGTAAATATATTCATACTACATTTACTGTCGTATTCAATCACAGAGGTTTCCAGTGGAAAGCTGTGAAATGAGGAAAATACTGGTAATATTTACAACTGCGGGTACTTCCGGTGGCGTTTTCAAGGGACTGTGCTTTCAAATATTAAGAGTTCATGCTTACAGAGCTCAGCATTGGTGCCTAAAGCCTTGGAATGACGAGAATATTTTCTCTGTTTACAATGAAGGAGGATTGGCTTTGGCGTTTTTTTGTGTGAATCAGTTAAAATGGTGACGATTCCGGTAAATACTTCTAAGCAAACTGTCTAATTTTGGTAAAACTGTTAAAATACACAATGATAGTTCCCAGAAATGATTAAGAACATGTAAGAAACACCTCAAGTACAAGTAAATAGATTCTTACTACATTTACTGTCGCATTCATGACGGAGGATTCCTGTGGAAAGCTGTGAAATGACGAAAATACTGGTAATATTTACATCTCCGGGTACTTCCGGTGACGTTTTCACTGGAATGTGCTTTGAAATATTAAGAGTTCATGCTTACAGAGATCAGCATTGGTGCCGAAAGCCTTGGAATGACGCGAATAGTGTTTCCGTTTAAAATTAAGGAGGATTGGCTTTGGCGTTTTTTTGTGTGAATCAGTTAAAATGGTGGCGATTCTGATAAAGACTTCTAAGCAAACTGTCCAATTTTGGTAAAACTGTTCATATACACAATGATATTTCCCAGAAATGATTAAGAACGTGGAAGAAACACCTCAAGTACACGTAAATATATTCATACTACATTTACTGTCGTATTCAATCACAGAGGTTTCCCGTAGAAAGCTGTGAAATGACGAAAATACTGGTAATATTTACATCTCCGGGTACTTCCGGTGGCGTTTTGAAGGGACTGTGCTTTGAAATATTAAGAGTTCATGCTTACAATGCTCAGAATTGTTGCCTAAAGCATTGGAATGACTAGAATAGTGTTTCTGTTTACAATGAAGGAGGATTGGCTTTGGCGTTTTTTTGTCTGAATCAGTTAAAATGGTGAGGATTCCGGTAAATACTTCTAAGCAAACTGTCTTATTTTGGTAAAAGTTTTAAAATACGCAATGATAGTTCCCAGAAATGATTAAGAACGTGTAAGAAACACCTCAAGTACACGTAAATAGATTGTTACTACATTTACTGTCCTATTCAATCACATAGGTTTCCAGTGGAAAGCTGTGAAATGATGAAAATACTGGTAATATTTACATCTCCGGGTACTTCCGGTGGCGTTTTGACTGGACTGTGCTTTGAAATATTAAGAGTTCATGCTTACGGAGCTCAGAATTGTTGTCTAAAGCCTTGGAATAACGAGAATAGTGTTTCTTTTTACAATTAAGGAGGATTGGCTTTGGAGTTTTTTTGTGTGAATCAGTTAAAATGGTGACGATTCCGGTAAATACTTCTAAGGAAACTGTCTTTTTCTGGTAAAATTGTTCATATACACAATGAAATTTCCCAGAAATGATTAAGAACGTGTAAGAAATACCTCAAGTACACGTAAATATATTCATACTACATTTACTGTCGTATTCAATCACAGAGGTTTCCAGTGGAAAGCTGTGAAATGAGGAAAATACTGGTAATATTTACAACTGCGGGTACTTCCGGTGGCGTTTTCAAGGGACTGTGCTTTCAAATATTAATAGTTCATGCTTACAGAGCTCAGCATTGGTGCCTAAAGCCTTGGAATGACGAGAATTTTTTCTCTGTTTACAATGAAGGAGGATTGGCTTTGGCGTTTTTTTGTGTGAATCAGTTAAAATGGTGACGATTCCGGTAAATACTTCTAAGCAAACTGTCTAATTTTGGTAAAACTGTTAAAATACACAATGATAGTTCCCAGAAATGATTAAGAACATGTAAGAAACACCTCAAGTACAAGTAAATAGATTCTTACTACATTTACTGTCGCATTCATGACGGAGGATTCCTGTGGAAAGCTGTGAAATGACGAAAATACTGGTAATATTTACATCTCCGGGTACTTCCGGTGACGTTTTCACTGGAATGTGCTTTGAAATATTAAGAGTTCATGCTTACAGAGATCAGCATTGGTGCCGAAAGCCTTGGAATGACGCGAATAGTGTTTCGGTTTAAAATTAAGGAGGATTGGCTTTGGCGTTTTTTTGTGTGAATCAGTTAAAATGGTGGCGATTCTGATAAAGACTTCTAAGCAAACTGTCCAATTTTGGTAAAACTGTTCATATACACAATGATATTTCCCAGAAATGATTAAGAACGTGTAAGAAACACCTCAAGTACACGTAAATATATTCATACTACATTTACTGTCGTATTCAATCACAGAGGTTTCCCGTAGAAAGCTGTGAAATGACGAAAATACTGGTAATATTTACATCTCCGGGTACTTCCGGTGGCGTTTTGAAGGGACTGTGCTTTGAAATATTAAGAGTTCATGCTTACAATGCTCAGAATTGTTGCCTAAAGCATTGGAATGACTAGAATAGTGTTTCTGTTTACAATGAAGGAGGATTGGCTTTGGCGTTTTTTTGTCTGAATCAGTTAAAATGGTGAGGATTCCGGTAAATACTTCTAAGCAAACTGTCTTATTTTGGTAAAAGTTTTAAAATACGCAATGATAGTTCCCAGAAATGATTAAGAACGTGTAAGAAACACCTCAAGTACACGTAAATAGATTGTTACTACATTTACTGTCCTATTCAATCACATAGGTTTCCAGTGGAAAGCTGTGAAATGATGAAAATACTGGTAATATTTACATCTCCGGGTACTTCCGGTGGCGTTTTGACGGGACTGTGCTTTGAAATATTAAGAGTTCATGCTTACGGAGCTAAGAATTGTTGTCTAAAGCCTTGGAATAATGAGAATAGTGTTTCTTTTTACAATTAAGGAGGATTGGCTTTGGAGTTTTTTTGTGTGAATCAGTTAAAATGGTGACGATTCCGGTAAATACTTCTAAGGAAACTGTCTTTTTCTGGTAAAATTGTTCATATACACAATGAAATTTCCCAGAAATGATTAAGAACGTGTAAGAAATACCTCAAGTACACGTAAATATATTCATACTACATTTACTGTCGTATTCAATCACAGAGGTTTCCAGTGGAAAGCTGTGAAATGAGGAAAATACTGGTAATATTTACAACTGCGGGTACTTCCGGTGGCGTTTTCAAGGGACTGTGCTTTCAAATATTAAGAGTTCATGCTTACAGAGCTCAGCATTGGTGCCTAAAGCCTTGGAATGACGAGAATATTTTCTCTGTTTACAATGAAGGAGGATTGGCTTTGGCGTTTTTTTGTGTGAATCAGTTAAAATGGTGACGATTCCGGTAAATACTTCTAAGCAAACTGTCTAATTTTGGTAAAACTGTTAAAATACACAATGATAGTTCCCAGAAATGATTAAGAACATGTAAGAAACACCTCAAGTACAAGTAAATAGATTCTTACTACATTTACTGTCGCATTCATGACGGAGGATTCCTGTGGAAAGCTGTGAAATGACGAAAATACTGGTAATATTTACATCTCCGGGTACTTCCGGTGACGTTTTCACTGGAATGTGCTTTGAAATATTAAGAGTTCATGCTTACAGAGATCAGCATTGGTGCCGAAAGCCTTGGAATGACGCGAATAGTGTTTCCGTTTAAAATTAAGGAGGATTGGCTTTGGCGTTTTTTTGTGTGAATCAGTTAAAATGGTGGCGATTCTGATAAAGACTTCTAAGCAAACTGTCCAATTTTGGTAAAACTGTTCATATACACAATGATATTTCCCAGAAATGATTAAGAACGTGTAAGAAACACCTCAAGTACACGTAAATATATTCATACTACATTTACTGTCGTATTCAATCACAGAGGTTTCCCGTAGAAAGCTGTGAAATGACGAAAATACTGGTAATATTTACATCTCCGGGTACTTCCGGTGGCGTTTTGAAGGGACTGTGCTTTGAAATATTAAGAGTTCATGCTTACAATGCTCAGAATTGTTGCCTAAAGCATTGGAATGACTAGAATAGTGTTTCTGTTTACAATGAAGGAGGATTGGCTTTGGCGTTTTTTTGTCTGAATCAGTTAAAATGGTGAGGATTCCGGTAAATACTTCTAAGCAAACTGTCTTATTTTGGTAAAAGTTTTAAAATACGCAATGATAGTTCCCAGAAATGATTAAGAACGTGTAAGAAACACCTCAAGTACACGTAAATAGATTGTTACTACATTTACTGTCCTATTCAATCACATAGGTTTCCAGTGGAAAGCTGTGAAATGATGAAAATACTGGTAATATTTACATCTCCGGGTACTTCCGGTGGCGTTTTGACTGGACTGTGCTTTGAAATATTAAGAGTTCATGCTTACGGAGCTCAGAATTGTTGTCTAAAGCCTTGGAATAACGAGAATAGTGTTTCTTTTTACAATTAAGGAGGATTGGCTTTGGAGTTTTTTTGTGTGAATCAGTTAAAATGGTGACGATTCCGGTAAATACTTCTAAGGAAACTGTCTTTTTCTGGTAAAATTGTTCATATACACAATGAAATTTCCCAGAAATGATTAAGAACGTGTAAGAAATACCTCAAGTACACGTAAATATATTCATACTACATTTACTGTCGTATTCAATCACAGAGGTTTCCAGTGGAAAGCTGTGAAATGAGGAAAATACTGGTAATATTTACAACTGCGGGTACTTCCGGTGGCGTTTTCAAGGGACTGTGCTTTCAAATATTAATAGTTCATGCTTACAGAGCTCAGCATTGGTGCCTAAAGCCTTGGAATGACGAGAATTTTTTCTCTGTTTACAATGAAGGAGGATTGGCTTTGGCGTTTTTTTCTGTGAATCAGTTAAAATGGTGACGATTCCGGTAAATACTTCTAAGCAAACTGTCTAATTTTGGTAAAACTGTTAAAATACACAATGATAGTTCCCCGAAATGATTAAGAACATGTAAGAAACACCTCAAGTACAAGTAAATAGATTCTTACTACATTTACTGTCGCATTCATGACGAAGGATTCCTGTGGAAAGCTGTGAAATGACGAAAATACTGGTAATATTTACATCTCCGGGTACTTCCGGTGACGTTTTCACTGGAATGTGCTTTGAAATATTAAGAGTTCATGCTTACAGAGATCAGCATTGGTGCCTAAAGCCTTGGAATGACGAGAATAGTGTTTCCGTTTAAAATTAAGGAGGATTGGCTTTGGCGTTTTTTTGTGTGAATCAGTTAAAATGGAGGCGATTCCAATAAAGACTTCTAAGCAAACTGTCTAATTTTGGTAAAACTGTTCATATACACAATGATATTTCCCAGAAATGATTAAGAACGTGGAAGAAACACCTCAAGTACACGTAAATATATTCATACTACATTTACTGTCGTATTCAATCAGAGAGGTTTCCAGTGGAAAGCTGTGAAGTGACAAAAATACTGGTAATGTTTACATCTCCGGGTACTTCCGGTGGCGTTTTGACGGGACTGTGCTTTGAAATATTAAGAGTTCATGCTTACAGAGCTCAGAATTGGTGCCTAAAGCCTTGGAATGACGAGAATAGTGTTTCTGTTTAAAATGAAGGAGGATTGGCTTTGGCGTTTTTTTGTGTGAATCAGTTAAAATGGTGACGATTCCGGTAAATACTTCTAAGCAAACTGTCTTATTTTGGTAAAACTTTTAAAATACACAATGATAGTTCCCAGAAATGATTAAGAACATGGAAGAAACACCTCAAGTACACGTAAATAGATTCTTACTACATTTACTGTCCTATTCAATCACGGAGGTTTCTAGTGGAAAGCTGTGAAATGACATAAATACTGGTAATATTTACAACTATGGTACTTCCGGTGGCATTTTCACGGGACTGTGCTTTGAAATATTAAGAGTTCATGCTTACAGATCTCAGAATTGGTGTCTAAAGCCTTGGAATGACGAGAATAGTGTTTCTGTTTACAATGAAGGAGGATTGGCTTTGGCGTTTTTTTGTGGGATTCAGTTAAAATGGTGGCGATTCCGGTAAAGACTTCTAAGCAAACTATCTAATTTTGGTAAAACTGTTCATATACACAATGATATTTCCCAGAAATGATTAAGAACGTGTAAGAAACACCTCAAGTACACCTAAATAGATTCTTACTACATTTACTGTCGTATTCAATCACAGAGGTTTCCAGTGGAAAGCTGTGAAGTGACGAAAATACTGGTAATGTTTACATCTCCGGTTACTTCCGGTGGCGTTTTGACGGGACTGTGCTTTGAAATATTAAGAGTTCATGCTTACAGAGCTCAGAATTGGTGCCTAAAGCCTTGGAATGACGAGAATCGTGTTTCTGTTTACAATGAAGGAGGATTGGCATTGATGTTTTTTTGTGTGAATCAGTTAAAATGGTGACGATTCGGGTAAATACTTCTAAGCAAACTGTCTTATTTTGGTAAAACTTTTAAAATACACAATGATAGTTCCCAGAAATGATTAAGAACGTGTAATAAACACCTCAAGTACACGTAAATATATTCATACTACATTTACTGTCGTATTCAATCACAGAGGTTTCCAGTGGAAAGCTGTGAAATGACGAAAATACTGGTAATATTTACAACTATGGTACTTCCGGTGGCGTTTTGACGGGACTGTGCTTTGAAATATTAAGAGTTCATGCTTACAGAGCTCAGAATTGGTGTTTAAAGCCTTGGAATGACGAGAATAGTGTTTCTGTTTACAATTAAGGAGGATTGGCATTGATGATTTTTTGTGTGAATCAGTTAAAATGGTGATGATTCAGGTAAATACTTCTAAGCAAACTGTCTTATTTTTTTAAAATTGTTCGTATACACAATGATATTTCCAGGAATGATTAAGAACGTGTAAGAAACACCTCAAGTACACGTAAATAGATTCTTACTACATTTAATGTCGCATTCAATGACGGAGGTTTCCATTGGAAAGCTGTGAAATGACGAAAATACTGGAAATATTTACAACTCCGGGTACTTCCGGTGGCGTTTTCACAGGACTGTGCTTTGAAATATTAAGAGTTCATGCTTACAGAGCTCAGAATTGGTGCCTAAAGCCTTGGAATGACGAGAATAGTGTTTCTGTTTACAATGAAGGAGGATTGGCTTTGGCGTTTTTTTGTGTGAATCAGTTAAAATGGTGACGATTCCGGTAAATACTTCTAAGCAAACTGTCTAATTTTGGTAAAACTTTTAAAATACACAATGATAGTTCCCAGAAATGATTAAGAACGTGTAAGAAACACCTCAAGTACACCTAAATAGGTTTTTACTAAATTTACTGTCTTATTTAATCAGGGAGGTTTCCAGTGGAAAGCTGTGAAAAGACGGAAATACTGGTAATATTTACGTCTCCGGGTACTTCCGGTGGCATTTTCACGGGACTGTGCTTTGAAATATTAAGAGTTCATGCTTACAGAGCTCAGCATTGCTGTCTAAAGCCTTGGCATGACGAGAATAGTGTTTCTGTTTACAATTAAGGAGGATTGGCTTTGGCGTTTTTTTGTGAGAATCACTTAAAATGGTGACGATTCCGGTAAAGACTTCTAAGCAAACTGTCTAATTTGGTAAAACTGTTAAAATACACAATGATAGTTCCCAGAAATGATTAAGAACATGTAAGAAACACCTCAAGTACACGTAAATAGATTCTTACTACATTTACTGCCGTATTCATGACGGAGTATTCCAGTGGAAAGCTGTGAAATGACGAACATACTGGTAATATTTACTTCTCCGGGTACTTCCGGTGACGTTTTCACTGGACTGTGCTTTGAAATTTTAAGAGTTCATGCTTACAGAGATCAGAATTGGTGCCTAAAGCCTTGGAATGACGAGAATAGTGTTTCCGTTTAAAATTAAGGAGGATTGGCTTTGGCGTTTTTTTGTGTGAATCAGTTAAAATGGTGGCGATTCCGATAAAGACTTCTAAGCAAACTGTCCAATTTTGGTAAAACTGTTCATATACACAATGATATTTCCCAGAAATGATTAAGAACGTGTAAGAAATACCTCAAGTACACGTAAATATATTCATACTACATTTACTGTCGTATTCAATCACAGAGGTTTCCAGTGGAAAGCTGTGAAATGACGAAAATACTGGTAATATTTACATCTCCGGGTACTTCCGGTGGCGTTTTGACGGGACTGTGCTTTGGAATATTAAGAGTTCATGCTTACAGAGCTCAGAATTGGTGCCTAAAGCATTGGAATGACTAGAATAGTGTTTCTGTTTACAATGAAGGAGGATTGGCTTTGGCGTTTTTTTGTCTGAATCAGTTAAAATGGTGAGGATTCCGGTAAATACTTCTAAGCAAACTGTCTTATTTTGGTAAAACTTTTAAAATACACAATGATAGTTCCCAGAAATGATTAAGAACGTGTAAGAAACACCTCAAGTACACGTAAATAGATTGTTACTACATTTACTGTCCTATTCAATCACAGAGGTTTCCAGTGGAAAGCTGTGAAATGATGAAAATACTGGTAATATTTACATCTCCGGGTACTTCCGGTGGCGTTTTGACGGGACTGTGCTTTGAAATATTAAGAGTTCATGCTTACGGAGCTCAGAATTGTTGTCTAAAGCCTTGGAATAACGAGAATAGTGTTTCTTTTTACAATTAAGGAGGATTGGCTTTGGAGTTTTTTTGTGTGAATCAGTTAAAATGGTGACGATTCCGGTAAATACTTCTAAGCAAACTGTCTTTTTCTGGTAAAATTGTTCATATACACAATGAAATTTCCCAGAAATGATTAAGAACGTGTAAGAAATACCTCAAGTACACGTAAATATATTCATACTACATTTACTGTCGTATTCAATCACAGAGGTTTCCAGTGGAAAGCTGTGAAATGAGGAAAATACTGGTAATATTTACAACTGCGGGTACTTCCGGTGGCGTTTTCAAGGGACTGTGCTTTCAAATATTAAGAGTTCATGCTTACAGAGCTCAGCATTGGTGCCTAAAGCCTTGGAATGACGAGAATATTTTCTCTGTTTACAATGAAGGAGGATTGGCTTTGGCGTTTTTTTGTGTGAATCAGTTAAAATGGTGACGATTCCGGTAAAGACTTCTAAGCAAACTGTCTAATTTTGGTAAAACTGTTAAAATACACAATGATAGTTCCCAGAAATGATTAAGAACATGTAAGAAACACCTCAAGTACAAGTAAATAGATTCTTACTACATTTACTGTCGCATTCATGACGGAGGATTCCTGTGGAAAGCTGTGAAATGACGAAAATACTGGTAATATTTACATCTCCGGGTACTTCCGGTGACGTTTTCACTGGAATGTGCTTTGAAATATTAAGAGTTCATGCTTACAGAGATCAGCATTGGTGCCGAAAGCCTTGGAATGACGCGAATAGTGTTTCCGTTTAAAATTAAGGAGGATTGGCTTTGGCGTTTTTTTGTGTGAATCAGTTAAAATGGTGGCGATTCTGATAAAGACTTCTAAGCAAACTGTCCAATTTTGGTAAAACTGTTCATATACACAATGATATTTCCCAGAAATGATTAAGAACGTGTAAGAAACACCTCAAGTACACGTAAATATATTCATACTACATTTACTGTCGTATTCAATCACAGAGGTTTCCCGTGGAAAGCTGTGAAATGACGAAAATACTGGTAATATTTACATCTCCGGGTACTTCCGGTGGCGTTTTGAAGGGACTGTGCTTTGAAATATTAAGAGTTCATGCTTACAATGCTCAGAATTGTTGCCTAAAGCATTGGAATGACTAGAATAGTGTTTCTGTTTACAATGAAGGAGGATTGGCTTTGGCGTTTTTTTGTCTGAATCAGTTAAAATGGTGAGGATTCCGGTAAATACTTCTAAGCAAACTGTCTTATTTTGGTAAAAGTTTTAAAATACGCAATGATAGTTCCCAGAAATGATTAAGAACGTGTAAGAAACACCTCAAGTACACGTAAATAGATTGTTACTACATTTACTGTCCTATTCAATCACAGAGGTTTCCAGTGGAAAGCTGTGAAATGATGAAAATACTGGTAATATTTACATCTCCGGGTACTTCCGGTGGCGTTTTGACGGGACTGTGCTTTGAAATATTAAGAGTTCATGCTTACGGAGCTCAGAATTGTTGTCTAAAGCCTTGGAATAACGAGAATAGTGTTTCTTTTTACAATTAAGGAGGATTGGCTTTGGAGTTTTTTTGTGTGAATCAGTTAAAATGGTGACGATTCCGGTAAATACTTCTAAGGAAACTGTCTTTTTCTGGTAAAATTGTTCATATACACAATGAAATTTCCCAGAAATGATTAAGAACGTGTAAGAAATACCTCAAGTACACGTAAATATATTCATACTACATTTACTGTCGTATTCAATCACAGAGTTTTCCAGTGGAAAGCTGTGAAATGAGGAAAATACTGGTAATATTTACAACTGCGGGTACTTCCGGTGGCGTTTTCAAGGGACTGTGCTTTCAAATATTAATAGTTCATGCTTACAGAGCTCAGCATTGGTGCCTAAAGCCTTGGAATGACGAGAATTTTTTCTCTGTTTACAATGAAGGAGGATTGGCTTTGGCGTTTTTTTCTGTGAATCAGTTAAAATGGTGACGATTCCGGTAAATACTTCTAAGCAAACTGTCTAATTTTGGTAAAACTGTTAAAATACACAATGATAGTTCCCCGAAATGATTAAGAACATGTAAGAAACACCTCAAGTACAAGTAAATAGATTCTTACTACATTTACTGTCGCATTCATGACGAAGGATTCCTGTGGAAAGCTGTGAAATGACGAAAATACTGGTAATATTTACATCTCCGGGTACTTCCGGTGACGTTTTCACTGGAATGTGCTTTGAAATATTAAGAGTTCATGCTTACAGAGCTCAGCATTGGTGCCTAAAGCCTTGGAATGACGAGAATAGTGTTTCCGTTTAAAATTAAGGAGGATTGGCTTTGGCGTTTTTTTGTGTGAATCAGTTAAAATGGAGGCGATTCCAATAAAGACTTCTAAGCAAACTGTCTAATTTTGGTAAAACTGTTCATATACACAATGATATTTCCCAGAAATGATTAAGAACGTGGAAGAAACACCTCAAGTACACGTAAATATATTCATACTACATTTACTGTCGTATTCAATCAGAGAGGTTTCCAGTGGAAAGCTGTGAAGTGACAAAAATACTGGTAATGTTTACATCTCCGGGTACTTCCGGTGGCGTTTTGACGGGACTGTGCTTTGAAATATTAAGAGTTCATGCTTACAGAGCTCAGAATTGGTGCCTAAAGCCTTGGAATGACGAGAATAGTGTTTCTGTTTAAAATGAAGGAGGATTGGCTTTGGCGTTTTTTTGTGTGAATCAGTTAAAATGGTGACGATTCCGGTAAATACTTCTAAGCAAACTGTCTTATTTTGGTAAAACTTTTAAAATACACAATGATAGTTCCCAGAAATGATTAAGAACATGGAAGAAACACCTCAAGTACACGTAAATAGATTCTTACTACATTTACTGTCCTATTCAATCACGGAGGTTTCTAGTGGAAAGCTGTGAAATGACATAAATACTGGTAATATTTACAACTATGGTACTTCCGGTGGCATTTTCACGGGACTGTGCTTTGAAATATTAAGAGTTCATGCTTACAGATCTCAGAATTGGTGTCTAAAGCCTTGGAATGACGAGAATAGTGTTTCTGTTTACAATGAAGGAGGATTGGCTTTGGCGTTTTTTTGTGGGATTCAGTTAAAATGGTGGCGATTCCGGTAAAGACTTCTAAGCAAACTATCTAATTTTGGTAAAACTGTTCATATACACAATGATATTTCCCAGAAATGATTAAGAACGTGTAAGAAACACCTCAAGTACACCTAAATAGATTCTTACTACATTTACTGTCGTATTCAATCACAGAGGTTTCCAGTGGAAAGCTGTGAAGTGACGAAAATACTGGTAATGTTTACATCTCCGGTTACTTCCGGTGGCGTTTTGACGGGACTGTGCTTTGAAATATTAAGAGTTCATGCTTACAGAGCTCAAAATTGGTGCCTAAAGCCTTGGAATGACGAGAATCGTGTTTCTGTTTACAATGAAGGAGGATTGGCATTGATGTTTTTTTGTGTGAATCAGTTAAAATGGTGACGATTCGGGTAAATACTTCTAAGCAAACTGTCTTATTTTGGTAAAACTTTTAAAATACACAATGATAGTTCCCAGAAATGATTAAGAACGTGTAATAAACACCTCAAGTACACGTAAATATATTCATACTACATTTACTGTCGTATTCAATCACAGAGGTTTCCAGTGGAAAGCTGTGAAATGACGAAAATACTGGTAATGTTTACATCTCCGGGTACTTCCGGTGGCGTTTTGACGGGACTGTGCTTTGAAATATTAAGAGTTCATGCTTACAGAGCTCAGAATTGGTGTTTAAAGCCTTGGAATGACGAGAATAGTGTTTCTGTTTACAATTAAGGAGGATTGGCTTTGGAGTTTTTTTGTGTGAATCAGTTAAAATGGTGATGATTCAGGTAAATACTTCTAAGCAAACTGTCTTATTTTTTTAAAATTGTTCGTATACACAATGATATTTCCAGGAATGATTAAGAACGTGTAAGAAACACCTCAAGTACACGTAAATAGATTCTTACTACATTTAATGTCGCATTCAATGACGGAGGTTTCCATTGGAAAGCTGTGAAATGACGAAAATACTGGAAATATTTACAACTCCGGGTACTTCCGGTGGCGTTTTCACAGGACTGTGCTTTGAAATATTAAGAGTTCATGCTTACAGAGCTCAGAATTGGTGCCTAAAGCCTTGGAATGACGAGAATAGTGTTTCTGTTTACAATGAGGAGGATTGGCTTTGGCGTTTTTTTGTGTGAATCAGTTAAAATGGTGACGATTCCGGTAAATACTTCTAAGCAAACTGTCTAATTTTGGTAAAACTTTTAAAATACACAATGATAGTTCCCAGAAATGATTAAGAACGTGTAAGAAACACCTCAAGTACACCTAAATAGGTTTTTACTAAATTTACTGTCTTATTTAATCAGGGAGGTTTCCAGTGGAAAGCTGTGAAAAGACGGAAATACTGGTAATATTTACGTCTCCGGGTACTTCCGGTGGCGTTTTCACGGGACTCTGCTTTGAAATATTAAGAGTTCATGCTTACAGAGCCTAGAATTGTTGTCTAAAGCCTTGGAATAACGGGAGTAGTGTTTCTGTTTACAATAAGGAGGATTGACTTTGGCGTTTTTTTGTGTGAATCAGTTAAAATGGTGACGATTACGGTAAATTCTTCTAAGCA
Source organism: Myotis daubentonii (assembly GCF_963259705.1). Lineage (NCBI taxonomy): Eukaryota > Metazoa > Chordata > Mammalia > Chiroptera > Vespertilionidae > Myotis > Myotis daubentonii. The sequence continues at coordinate 886,526 of NC_081853.1, read as the reverse complement.
AACTGTCTAATTTTGGTAAAATTGTTAAAATACACAATGATAGTTTCCAGAAATGATTAAGAACGTGTAAGAAACGCCTCAAGTACACGTAAATAGATTCTTACTACATTTACTGTCGTATTCAATCACGGAGTTTTCCAGGGGAACGCTGTGAAATGATGCAAATACTGGTAATATTTACATCTCCGGGTACTTCCGGTGGCGTTTTCACGGGACTGTGCTTTGAAATATTAAGAGTTCATGCTTACAGGGCTCAGAATTGGTGTCTAAAGCCTTGGAATGACGAGAATAGTGTTGATGTTTACAATTAAGGAGGATTGGCTTTGGCGTTTTTTTGTGTTAATCAGTTAAAATGGTGATGATTCCGGTAAATACTTCTAAGCAAACTGTCTAATTTTGGTAAAACTGTTAAAATACACAATGATAGTTCCCAGAAATGATTAAGAACGTGTAAGAAACACCTCAAGTACAAGTAAATAGATTCTTACTACATTTACTGTCGTATTCAATCACGGAGGTTTCCAGGGGAAATCTGTGAAATGAAGCAAATACTGGTAATACTTACGTCTCAGGGTACTTCCGGTGGCGTTTTCACGAGACTGTGCTTTGAAATATTAAGAGTTCATGCTTACAGGGCTCAGAATTGGTGTCTAAAGCCTTGGAATGACGAGAATATTGTTGATGTTTACAATTAAGGAGGATTGGCTTTGGCGTTTTTTTGTTTGAATCAGTTAAAATGGTGACGATTCCGGTAAATACTTCTAAGCAAACAGTCTAATTTTGGTAAAACTGTTAAAATACACAATGATAGTTCCCAGAAATGATTAAGAACATGTAAGAAACACCTCAAGTACACGTAAATAGATTCTTACTACATTTACTGTCGTATTCAATCAAAGAGGTTTCCAGTGGAAAGCTGTGAAATGAGATAAATACTGGTAATATTTACAACTCCGGGTACTTCCGGTGTCGTTTTCACGGGACTGTGCTTTGAAATATTAAGAGTTCATATTTACATAGCTCAGAATTGGTGCCTAAAGCCTTGGAAGGACTAGAATATTGTTTCTGTTTACAATTAAGGAGGATTGGCTTTGGAGTTTTTTTGTATGAATCAGTTAAAACGGTGATGATTCAGGTAAATACCTCTAAGCAAACTGTCTTATTTTGGTAAAAGTGTTCATATACACAATGATAGTTCCCAGAAATGATTAAGACGTTTAAGAAACACCTCAAGTACACGTAAATATATTCATACTACATTTACTGTCGTATTCAATCACAGAGGTTTCCACTGGAAAGCTGTGAAATGCGAAAATACTGGTAATATTTACAACTCAGGGTACTTCCGGTGGCGTTTTTACAGGCCTGTGCTTTCAAATATTAAGAGTTCATGCTTACAGAGCTCAGCATTGGTGTCTAAAGCCTTTGAATGACGAGAATAGTGTTTCTGTTTACAATTAAGGAGGATTGGCTTTGGCGTTTTTTTGTGTGAATCAGTAAAAATGGTGACGATTCCAGTAAAGGCTTCTTCGCAAACTGTCTAATTTTGGTAAAACTGTTAAAATACACAATGATAGCTCCCAGTAATGATTATGAACGTGTAAGAAACACCTCAAGTACAAGTAAATACATTCTTACTACATTTACTGTCGTATTCTATCACGGTGGTTTCCAGGGGAAAGCTGTGAAATGACACAAATACTGGTAATATTTATGTCTCCGGGTACTTCCGGTGGCGTTTTCACGAGACTGTGCTTTGAAATATTAAGACTTCATGTTTACAGGGCTCAGAATTGGTGTATAAAGCCTTGGAATGACGAGAATATTGTTGATGTTTACAATTAAGGAGGATTGGCTTTGCCGTTTTTTTGTGTGAATCAGTTAAAATGGTGACGATTCCGGTAAATACTTCTAAGCAAACTGTCTAATTTTGGTAAAACTGTTAAAGTACACAATGATAGTTCCCAGAAATGATTAAGAACGTGTAAGAAACACCTCAAGTACACCTAAATAGGTTCTTACTACATTTACTGTCTTATTCAATCAGGGAGGTTTCCACTGGAAATCTGTGAAAAGAAGGAAATACTGGTAATATTTAAGTCTCCGGGTACTTCCGGTGGCGTTTTCATGGGACTGTGCTTTGAAATATTAAGACTTCATGCTTACAGGGCTCAGAATTGGTGTCTAAAGCCTTGGAATGACGAGAATAGTGTTGAGGTTTACAATTAAGAAGGATTGGCTTTGGCGTTTTTTTGTGTGAATCAGTTAAAATGGTGACGATTCCGGTAAATTCTTCTAAGGAAACTGTCTAATTTTGGTAAAACTTTTAAAATACACAATGATAGTTCCCAGAAATGATTAAGAACATGGAAGAAACACCTCAAGTACACGTAAGTAGATTCTTACTACATTTACTTTCCTATTCAATCACGGAGGTTTCTAGTGGAAAGCTGTGAAATGACATAAATACTGGTAATATTTACAACTATGGTACTTCCGGTGGCATTTTCACGGGACTGTGCTTTGAAATATTAAGAGTTCATGCTTACAGAGCTCAGAATTGGTGTCTAAAGCCTTGGAATGACGAGAATAGTGTTTCTGTTTACAATGAAGGAGGATTGGCTTTGGAGTTTTTTTGTGGGATTCAGTTAAAATGGTGGCGATTCCGGTAAAGACTTCTAAGCAAACTATCTAATTTTGGTAAAACTGTTCATATACACAATGTTATTTCCCAGAAATGATTAAGAACGTGTAAGAAACACCTCAAGTACACCTAAATAGATTCTTACTACATTTACTGTCGTATTCAATCACAGAGGTTTCCAGTGGAAAGCTGTGAAGTGACGAACATACTGGTAATGTTTACATCTCCGGTTACTTCCGGTGGCGTTTTGACGGGACTGTGCTTTGAAATATTAAGAGTTCATGCTTACAGAGCTCAGAATTGGTGCCTAAAGCCTTGGAATGATGAGAATCGTGTTTCTGTTTACAATGAAGGAGGATTGGCATTGATGTTTTTTTGTGTGAATCAGTTAAAATGGTGACGATTCGGGTAAATACTTCTAAGCAAACTGTCTTATTTTGGTAAAACTTTTAAAATACACAATGATAGTTCCCCGAAATGATTAAGAACGTGTAATAAACACCTCAAGTACACGTAAATATATTCATACTACATTTACTGTCGTATTCAATCACAGAGGTTTCCAGTGGAAAGCTGTGAAATGACGAAAATACTGGTAATGTTTACATCTCCGGGTACTTCCGGTGGCGTTTTGACGGGACTGTGCTTTGAAATATTAAGAGTTCATGCTTCCAGAGCTCAGAATTGGTGTTTAAAGCCTTGGAATGACGAGAATAGTGTTTCTGTTTACAATTAAGGAGGATTGGCTTTGGAGTTTTTTTGTGTGAATCAGTTAAAATGGTGATGATTCAGGTAAATACTTCTAAGCAAACTGTCTTATTTTTTTAAAATTGTTCGTATACACAATGATATTTCCAGGAATGATTAAGAACGTGTAAGAAACACCTCAAGTACACGTAAATAGATTCTTACTACATTTACTGTCGCATTCAATGACGGAGGTTTCCATTGGAAAGCTGTGAAATGACGAAAATACTGGAAATATTTACAACTCCGGGTACTTCCGGTGGCGTTTTCACAGGACTGTGCTTTGAAATATTAAGAGTTCATACTTACAGAGCTCAGAATTGGTGCCTAAAGCCTTGGAATGACGAGAATAGTGTTTCTGTTTACAATGAAGGAGGATTGCCTTTGGCGTTTTTTTGTGTGAATCAGTTAAAATGGTGACGATTCCGGTAAATACTTCTAAGCAAACTGTCTAATTTTGGTAAAACTTTTAAAATACACAATGATAGTTCCCAGAAATGATTAAGAACGTGTAAGAAACACCTCAAGTACACCTAAATAGGTTTTTACTAAATTTACTGTCTTATTTAATCAGGGAGGTTTCCAGTGGAAAGCTGTGAAAAGACGGAAATACTGGTAATATTTACGTCTCCGGGTACTTCCGGTGGCGTTTTCACGGGACTCTGCTTTGAAATATTAAGAGTTCATGCTTACAGAGCCTAGAATTGTTGTCTAAAGCCTTGGAATAACGGGAGTAGTGTTTCTGTTTACAATAAGGAGGATTGACTTTGGCGTTTTTTTGTGTGAATCAGTTAAAATGGTGACGATTACGGTAAATTCTTCTAAGCAAACTGTCTAATTTTGGTAAAATTGTTAAAATACACAATTATAGTTTCCAGAAATGATTAAGAACGTGTAAGAAACGCCTCAAGTACACGTAAATAGATTCTTACTACATTTACTGTCGTATTCAATCACGGAGTTTTCCAGGGGAACGCTGTGAAATGATGCAAATACTGGTAATATTTACATCTCCGGGTACTTCCGGTGGCGTTTTCACGGGACTGTGCTTTGAAATATTAAGAGTTCATGCTTACAGGGCTCAGAATTGGTGTCTAAAGCCTTGGAATGACGAGAATAGTGTTGATGTTTACAATTAAGGAGGATTGGCTTTGGCGTTTTTTTGTGTTAATCAGTTAAAATGGTGATGATTCCGGTAAATACTTCTAAGCAAACTGTCTAATTTTGGTAAAACTGTTAAAATACACAGTGATAGTTCCCAGAAATGATTAAGAACGTGTAAGAAACACCTCAAGTACAAGTAAATAGATTCTTACTACATTTACTGTCGTATTCAATCACGGAGGTTTCCAGGGGAAATCTGTGAAATGAAGCAAATACTGGTAATACTTACGTCTCAGGGTACTTCCGGTGGCGTTTTCACGAGACTGTGCTTTGAAATATTAAGAGTTCATGCTTACAGGGCTCAGAATTGGTGTCTAAAGCCTTGGAATGACGAGAATATTGTTGATGTTTACAATTAAGGAGGATTGGCTTTGGCGTTTTTTTGTGTGAATCAGTTAAAATGGTGACGATTCCGGTAAAGGCTTCTTCGCAAACTGTCTAATTTTGGTAAAACTGTTAAAATACACAATGATAGCTCCCAGAAATGATTATGAACGTGTAAGAAACACCTCAAGTACAAGTAAATACATTCTTACTACATTTACTGTCGTATTCTATCACGGTGGTTTCCAGGGGAAAGCTGTGAAATGACACAAATACTGGTAATATTTATGTCTCCGGGTACTTCCGGTGGCGTTTTCACGAGACTGTGCTTTGAAATATTAAGACTTCATGTTTACAGGGCTCAGAATTGGTGTATAAAGCCTTGGAATGACGAGAATATTGTTGATGTTTACAATTAAGGAGGATTGGCTTTGGCGTTTTTTTGTGTGAATCAGTTAAAATGGTGACGATTCCGGTAAATACTTCTAAGCAAACTGTCTAATTTTGGTAAAACTGTTAAAGTACACAATGATAGTTCCCAGAAATGATTAAGAACGTGTAAGAAACACCTCAAGTACACCTAAATAGGTTCTTACTACATTTACTGTCTTATTCAATCAGGGAGGTTTCCACTGGAAATCTGTGAAAAGAAGGAAATACTGGTAATATTTAAGTCTCCGGGTACTTCCGGTGGCGTTTTCACGGGACTGTGCTTTGAAATATTAAGACTTCATGCTTACAGGGCTCAGAATTGGTGTCTAAAGCCTTGGAATGACGAGAATAGTGTTGAGGTTTACAATTAAGAAGGATTGGCTTTGGCGTTTTTTTGTGTGAATCAGTTAAAATGGTGACGATTCCGGTAAATTCTTCTAAGGACACTGTCTAATTTTGGTAAAACTGTTAAAGTACACAATGATAGTTCCCAGAAATGATTAAGAACGTGTAAGAAACACCTCAAGTACACCTAAATAGATTCTTACTACATTTACTGTCGTATTCAATCACGGAGGTTTCCATTGGAAAGCTGTGAAATGCCGAAAATACTGGTAATATTTACATCTCCGAGTACTTCCGGTGGCGTTTTCACGGGACTGTACTTTGAAATATTAAGAGTTCATGCTTACAGGGCTCAGAATTGGTGTCTAAAGCCTTGGAATGACGAGAATAGTGTTTCTGTTTACAATTAAGGAGGATTGGCTTTGGCGTTTTTTTGTGTGAATCAGTTAAAATGGTGACGATTCCGGTAAATACTTCTAAGCAAACTGTCTAATTTTGGTAAAACTGTTAAAATACACAATGATAGCTCCCAGAAATGATTAAGAACGTGTAAGAAACACCTCAAGTACACGTAAATAGGTTCTTACTAAATTTACTGTCATATTCTATCACGGAGGTTTCCAGGGGAAAGCTGTGAAATGTCGCAAATACTGGTAATATTTATGTCTCCGGGTACTTCCGGTGGCATTTTCACGGGACTGTGCTTTGAAATATTGAGAGTGCATGCTTACAGAGCTCAGAATTGGTGTCTAAAGCCTTGGAATGACGAGAATAGTGTTTCTGTTAACAATTAAGGAGGATTGGCTTCGGCGTTTTTTTGTGTGAATCAGTTAAAATGGTGACGATTCCGGTAAATACTTCTAAGCAATCTGTCTAATTTTGGTAAAACTGTTAAAATACACAATGATAGTTCCCAGAAATAATTAAGAACATGGAAGAAACACCTCAAGTACACGTAAATAGGTTCTTACTAAATATACTGTCTTATTCAATCACGGAGGTTTCCATTGGAAAGCTGTGAAATGCCGAAAATACTGGTAATATTTACATCTCCGAGTACTTCCGGTGGCGTTTTCACGGGACTGTACTTTGAAATATTAAGAGTTCATGATTACAGGGCTCAGAATTGGTGTCTAAAGCCTTGGAATGACGAGAATAGTGTTGATGTTTACAATTAAGGAGGATTGGCTTTGGCGTTTTTTTGTGTGAATCAGTTAAAATGGTGACGATTCCGGTAAATTCTTCTAAGCAAACTGTCTAATTTTGGTAAAACTGTTAAAATACACAATGATAGCTCCCAGAAATGATTAAGAACGTGTAAGAAACACCTCAAGTACAAGTAAATACATTCTTACTACATTTACTGTCGTATTCTATCACGGAGGTTTCCAGGGGAAAGCTGTGTAATGACGCAAATACTGGTAATATTTATGTCTCCGGGTACTTCCGGTGGCGATTTCATGGGACTGTGCTTTGAAATATTAAGAGTGCATGCTTACAGAGCTCAGAATTGGTGTCTAAAGCCTTGGAATGACGAGAATAGTGTTTCTGTTTACAATTAAGGAGGATTGGCTTTGGCGTTTTTTTGTGTGAATCAGTTAAAATGGTGACGATTCCGGTAAATACTTCTAAGCAAACTGTCTAATTTTGGTAAAACTGTTAAAATACACAATGATAGCTCCCAGAAATGATTATGAACGTTTAAGAAACACCTCAAGTACACGTAAATAGGTTCTTACTAAATTTACTGTCGTATTCTATCACGGAAGTTTCCAGGGGAAAGCTGTGAAATGTCGCAAATACTGGTAATATTTACGTCTCCGGGTACTTCTGGTGGCGTTTTCACGGGACTGTGCTTTGAAATATTAATACTTCATGCTTACAGGGCTCAGAATTGGTGTCTAAAGCTTTGGAATGACGAGAATAGTGTTGAGGTTTTCAATTAAAGAGGATTGGCTTTGGCGTTTTTTTGTGTGAATCACTTAAAATGGTGACGATTCCGGTAAATTCTTCAAAGCAAACTGTCTAATTTTGGTAAAACTGTTAAAGTACAAAATGATAGTTCCCAGAAATGATTAAGAACGTGTAAGAAACACCTCAAGTACACGTAAATAGGTTCTTACTAAATTTACTGTCTTATTCAATCAGGGAGGTTTCCAGTGGAAAGCTGTGAAAAGACGGAAATACTGGTAATATTTACGTCTCTGGGTACTTCCGGTGGCGTTTTCACGGGATTGTGCTTTGAAATATTAAGAGTTCATGCTTACAGAGCTCAGAATTGGTGTCTAAAGCCTTAAAATGACGAGAATAGTGTTTCTGTTAACAATTAAGGAGGATTGGCTTCGGCGTTTTTTTGTGTGAATCAGTTAAAATGGTGGCGATTCCGATAAAGACTTCTAAGCAAACTGTCTAATTTTGGTAAAACTGTTCATATACACAATGATATTTCCCAGAAATGATTAAGAACGTGGAAGAAACACCTCAAGTACACATAAATATATTCATACTACATTTACTGTCGTATTCAATCACAGAGGTTTCCAGTGGAAAGCTGTGAAATGACGAAAATACTGGTAATGTTTACATCTCCGGGTACTTCCGGTGGCGTTTTGACGGGACTGTGCTTTGAAATATTAAGAGTTCATGCTTCCAGAGCTCAGAATTGGTGTTTAAAGCCTTGGAATGACGAGAATAGTGTTTCTGTTTACAATTAAGGAGGATTGGCTTTGGAGTTTTTTTGTGTGAATCAGTTAAAATGGTGATGATTCAGGTAAATACTTCTAAGCAAACTGTCTTATTTTTTTAAAATTGTTCGTATACACAATGATATTTCCAGGAATGATTAAGAACGTGTAAGAAACACCTCAAGTACACGTAAATAGATTCTTACTACATTTACTGTCGCATTCAATGACGGAGGTTTCCATTGGAAAGCTGTGAAATGACGAAAATACTGGAAATATTTACAACTCCGGGTACTTCCGGTGGCGTTTTCACAGGACTGTGCTTTGAAATATTAAGAGTTCATACTTACAGAGCTCAGAATTGGTGCCTAAAGCCTTGGAATGACGAGAATAGTGTTTCTGTTTACAATGAAGGAGGATTGCCTTTGGCGTTTTTTTGTGTGAATCAGTTAAAATGGTGACGATTCCGGTAAATACTTCTAAGCAAACTGTCTAATTTTGGTAAAACTTTTAAAATACACAATGATAGTTCCCAGAAATGATTAAGAACGTGTAAGAAACACCTCAAGTACACCTAAATAGGTTTTTACTAAATTTACTGTCTTATTTAATCAGGGAGGTTTCCAGTGGAAAGCTGTGAAAAGACGGAAATACTGGTAATATTTACGTCTCCGGGTACTTCCGGTGGCGTTTTCACGGGACTCTGCTTTGAAATATTAAGAGTTCATGCTTACAGAGCCTAGAATTGTTGTCTAAAGCCTTGGAATAACGGGAGTAGTGTTTCTGTTTACAATAAGGAGGATTGACTTTGGCGTTTTTTTGTGTGAATCAGTTAAAATGGTGACAATTCCGGTAAATTCTTCTGAGCAAACTGTCTAATTTCGGTAAAACTGTTAAAGTACACAATGATAGTTCCCAGAAATGATTAAGAACGTGTAAGAAACACCTCAAGTACACCTAAATAGATTCTTACTACATTTACTGTCGTATTCTATCACGGAGGTTTCCAGGGGAAAGCTGTGAAATGACGCAAATACTGGTAATATTTATGTCTCCGGTTACTTCCGGTGGCGTTTTCACGGGACTGTGCTTTGAGATATTAAGAGTTCATGCTTACAGAGCTCAGAATTGGTGTCTAAAGCCTTGGAATGACGAGAATAGTGTTTCTGTTAACAATTAAGGAGGATTGGCTTCGGCGTTTTTTTGTGTGAATCAGTTAAAATGGTGACGATTCCGGTAAATACTTCTAAGCAATCTGTCTAATTTTGGTAAAACTGTTAAAATACACAATGATAGTTACCAGAAATAATTAAGAACATGTAAGAAACACCTCAAGTACACGTAAATAGGTTCTTACTAAATATACTGTCTTATTCAATCACGGAGGTTTCCATTGGAAAGCTGTGAAATGCCGAATATACTGGTAATATTTACATCTCCGAGTACTTCCGGTGGCGTTTTCTCGGGACTGTACTTTGAAATATTAAGAGTTCATGATTACAGGGCTCAGAATTGGTGTCTAAAGCCTTGGAATGACGAGAATAGTGTAGATGTTTACAATTAAGGAGGATTGGCTTTGGCGTTTTTTTGTGTGAATCAGTTAAAATCGTGACGATTACGGTAAATTCTTCTAAGCAAACTGTCTAATTTTGGTAAAACTGTTAAAATACACAATGATAGCTCCCAGAAATGATTAAGAACGTGTAAGAAACACCTCAAGTACAAGTAAATACATTCTTACTACATTTACTGTCGTATTCTATCACGGAGGTTTCCAGGGGAAAGCTGTGAAATGACGCAAATACTGGTAATATTTACGTCTCCGGGTACTTCCGGAGGCGTTTTCACGGGACTGTACTTTGAAATATTAAGAGTTCATGATTACAGGGCTCAGAATTGGTGTCTAAAGCCTTGGAATGACGAGAATAGTGTTGATGTTTACAATTAAGGAGGATTGGCTTTGGCGTTTTTTTGTGTGAATCAGTTAAAATGGTGACGATTACGGTAAATTCTTCTAAGCAAACTGTCTAATTTTGGTAAAACTGTTAAAGTACACAATGATAGTTCCCAGAAATGATTAAGAACGTGTAAGAAACACCTCAAGTATACGTAAATAGGTTCTTACTAAATTTACTGTCTTATTCAATCAGGGAGGTTTCCAGTGGAAAGCTGTGAAAAGACGGAAATACTGGTAATATTTACGTCTCTGGGTACTGCCGGTGGCGTTTTCACGGGATTGTGCTTTGAAATATTAACAGTTCATGCTTACAGAGCTCAGAATTGGTGTCTAAAGCCGTGGAATGACAAGAATAGTGTTTCTGTTAACAATTAAGGAGGATTGGCTTTGCCGTTTTTTTGTGTGAATCAGTTAAAATGGTGACAATTCCGGTAAATACTTCTAAGCAAACTGTCTAATCTTGATAAAACTGTTAAAATACACAATGATAGTTCCCAGAAATGATTAAGAACGTGTAAGAAACACCTCAAGTAAAAGTAAATTCATTCTTACTACATTTACTGTCGTATTCTATCACGGAGGTTTCCAGGGGAAAGCTGTGTAATGACGCAAATACTGGTAATATTTATGTCTCCGGGTACTTCCGGTGGCGTTTTCACGGGACTGTGCTTTGAAATATTAAGAGTGCATGCTTACAGAGCTCAGAATTGGTGTCTAAAGCCTTGGAATGACGAGAATAGTGTTTCTGTTTACAATTAAGGAGGATTGGCTTTGGCGTTTTTTTGTGTGAATCAGTTAAAATGGTGACGATTCCAGTAAATACTTCTAAGCAAACTGTCTAATTTTGGTAAAACTGTTAAAATACACAATGATAGCTCCCAGAAATGATTAAGAACGTGTAAGAAACACCTCAAGTACACGTAAATATGTTCTTACTAAATTTACTGTCGTATTCTATCACGGAGGTTTCCAGGGGAAAGCTGTGAAATGTCGCAAATACTGGTAATATTTACGTCTGCGGGTACTTCCGGTGGCGTTTTCACGGGACTGTGCTTTGAAATACTAATACTTCATGCTTACAGGGCTCAGAATTGGTGTCTAAAGCTTTGGAATGACGAGAATAGTGTTGAGGTTTTCAATTAAAGAGGATTGGGTTTGGCGTTTTTTTGTGTGAATCAGTTAAAATGGTGACGATTCCGGTAAATTCTTCAAAGCAAACTGTCTAATTTTGGTAAAACTGTTAAAGTACACAATGTTAGTTCCCAGAAATGATTAAGAACGTGTAAGAAACACCTCAAGTACACGTAAATAGGTTCTTACTAAATTTACTGTCTTATTCAATCAGGGAGGTTTCCAGTGGAAAGCTGTGAAAAGACGGAAATACTGGTAATATTTACGTCTCTGGGTACTTCCGGTGGCGTTTTCACGGGAGTGTGCTTTGAAATATTAAGTGTTCATGCTTACAGGGCTCAGAATTGGTGTCTAAAGCCTTGGAATGACGAGAATAGTGGTGAGGTTTACAATTAAGGAGGATTGGCTTTGGCGTTTTTTTGTGTGAATCAGTTAAAATGGTGACGATTCCGGTAAATTCTTCTAAGCAAACTGTCTAATTTTGGTAAAACTGTTAAAATACACAATGATAGTTCCCAGAAATGATTAAGAACGTGTTAGAAACACCTCAAGTACACCTAAATAGATTCTTACTAAATATACTGTCTTATTCAATCACGGAGGTTTCCATTGGAAAGCTGTGAAATGCCGAAAATACTGGTAATATTTACATCTCCGAGTACTTCCGGTGGCGTTTTCACGGGACTGTACTTTGAAATATTAAGAGTTCATGCTTACAGGGCTCAGAATTGGTGTCTAAAGCCTTGGAATGACGAGAATAGTGTTGATGTTTACAATTAAGGAGGATTGGCTTTGGCGTTTTTTTGTGTGAATCAGTTAAAATGGTGACGATTCCGGTAAATTCTTCTAAGCAAACTGTCTAATTTTGGTAAAACTGTTAAAATACACAATGATAGCTCCCAGAAATGATTAAGAACGTGTAAGAAACACCTCAAGTACAAGTAAATACATTCTTACTACATTTACTGTCGTATTCTATCACGGAGGTTTCCAGGGGAAAGCTGTGAAATGACGCAAATACTGGTAATATTTACGTCTCCGGGTACTTCCGGTGGCGTTTTCACGGGACTGTGCTTTGAAATATTAAGAGTTCATGCTTACAGGGCTCAGAATTGGTGTCTAAAGCCTTGGAATGACGAGAATAGTGGTGAGGTTTACAATTAAGGAGGATTGGCTTTGGCGTTTTTTTGTGTGAATCAGTTGAAATGGTGACGATTCCGGTAAATTCTTCTAAGCAAACTGTCTAATTTTGGTAAAACTGTTAAAATACACAATGATAGTTCCCAGAAATGATTAAGAACGTGTAAGAAACACCTCAAGTACACCTAAATAGATTCTTACCAAATTTACTGTCGTATTCAATCACGGAGGTTTCCATTGGAAAGCTGTGAAATGCCGAAAATACTGGTAATATTTACATCTCCGAGTACTTCCGGTGGCGTTTTCACGGGACTGTACTTTGAAATATTAAGAGTTCATGCTTACAGGGCTCAGAATTGGTGTCTAAAGCCTTGGAATGACGAGAATAGTGTTGAGGTTTACAATTAAGGAGGATTGGCTTTGGCGTTTTTTTGTGTGAATCAGTTAAAATGGTGACAATTCCGGTAAATACTTCTAAGCAAACTGTCTAATCTTGGTAAAACTGTTAAAATACACAATGATAGCTCCCAAAAAATGATTAAGAACGTGTAAGAAACACCTCCAGTACACGTAAATAGATTCTTACTACATTTACTGTCGTATTCTATCACGGAGGTTTCCAGGGGAAAGCTGTGAAATGACGCAAATACTGGTAATATTTATGTCTCCGGTTACTTCCGGTGGCGTTTTCACGGGACTGTGCTTTGAAATATTGAGAGTTCATGCTTACAGGGCTCAGAATTGGTGTCTAAAGCCTTGGAATGACGAGAATAGTGTTGATTTTTACAATTAAGGAGGATTGGCTTTGGCGTTTTTTTGTGTGAATCAGTTAAAATGGTGACGATTCCGTAAATACTTCTAAGCAAACTGTCTAATTTTGGTAAAACTGTTAAAATACACAATGATAGTTCCCAGAAATGATTAAGAACGTGTAAGAAACACCTCAAGTACACGTAAATAGGTTCTTACTAAATTTACTGTCTTATTCAATCAGGGAGGTTTCCAGTGGAAAGCTGTGAAAAGACGGAAATACTGGTAATATTTACGTCTCTGGGTACTTCCGGTGGCGTTTTCACGGGACTGTGCTTTGACATATTAAGAGTTCATGCTTACAGAGCTCAGAATTGGTGTCTAAAGCCTTGGAATGACGAGAATAGTGTTTCTGTTAACAATTAAGGAGGATTGGCTTCGGCGTTTTTTTGTGAGAATCAGTTAAAATGGTGATGATTCCGGTAAATACTTCTAAGCAAACTGTCTAATTTTGGTAAAACTGTTAAAATACACAATGATAGTTCCCAGAAATGATTAAGAACGTGTAAGAAACACCTCAAGTACACGTAAATAGGTTCTTACTAAATTTACTGTCTTATTCAATCACGGAGGTTTCCAGGGGAAAGCTGTGAAATGCCGAAAATACTGGTAATATTTACATCTCCGAGTACTTCCGGTGGCGTTTTCACGGGACTGTACTTTGAAATATTAAGAGTTCATGCTTACAGGGCTCAGAATTGGTGTCAAAAGCCTTGGAATGATGAGAATAGTGTTGATGTTTACAATTAAGGAGGATTGTCTTTGGCGTTTTTTTGTGTAAATCGGTTAAAATGGTGACGATTCCGGTAAATTCTTCTAAGCAAACTGTCTAATTTTGGTAAAACTGTTAAAATACACAATGATAGCTCCCAGAAATGATTAAGAACGTGTAAGAAACACCTCAAGTACTAGTAAATACATTCTTACTATATTTACTGTCGTATTCTATCACGGAGGTTTCCAGGGGAAAGCTTTGAAATGACGCAAATATTGGTAATATTTACGTCTCCGGGTACTTCCGGTGGCGTTTTCACGGGACTGTGCTTTGAAATATTAAGACTTCATGCTTACAGAGCTCAGAATTGGTGTCTAAAGCCTTGGAATGACGAGAATAGTGTTGAGGTTTACAATTAAGGAGGATTGGCTTTGGCGTTTTTTTGTGTGAATCAGTTAAAATGGTGACGATTCCGGTAAATACTTCTAAGCAAACTGTCTAATTTGGTAAAACTGTCAAAATACACAATGATAGCGCCCAGAAATGATTAAGAACGTGTAAGAAACACCTCAAGTACAAGTAAATACATTCTTACTACATTTACTGTCGTATTCTATAACGGAGGTTTCCAGGGGAAAGCTGTGAAATGACGCAAATACTGGTAATATTTACGTCTCCGGGTACTTCCGGTGGCGTTTTCACGGGACTGTGCTTTGAAATATTAAGAGTTCATGCTTACAGGGCTCAGAATTCGTTTCTAAAGCCTTGGAATGACGAGAATAGTGTTGATTTTTACAGTTAAGGAGGATTGGCTTTGGCGTTTTTTTGTGTGAATCAGTTAAAATGGTAACGATTCCGGTAAATACTTCTAAGCAAACTGTCTAATTTTGGTAAAACTGTTAAAATACACAATGATAGTTCCCAGAAATGATTAAGAACGTGTAAGAAACACCTCAAGTACACGTAAATAGGTTCTTACTAAATTTACTGTCTTATTCAATCAGGGAGGTTTCCAGTGGAAAGCTGTGAAAAGACGGAAATACTGGTAATATTTACGTCTCCCGGTACTTCCGGTGGCGTTTTCACGGGACTGTGCTTTGAAATATTAAGAGTTCATGCTTACAGAGCTCAGAATTGGTGTCTAAAGCCTTGGAATGACGAGAATAGTGTTTCTGTTAACAATTAAGGAGGATTGGCTTTGGCGTTTTTTTGTGTGAATCAGTTAAAATGGTGACGATTCCGGTAAATTCTTCTAAGCAAACTGTCTAATTTGGTAAAACTGTTAAAATACACAATGATAGCGCCCAGAAATGATTAAGAACGTGTAAGAAACACCTCAAGTACAAGTAAATACATTCTTACTACATTTACTGTCGTATTCAATCACGGAGGTTTCCAGGGGAAAGCTGTGAAATGTCGCAAATACTGGTAATATTTACGTCTCCGGGTACTTCCGGTGGCGTTTTCACGGGACTGTGCTTTGAAATATTAATACTTCATGCTTACAGGGCTCAGAATTGGTGTCTAAAGCCGTGGAATGACGAGAATAGTGTTTCTGTTAACAATTAAGGAGGATTGGCTTCGGCGTTTTTTTGTGTGAATCAGTTAAAATGGTGACGATTCCGGTAAATACTTCTAAGCAAACTGTCTAATTTTGGTAAAACTATTAAAATACACAATGATAGTACCCAGAAATAATTAAGAACGTGTAAGAAACACCTCAAGTACACGTAAATAGGTTCTTACTAAATTTACTGTCTTATTCAATCACGGAGGTATCCATTGGAAAGCTATGAAATGCCGAAAATACTGGTAATATTTACATCTCCGAGTACTTCCGGTGGCGTTTTCACGGGACTGTACTTTGAAATATTATGAGTTCATGATTACAGGGCTCAGAATTGGTGTCTAAAGCCTTGGAATGACGAGAATAGTGTTGATGTTCACAATTAAGGAGGATTGGCTTTGGCGTTTTTTTTGTGTGAATCAGTTGAAATGGTGACGATTCCGGTAAATTCTTCTAAGCAAACTGTCTAATTTTGGTAAAACTGTTAAAATACACAATGATAGCTCCCAGAAATGATTAAGAACGTGTAAGAAACACCTCAAGTACACCTAAATAGATTCTTACCACATTTACTGTCGTATTCAATCACGGAGGTTTCCATTGGAAAGCTGTGAAATGCCGAAAATACTGGTAATATTTACATTTCCGAGTACTTCCGGTGGCGTTTTCACGGGACTGTACTTTGAAATATTAAGAGTTCATGCTTACAGGGCTCAGAATTGGTGTCTAAAGCCTTGGAATGACGAGAATAGTGTTGATGTTTACAATTAAGGAGGATTGGCTTTGGCGTTTTTTTGTGTGAATCAGTTAAAATGGTGACTATTCCGGTAAATACTTCTAAGCAAACTGTCTAATTTTGGTAAAACTGTTAAAATACACAATGATAGCTCCCAGAAATGATTAACAACGTGTAAGAACCAGCTCAAGTACACGTAAATAGATTCTTACTACATTTACTGTCGTATTCTATCACGGAGGTTTCCAGGGGAAAGTTGTGAAATGACGCAAATACTGGTAATATTTATGTCTCCGGTTACTTCCGGTGGCGTTTTCACGGGACTGTGCTTTGAGATATTAAGAGTTCATGCTTACAGAGCTCAGAATTGGTGTCTAAAGCCTTGGAATGACGAGAATATTGTTTCTGTGAACAATTAAGGAGGATTGGCTTCGGCGTTTTTTTGTGTGAATCAGTTAAAATGGTGACGATTCCGGTAAATACTTCTAAGCAATCTGTCTAATTTTGGTAAAACTGTTAAAATACACAATGATAGTTCCCAGAAATGATTAAGAACGTGTAAGAAACACCTCAAGTACACGTAAATAGGTTCTTACTAAATTTACTGTCTTATTCAATCACGGAGGTTTCCAGGGGAAAGCTGTGAAATGCCGAAAATACTGGTAATATTTACATCTCCAAGTACTTCCGGTGGCGTTTGCACGGGACTGTACTTTGAAATATTAAGAGTTCATGCTTACAGGGCTCAGAATTGGTGTCTAAAGCCTTGGAATGATGAGAATAGTGTTGATGTTTACAATTAAGGAGGATTGGCTTTGGCGTTTTTTTGTGTGAATCGGTTAAAATGGTGACGATTCCGGTAAATTCTTCTAAGCAAACTGTCTAATTTTGGTAAAACTGTTAAAATACACAATGATAGCTCCCAGAAATGATTAAGAACGTGTAAGAAACACCTCAAGTACTAGTAAATACATTCTTACTACATTTACTGTCGTATTCTATCACGGAGGTTTCCAGGGGAAAGCTTTGAAATGACGCAAATATTGGTAATATTTACGTCTCCGGGTACTTCCGGTGGCATTTTCACGGGACTGTGCTTTGAAATATTAAGAGTTCATGCTTACAGGGCTCAGAATTGGTGTCTAAAGCCTTGGAATGATGAGAATAGTGTTGATGTTTACAATTAAGGAGGATTGGCTTTGGCGTTCTTTTGTGTGAATCAGTTAAAATGGTGACGATTCCGGTAAATACTTCTAAGCAAACTAATTTTGGTAAAACTGTTAAAATACACAATGATAGCTCCCAGAAATGATTAAGAACGTGTAAGAAATACCTCAAGTACAAGTAAATACATTCTTACTACATTTACTGTCGTATTCTATCACGGAGGTTTCCAGGGGAAAGCTGTGAAATGACGCAAATACTGGTAATATTTATGTCTCCGGTTACTTCCGGTGGCCTTTTCACGGGACTGTGCTTTGAAATATTAAGAGTTCATGCTTACAGAGCTCAGAATTGGTGTCTAAAGCCTTGGAATGACGAGAATAGTGTTTCTGTTTACAATTAAGGAGGATTGGCTTTGGCGTTTTTTTTGTGTGAATCAGTTAAAATGGTGACGATTCCGGTAAATACTTCTAAGCAAACTGTCTAATGTTGGTAAAACTGTTCTATTACACAATGATAGTTCCCAGAAATGATTAAGAACGTGTAAGAAACACCTCAAGTACACGTAAATAGGTTCTTACTAAATTTACTGTCGTATTCTATCACGGAGCTTTCCAGGGGAAAGCTGTGAAATGACGCAAATACTGGTAATATTTACGTCTCCGGGTACTTCCGGTGGCGTTTTCACGGGACTGTGCTTTGAAATATTAAGAGTTCATGCTTACAGGGCTCAGAATTGGTGTCTAAAGCCTTGGAATGACGACAATAGTGTTGATTTTTACAATTAAGGAGGATTGGCTTTGGCGTTTTTTTGTGTGAATCAGTTAAAATGGTGACGATTCCGTAAATACTTCTAAGCAAACTGTCTAATTTTGGTAAAACTGTTAAAATACACAATGATAGTTCCCAGAAATGATTAAGAACGTGTAAGAAACACCTCAAGTACACGTAAATAGGTTCTTACTAAATTTACTGTCTTATTCAATCAGGGAGGTTTCCAGTGGAAAGCTGTGAAAAGACGGAAATACTGGTAATATTTACGTCTCTGGGTACTTCCGGTGGCGTTTTCACGGGACTGTGCTTTGACATATTAAGAGTACATGCTTACAGGGCTCAGAATTGGTGTCTAAAGCCTTGGAATGACGAGAATAGTGTTGATGTTTACAATTAAGGAGGATTGGCTTTGGCGTTCTTTTGTGTGAATCAGTTAAAATGGTGACGATTCCGGTAAATACTTCTAAGCAAACTAATTTTGGTAAAACTGTTAAAATACACAATGATAGCTCCCAGAAATGATTAAGAACGTGTAAGAAATACTTCAAGTACAAGTAAATACATTCTTACTACATTTACTGTCGTATTCTATCACGGAGGTTTCCAGGGGAAAGCTGTGAAATGACGCAAATACTGGTAATATTTATGTCTCCGGTTACTTCCGGTGGCCTTTTCACGGGACTGTGCTTTGAAATATTAAGAGTTCATGCTTACAGAGCTCAGAATTGGTGTCTAAAGCCTTGGAATGACGAGAATAGTGTTTCTGTTTACAATTAAGGAGGATTGGCTTTGGCGTTTTTTTTGTGTGAATCAGTAAAAATGGTGACGATTCCGGTAAATACTTCTAAGCAAACTGTCTAATGTTGGTAAAACTGTTCTAGTACACAATGATAGTTCCCAGAAATGATTAAGAACGTGTAAGAAACACCTCAAGTACACGTAAATAGGTTCTTACTAAATTTACTGTCGTGTTCTATCACGGAGCTTTCCAGGGGAAAGCTGTGAAATGACGCAAATACTGGTAATATTTACGTCTCCGGGTACTTCCGGTGGCGTTTTCACGGGACTGTGCTATGAAATATTAAGCGTTCATGCTTACAGAGCTCAGAATTGGTGTCTAAAGCCTTGGAATGACGAGAATAGTGTTGAGGTTTACAATTAAGGAGGATTGGCTTTGGCGTTGTTTTGTGTGAATCAGTTAAAATGGTGACAATTCCGGTAAATACTTCTAAGCAAACTGTCTAATCTTGGTAAAACTGTTAAAATACACAATGATAGCTCCCAGAAATGATTAAGAACGTGTAAGAAACACCTCAAGTACACGTAAATAGATTCTTACTACATTTACTGTCGTATTCTATCACGGAGGTTTCCAGGGGAAAGCTGTGAAATGACGCAAATACTGGTAATATTTATGTCTCCGGTTACTTCCGGTGGCCTTTTCACGGGACTGTGCTTTGAAATATTAAGAGTTCATGCTTACAGGGCTCAGAATTGGTGTCTAAAGCCTTGGAATGACGACAATAGTGTTGATTTTTACAATTAAGGAGGATTGGCTTTGGCGTTTTTTTGTGTGAATCAGTTAAAATGGTGACGATTCCGTAAATACTTCTAAGCAAACTGTCTAATTTTGGTAAAACTGTTAAAATACACAATGATAGTTCCCAGAAATGATTAAGAACGTGTAAGAAACACCTCAAGTACACGTAAATAGGTTCTTACTAAATTTACTGTCTTATTCAATCAGGGAGGTTTCCAGTGGAAAGCTGTGAAAAGACGGAAATACTGGTAATATTTACGTCGCTGGGTACTTCCGGTGGCGTTTTCACGGGACTGTGCTTTGACATATTAAGAGTTCATGCTTACAGAGCTCAGAATTGGTGTCTAAAGCCTTGGAATGACGAGAATAGTGTTTCTGTTAACAATTAAGGAGGATTGGCTTCGGCGTTTTTTTGTGAGAATCAGTTAAAATGGTGATGATTCCGGTAAATACTTCTAAGCAAACTGTCTAATTTTGGTAAAACTGTTAAAATACACAATGATAGTTCCCAGAAATGATTAAGAACGTGTAAGAAACACCTCAAGTACACGTAAACAGGTTCTTACTAAATTTACTGTCTTATTCAATCACGGAGGTTTCCAGGGGAAAGCTGTGAAATGCCGAAAATACTGGTAATATTTACATCTCCGAGTACTTCCGGTGGCGTTTTCACGGGACTGTACTTTGAAATATTAAGAGTTCATGCTTACAGGGCTCAGAATTGGTGTCTAAAGCCTTGGAATGATGAGAATAGTGTTGATGTTTACAATTAAGGAGGATTGGCTTTGGCGTTTTTTTGTGTGAATCGGTTAAAATGGTGACGATTCCGGTAAATTCTTCTAAGCAAACTGTCTAATTTTGGTAAAACTGTTAAAATACACAATGATAGCTCCCAGAAATGATAAGAACGTGTAAGAAACACCTCAAGTACTAGTAAATACATTCTTACTACATTTACTGTCGTATTCTATCACGGAGGTTTCCAGGGGAAAGCTTTGAAATGACGCAAATATTGGTAATATTTACGTCTCCGGGTACTTCCGGTGGCATTTTCACGGGACTGTGCTTTGAAATATTAAGAGTTCATGCTTACAGGGCTCAGAATTGGTGTCTAAAGCCTTGGAATGACGAGAATAGTGTTGATGTTTACAATTAAGGAGGATTGGCTTTGGCGTTCTTTTGTGTGAATCAGTTAAAATGGTGACGATTCCGGTAAATACTTCTAAGCAAACTAATTTTGGTAAAACTGTTAAAATACACAATGATAGCTCCCAGAAATGATTAAGAACGTGTAAGAAATACCTCAAGTACAAGTAAATACATTCTTACTACATTTACTGTCGTATTCTATCACGGAGGTTTCCAGGGGAAAGCTGTGAAATGACGCAAATACTGGTAATATTTATGTCTCCGGTTACTTCCGGTGGCGTTTTCACGGGACTGTGCTTTGAAATATT
This sequence comes from Myotis daubentonii, assembly GCF_963259705.1. Classification (NCBI taxonomy): domain Eukaryota; kingdom Metazoa; phylum Chordata; class Mammalia; order Chiroptera; family Vespertilionidae; genus Myotis; species Myotis daubentonii. The sequence continues at coordinate 865,195 of NC_081853.1, read as the reverse complement.
AAGAGTTCATGCTTACAGAGCTCAGAATTGGTGTCTAAAGCCTTGGAATGACGAGAATAGTGTTTCTGTTTACAATTAAGGAGGATTGGCTTTGGCGTTTTTTTTGTGTGAATCAGTTAAAATGGTGACGATTCCGGTAAATACTTCTAAGCAAACTGTCTAATGTTGGTAAAACTGTTCTAGTACACAATGATAGTTCCCAGAAATGATTAAGAACGTGTAAGAAACACCTCAAGTACACGTAAATAGGTTCTTACTAAATTTACTGTCGTATTCTATCACGGAGCTTTCCAGGGGAAAGCTGTGAAATGACGCAAATACTGGTAATATTTACGTCTCCGGGTACTTCCGGTGGCGTTTTCACGGGACTGTGCTTTGAAATATTAAGCGTTCATGCTTACAGAGCTCAGAATTGGTGTCTAAAGCCTTGGAATGACGAGAATAGTGTTGAGGTTTACAATTAAGGAGGATTGGCTTTGGCGTTGTTTTGTGTGAATCAGTTAAAATGGTGACAATTCCGGTAAATACTTCTAAGCAAACTGTCTAATCTTGGTAAAACTGTTAAAATACACAATGATAGCTCCCAGAAATGATTAAGAACGTGTAAGAAACACCTCAAGTACACGTACATAGATTCTTACTACATTTACTGTGGTATTCTATCACGGAGGTTTCCAGGGGAAAGCTGTGAAATGACGCAAATACTGGTAATATTTATGTCTCCGGTTACTTCCGGTGGCGTTTTCACGGGACTGTGCTTTGAAATATTAAGAGTTCATGCTTACAGGGCTCAGAATTGGTGTCTAAAGCCTTGGAATGATGAGAATAGTGGTGAGGTTTACAATTAAGGAGGATTGGCTTTGGCGTTTTTTTGTGTGAATCAGTTGAAATGGTGACGATTCCGGTAAATTCTTCTAAGCAAACTGTCTAATTTTGGTAAAACTGTTAAAATATACAATGATAGTTCCCAGAAATGATTAAGAACGTGTAAGAAACACCTCAAGTACACCTAAATAGATTCTTACCACATTTACTGTCGTATTCAATCACGGAGGTTTCCATTGGAAAGCTGTGAAATGCCGAAAATACTGGTAATATTTACATCTCCGAGTACTTCCGGTGGCATTTTCACGGGACTGTGCTTTGAAATATTAAGAGTTCATGCTTACAGGGCTCAGAATTGGTGTCTAAAGCCTTGGAATGATGAGAATAGTGTTGATGTTTACAATTAAGGAGGATTGGCTTTGGCGTTCTTTTGTGTGAATCAGTTAAAATGGTGACGATTCCGGTAAATACTTCTAAGCAAACTAATTTTGGTAAAACTGTTAAAATACACAATGATAGCTCCCAGAAATGATTAAGAACGTGTAAGAAATACCTCAAGTACAAGTAAATACATTCTTACTACATTTACTGTCGTATTCTATCACGGAGGTTTCCAGGGGAAAGCTGTGAAATGACGCAAATACTGGTAATATTTATGTCTCCGGTTACTTCCGGTGGCCTTTTCACGGGACTGTGCTTTGAAATATTAAGAGTTCATGCTTACAGAGCTCAGAATTGGTGTCTAAAGCCTTGGAATGACGAGAATAGTGTTTCTGTTTACAATTAAGGAGGATTGGCTTTGGCGTTTTTTTTGTGTGAATCAGTTAAAATGGTGACGATTCCGGTAAATACTTCTAAGCAAACTGTCTAATGTTGGTAAAACTGTTCTATTACACAATGATAGTTCCCAGAAATGATTAAGAACGTGTAAGAAACACCTCAAGTACACGTAAATAGGTTCTTACTAAATTTACTGTCGTATTCTATCACGGAGCTTTCCAGGGGAAAGCTGTGAAATGACGCAAATACTGGTAATATTTACGTCTCCGGGTACTTCCGGTGGCGTTTTCACGGGACTGTGCTTTGAAATATTAAGAGTTCATGCTTACAGAGCTCAGAATTGGTGTCTAAAGCCTTGGAATGACGACAATAGTGTTGATTTTTACAATTAAGGAGGATTGGCTTTGGCGTTTTTTTGTGTGAATCAGTTAAAATGGTGACGATTCCGTAAATACTTCTAAGCAAACTGTCTAATTTTGGTAAAACTGTTAAAATACACAATGATAGTTCCCAGAAATGATTAAGAACGTGTAAGAAACACCTCAAGTACACGTAAATAGGTTCTTACTAAATTTACTGTCTTATTCAATCAGGGAGGTTTCCAGTGGAAAGCTGTGAAAAGACGGAAATACTGGTAATATTTACGTCTCTGGGTACTTCCGGTGGCGTTTTCACGGGACTGTGCTTTGACATATTAAGAGTACATGCTTACAGGGCTCAGAATTGGTGTCTAAAGCCTTGGAATGACGAGAATAGTGTTGATGTTTACAATTAAGGAGGATTGGCTTTGGCGTTCTTTTGTGTGAATCAGTTAAAATGGTGACGATTCCGGTAAATACTTCTAAGCAAACTAATTTTGGTAAAACTGTTAAAATACACAATGATAGCTCCCAGAAATGATTAAGAACGTGTAAGAAATACTTCAAGTACAAGTAAATACATTCTTACTACATTTACTGTCGTATTCTATCACGGAGGTTTCCAGGGGAAAGCTGTGAAATGACGCAAATACTGGTAATATTTATGTCTCCGGTTACTTCCGGTGGCCTTTTCACGGGACTGTGCTTTGAAATATTAAGAGTTCATGCTTACAGAGCTCAGAATTGGTGTCTAAAGCCTTGGAATGACGAGAATAGTGTTTCTGTTTACAATTAAGGAGGATTGGCTTTGGCGTTTTTTTTGTGTGAATCAGTAAAAATGGTGACGATTCCGGTAAATACTTCTAAGCAAACTGTCTAATGTTGGTAAAACTGTTCTAGTACACAATGATAGTTCCCAGAAATGATTAAGAACGTGTAAGAAACACCTCAAGTACACGTAAATAGGTTCTTACTAAATTTACTGTCGTGTTCTATCACGGAGCTTTCCAGGGGAAATCTGTGAAATGACGCAAATACTGGTAATATTTACGTCTCCGGGTACTTCCGGTGGCGTTTTCACGGGACTGTGCTTTGAAATATTAAGCGTTCATGCTTACAGAGCTCAGAATTGGTGTCTAAAGCCTTGGAATGACGAGAATAGTGTTGAGGTTTACAATTAAGGAGGATTGGCTTTGGCGTTGTTTTGTGTGAATCAGTTAAAATGGTGACAATTCCGGTAAATACTTCTAAGCAAACTGTCTAATCTTGGTAAAACTGTTAAAATACACAATGATAGCTCCCAGAAATGATTAAGAACGTGTAAGAAACACCTCAAGTACACGTAAATAGATTCTTACTACATTTACTGTCGTATTCTATCACGGAGGTTTCCAGGGGAAAGCTGTGAAATGACGCAAATACTGGTAATATTTATGTCTCCGGTTACTTCCGGTGGCCTTTTCACGGGACTGTGCTTTGAAATATTAAGAGTTCATGCTTACAGGGCTCAGAATTGGTGTCTAAAGCCTTGGAATGACGACAATAGTGTTGATTTTTACAATTAAGGAGGATTGGCTTTGGCGTTTTTTTGTGTGAATCAGTTAAAATGGTGACGATTCCGTAAATACTTCTAAGCAAACTGTCTAATTTTGGTAAAACTGTTAAAATACACAATTATAGTTCCCAGAAATGATTAAGAACGTGTAAGAAACACCTCAAGTACACGTAAATAGGTTCTTACTAAATTTACTGTCTTATTCAATCAGGGAGGTTTCCAGTGGAAAGCTGTGAAAAGACGGAAATACTGGTAATATTTACGTCGCTGGGTACTTCCGGTGGCGTTTTCACGGGACTGTGCTTTGACATATTAAGAGTTCATGCTTACAGAGCTCAGAATTGGTGTCTAAAGCCTTGGAATGACGAGAATAGTGTTTCTGTTAACAATTAAGGAGGATTGGCTTCGGCGTTTTTTTGTGAGAATCAGTTAAAATGGTGATGAGTCCGGTAAATACTTCTAAGCAAACTGTCTAATTTTGGTAAAACTGTTAAAATACACAATGATAGTTCCCAGAAATGATTAAGAACGTGTAAGAAACACCTCAAGTACACGTAAACAGGTTCTTACTAAATTTACTGTCTTATTCAATCACGGAGGTTTCCAGGGGAAAGCTGTGAAATGCCGAAAATACTGGTAATATTTACATCTCCGAGTACTTCCGGTGGCGTTTTCACGGGACTGTACTTTGAAATATTAAGAGTTCATGCTTACAGGGCTCAGAATTGGTGTCTAAAGCCTTGGAATGATGAGAATAGTGTTGATGTTTACAATTAAGGAGGATTGGCTTTGGCGTTTTTTTGTGTGAATCGGTTAAAATGGTGACGATTCCGGTAAATTCTTCTAAGCAAACTGTCTAATTTTGGTAAAACTGTTAAAATACACAATGATAGCTCCCAGAAATGATAAGAACGTGTAAGAAACACCTCAAGTACTAGTAAATACATTCTTACTACATTTACTGTCGTATTCTATCACGGAGGTTTCCAGGGGAAAGCTTTGAAATGACGCAAATATTGGTAATATTTACGTCTCCGGGTACTTCCGGTGGCATTTTCACGGGACTGTGCTTTGAAATATTAAGAGTTCATGCTTACAGGGCTCAGAATTGGTGTCTAAAGCCTTGGAATGACGAGAATAGTGTTGATGTTTACAATTAAGGAGGATTGGCTTTGGCGTTCTTTTGTGTGAATCAGTTAAAATGGTGACGATTCCGGTAAATACTTCTAAGCAAACTAATTTTGGTAAAACTGTTAAAATACACAATGATAGCTCCCAGAAATGATTAAGAACGTGTAAGAAATACCTCAAGTACAAGTAAATACATTCTTACTACATTTACTGTCGTATTCTATCACGGAGGTTTCCAGGGGAAAGCTGTGAAATGACGCAAATACTGGTAATATTTATGTCTCCGGTTACTTCCGGTGGCGTTTTCACGGGACTGTGCTTTGAAATATTAAGAGTTCATGCTTACAGAGCTCAGAATTGGTGTCTAAAGCCTTGGAATGACGAGAATAGTGTTTCTGTTTACAATTAAGGAGGATTGGCTTTGGCGTTTTTTTTGTGTGAATCAGTTAAAATGGTGACGATTCCGGTAAATACTTCTAAGCAAACTGTCTAATGTTGGTAAAACTGTTCTAGTACACAATGATAGTTCCCAGAAATGATTAAGAACGTGTAAGAAACACCTCAAGTACACGTAAATAGGTTCTTACTAAATTTACTGTCGTATTCTATCACGGAGCTTTCCAGGGGAAAGCTGTGAAATGACGCAAATACTGGTAATATTTACGTCTCCGGGTACTTCCGGTGGCGTTTTCACGGGACTGTGCTTTGAAATATTAAGCGTTCATGCTTACAGAGCTCAGAATTGGTGTCTAAAGCCTTGGAATGACGAGAATAGTGTTGAGGTTTACAATTAAGGAGGATTGGCTTTGGCGTTGTTTTGTGTGAATCAGTTAAAATGGTGACAATTCCGGTAAATACTTCTAAGCAAACTGTCTAATCTTGGTAAAACTGTTAAAATACACAATGATAGCTCCCAGAAATGATTAAGAACGTGTAAGAAACACCTCAAGTACACGTACATAGATTCTTACTACATTTACTGTGGTATTCTATCACGGAGGTTTCCAGGGGAAAGCTGTGAAATGACGCAAATACTGGTAATATTTATGTCTCCGGTTACTTCCGGTGGCGTTTTCACGGGACTGTGCTTTGAAATATTAAGAGTTCATGCTTACAGGGCTCAGAATTGGTGTCTAAAGCCTTGGAATGATGAGAATAGTGGTGAGGTTTACAATTAAGGAGGATTGGCTTTGGCGTTTTTTTGTGTGAATCAGTTGAAATGGTGACGATTCCGGTAAATTCTTCTAAGCAAACTGTCTAATTTTGGTAAAACTGTTAAAATATACAATGATAGTTCCCAGAAATGATTAAGAACGTGTAAGAAACACCTCAAGTACACCTAAATAGATTCTTACCACATTTACTGTCGTATTCAATCACGGAGGTTTCCATTGGAAAGCTGTGAAATGCCGAAAATACTGGTAATATTTACATCTCCGAGTACTTCCGGTGGCGTTTTCACGGGACTGTACTTTGAAATATTAAGAGTTCATGCTTACTGGGCTCAGAATTGGTGTCTAAAGCCTTGGAATGACGAGAATAGTGTTGAGGTTTACAATTAAGGAGGATTGGCTTTGGCGTTTTTTTGTGTGAATCCGTTAAAATGGTGACAATTCCGGTAAATACTTCTAAGCAAACTGTCTAATCTTGGTAAAACTGTTAAAATACACAATGATAGCTCCCAGAAATGATTAAGAACGTGTAAGAAACACCTCAAGTACACGTAAATAGATTCTTACTACATTTACTGTCTTATTCTATCACGGAGGTTTCCAGGGTAAAGCTGTGAAATGACGCAAATACTGGTAATATTTATGTCTCCGGTTACTTCCGGTGGCCTTTTCACGGGACTGTGCTTTGAAATATTAAGAGTTCATGCTTACAGGGCTCAGAATTGGTGTCTAAAGCCTTGGAATGACGACAATAGTGTTGATTTTTACAATTAAGGAGGATTGGCTTTGGCGTTTTTTTGTGTGAATCAGTTAAAATGGTGACGATTCCGTAAATACTTCTAAGCAAACTGTCTAATTTTGGTAAAACTGTTAAAATACACAATGATAGTTCCCAGAAATGATTAAGAACGTGTAAGAAACACCTCAAGTACACGTAAATAGGTTCTTACTAAATTTACTGTCTTATTCAATCAGGGAGGTTTCCAGTGGAAAGCTGTGAAAAGACGGAAATACTGGTAATATTTACGTCGCTGGGTACTTCCGGTGGCGTTTTCACGGGACTGTGCTTTGACATATTAAGAGTTCATGCTTACAGAGCTCAGAATTGGTGTCTAAAGCCTTGGAATGACGAGAATAGTGTTTCTGTTAACAATTAAGGAGGATTGGCTTCGGCGTTTTTTTGTGAGAATCAGTTAAAATGGTGATGATTCCGGTAAATACTTCTAAGCAAACTGTCTAATTTTGGTAAAACTGTTAAAATACACAATGATAGTTCCCAGAAATGATTAAGAACGTGTAAGAAACACCTCAAGTACACGTAAACAGGTTCTTACTAAATTTACTGTCTTATTCAATCACGGAGGTTTCCAGGGGAAAGCTGTGAAATGCCGAAAATACTGGTAATATTTACATCTCCGAGTACTTCCGGTGGCGTTTTCACGGGACTGTACTTTGAAATATTAAGAGTTCATGCTTACAGGGCTCAGAATTGGTGTCTAAAGCCTTGGAATGATGAGAATAGTGTTGATGTTTACAATTAAGGAGGATTGGCTTTGGCGTTTTTTTGTGTGAATCGGTTAAAATGGTGACGATTCCGGTAAATTCTTCTAAGCAAACTGTCTAATTTTGGTAAAACTGTTAAAATACACAATGATAGCTCCCAGAAATGATAAGAACGTGTAAGAAACACCTCAAGTACTAGGAAATACATTCTTACTACATTTACTGTCGTATTCTATCACGGAGGTTTCCAGGGGAAAGCTTTGAAATGACGCAAATATTGGTAATATTTACGTCTCCGGGTACTTCCGGTGGCATTTTCACGGGACTGTGCTTTGAAATATTAAGAGTTCATGCTTACAGGGCTCAGAATTGGTGTCTAAAGCCTTGGAATGACGAGAATAGTGTTGATGTTTACAATTAAGGAGGATTGGCTTTGGCGTTCTTTTGTGTGAATCAGTTAAAATGGTGACGATTCCGGTAAATACTTCTAAGCAAACTAATTTTGGTAAAACTGTTAAAATACACAATGATAGCTCCCAGAAATGATTAAGAACGTGTAAGAAATACCTCAAGTACAAGTAAATACATTCTTACTACATTTACTGTCGTATTCTATCACGGAGGTTTCCAGGGGAAAGCTGTGAAATGACGCAAATACTGGTAATATTTATGTCTCCGGTTACTTCCGGTGGCGTTTTCACGGGACTGTGCTTTGAAATATTAAGAGTTCATGCTTACAGAGCTCAGAATTGTTGTCTAAAGCCTTGGAATGACGAGAATAGTGTTTCTGTTTACAATTAAGGAGGATTGGCTTTGGCGTTTTTTTTGTGTGAATCAGTTAAAATGGTGACGATTCCGGTAAATACTTCTAAGCAAACTGTCGAATGTTGGTAAAACTGTTCTAGTACACAATGATAGTTCCCAGAAATGATTAAGAACGTGTAAGAAACACCTCAAGTACACGTAAATAGGTTCTTACTAAATTTACTGTCGTATTCTATCACGGAGGTTTCCAGGGGAAAGCTGTGAAATGACGCAAATACTGGTAATATTTACGTCTCCGCGTACTTCCGGTGGCGTTTTCACGGGACTGTGCTTTGAAATATTAAGAGTTCATGCTTACAGGGCTCAGAATTGGTGTCTAAAGCCTTGGAATGATGAGAATAGTGGTGAGGTTTACAATTAAGGAGGATTGGCTTTGGCGTTTTTTTGTGTGAATCAGTTGAAATGGTGACGATTCCGGTAAATTCTTCTAAGCAAACTGTCTAATTTTGGTAAAACTGTTAAAATATACAATGATAGTTCCCAGATATGATTAAGAACGTGTAAGAAACACCTCAAGTACACCTAAATAGATTCTTACCACATTTACTGTCGTATTCAATCACGGAGGTTTCCATTGGAAAGCTGTGAAATGCCGAAAATACTGGTAATATTTACATCTCCGAGTACTTCCGGTGGCGTTTTCACGGGACTGTACTTTGAAATATTAAGAGTTCATGCTTATTGGGCTCAGAATTGGTGTCTAAAGCCTTGGAATGACGAGAATAGTATTGAGGTTTACAATTAAGGAGGATTGGCTTTGGCGTTTTTTTGTGTGAATCCGTTAAAATGGTGACAATTCCGGTAAATACTTCTAAGCAAACTGTCTAATCTTGGTAAAACTGTTAAAATACACAATGATAGCTCCCAGAAATGATTAAGAACGTGTAAGAAACACCTCAAGTACACGTAAATAGATTCTTACTACATTTACTGTCTTATTCTATCACGGAGGTTTCCAGGGTAAAGCTGTGAAATGACGCAAATACTGGTAATATTTATGTCTCCGGTTACTTCCGGTGGCCTTTTCACGGGACTGTGCTTTGAAATATTAAGAGTTCATGCTTACAGGGCTCAGAATTGGTGTCTAAAGCCTTGGAATGACGACAATAGTGTTGATTTTTACAATTAAGGAGGATTGGCTTTGGCGTTTTTTTGTGTGAATCAGTTAAAATGGTGACGATTCCGTAAATACTTCTAAGCAAACTGTCTAATTTTGGTAAAACTGTTAAAATACACAATGATAGTTCCCAGAAATGATTAAGAACGTGTAAGAAACACCTCAAGTACACGTAAATAGGTTCTTACTAAATTTACTGTCTTATTCAATCAGGGAGGTTTCCAGTGGAAAGCTGTGAAAAGACGGAAATACTGGTAATATTTACGTCGCTGGGCACTTCCGGTGGCGTTTTCACGGGACTGTGCTTTGACATATTAAGAGTTCATGCTTACAGAGCTCAGAATTGGTGTCTAAAGCCTTGGAATGACGAGAATAGTGTTTCTGTTAACAATTAAGGAGGATTGGCTTCGGCGTTTTTTTGTGAGAATCAGTTAAAATGGTGATGATTCCGGTAAATACTTCTAAGCAAACTGTCTAATTTTGGTAAAACTGTTAAAATACACAATGATAGTTCCCAGAAATGATTAAGAACGTGTAAGAAACACCTCAAGTACACGTAAACAGGTTCTTACTAAATTTACTGTCTTATTCAATCACGGAGGTTTCCAGGGGAAAGCTGTGAAATGCCGAAAATACTGGTAATATTTACATCTCCGAGTACTTCCGGTGGCGTTTTCACGGGACTGTACTTTGAAATATTAAGAGTTCATGCTTACAGGGCTCAGAATTGGTGTCTAAAGCCTTGGAATGATGAGAATAGTGTTGATGTTTACAATTAAGGAGGATTGGCTTTGGCGTTTTTTTGTGTGAATCGGTTAAAATGGTGACGATTCCGGTAAATTCTTCTAAGCAAACTGTCTAATTTTGGTAAAACTGTTAAAATACACAATGATAGCTCCCAGAAATGATAAGAACGTGTAAGAAACACCTCAAGTACTAGTAAATACATTCTTACTACATTTACTGTCGTATTCTATCACGGAGGTTTCCAGGGGAAAGCTTTGAAATGACGCAAATATTGGTAATATTTACGTCTCCGGGTACTTCCGGTGGCATTTTCACGGGACTGTGCTTTGAAATATTAAGAGTTCATGCTTACAGGGCTCAGAATTGGTGTCTAAAGCCTTGGAATGACGAGAATAGTGTTGATGTTTACAATTAAGGAGGATTGGCTTTGGCGTTCTTTTGTGTGAATCAGTTAAAATGGTGACGATTCCGGTAAATACTTCTAAGCAAACTAATTTTGGTAAAACTGTTAAAATACACAATGATAGCTCCCAGAAATGATTAAGAACGTGTAAGAAATACCTCAAGTACAAGTAAATACATTCTTACTACATTTACTGTCGTATTCTATCACGGAGGTTTCCAGGGGAAAGCTGTGAAATGACGCAAATACTGGTAATATTTATGTCTCCGGTTACTTCCGGTGGCGTTTTCACGGGACTGTGCTTTGAAATATTAAGAGTTCATGCTTACAGAGCTCAGAATTGTTGTCTAAAGCCTTGGAATGACGAGAATAGTGTTTCTGTTTACAATTAAGGAGGATTGGCTTTGGCGTTTTTTTTGTGTGAATCAGTTAAAATGGTGACGATTCCGGTAAATACTTCTAAGCAAACTGTCGAATGTTGGTAAAACTGTTCTAGTACACAATGATAGTTCCCAGAAATGATTAAGAACGTGTAAGAAACACCTCAAGTACACGTAAATAGGTTCTTACTAAATTTACTGTCGTATTCTATCACGGAGGTTTCCAGGGGAAAGCTGTGAAATGACGCAAATACTGGTAATATTTACGTCTCCGCGTACTTCCGGTGGCGTTTTCACGGGACTGTGCTTTGAAATATTAAGAGTTCATGCTTACAGGGCTCAGAATTGGTGTCTAAAGCCTTGGAATGATGAGAATAGTGGTGAGGTTTACAATTAAGGAGGATTGGCTTTGGCGTTTTTTTGTGTGAATCAGTTGAAATGGTGACGATTCCGGTAAATTCTTCTAAGCAAACTGTCTAATTTTGGTAAAACTGTTAAAATATACAATGATAGTTCCCAGATATGATTAAGAACGTGTAAGAAACACCTCAAGTACACCTAAATAGATTCTTACCACATTTACTGTCGTATTCAATCACGGAGGTTTCCATTGGAAAGCTGTGAAATGCCGAAAATACTGGTAATATTTACATCTCCGAGTACTTCCGGTGGCGTTTTCACGGGACTGTACTTTGAAATATTAAGAGTTCATGCTTACTGGGCTCAGAATTGGTGTCTAAAGCCTTGGAATGACGAGAATAGTGTTGAGGTTTACAATTAAGGAGGATTGGCTTTGGCGTTTTTTTGTGTGAATCAGTTAAAATGGTGACAATTCCGGTAAATACTTCTAAGCAAACTGTCTAATCTTGGTAAAACTGTTAAAATACACAATGATAGCTCCCAGAAATGATTAAGAACGTGTAAGAAACACCTCAAGTACACGTAAATAGATTCTTACTACATTTACTGTCGTATTCTATCACGGAGGTTTCCAGGGGAAAGCTGTGAAATGACGCAAATACTGGTAATATTTATGTCTCCGGTTACTTCCGGTGGCGTTTTCACGGGACTGTGCTTTGAAATATTAAGAGTTCATGCTTACAGGGCTCAGAATTGGTGTCTAAAGCCTTGGAATGACGAGAATAGTGTTGATTTTTACAATTAAGGAGGATTGGCTTTGGCGTTTTTTTGTGTGAATCAGTTAAAATGGTGACGATTCCGTAAATACTTCTAAGCAAACTGTCTAATTTTGGTAAAACTGTTAAAATACACAATGATAGTTCCCAGAAATGATTAAGAACGTGTAAGAAACACCTCAAGTACACGTAAATAGGTTCTTACTAAATTTACTGTCTTATTCAATCAGGGAGGTTTCCAGTGGAAAGCTGTGAAAAGACGGAAATACTGGTAATATTTACGTCTCTGGGTACTTCCAGTGGCGTTTTCACGGGACTGTGCTTTGACATATTAAGAGTTCATGCTTACAGAGCTCAGAATTGGTGTCTAAAGCCTTGGAATGACGAGAATAGTGTTTCTGTTAACAATTAAGGAGGATTGGCTTCGGCGTTTTTTTGTGAGAATCAGTTAAAATGGTGATGATTCCGGTAAATACTTCTAAGCAAACTGTCTAATTTTGGTAAAACTGTTAAAATACACAATGATAGTTCCCAGAAATGATTAAGAACGTGTAAGAAACACCTCAAGTACACGTAAATAGGTTCTTACTAAATTTACTGTCTTATTCAATCACGGAGGTTTCCAGGGGAAAGCTGTGAAATGCCGAAAATACTGGTAATATTTACATCTCCGAGTACTTCCGGTGGCGTTTTCACGGGACTGTACTTTGAAATATTAAGAGTTCATGCTTACAGGGCTCAGAATTGGTGTCTAAAGCCTTGGAATGACGAGAATAGTGTTTCTGTTTACAATTAAGGAGGATTGGCTTTGGCGTTTTTTTTGTGTGAATCAGTTAAAATGGTGACGATTCCGGTAAATACTTCTAAGCAAACTGTCTAATGTTGGTAAAACTGTTCTAGTACACAATGATAGTTCCCAAAAATGATTAAGAACGTGTAAGAAACACCTCAAGTACACGTAAATAGGTTCTTACTAAATTTACTGTCGTATTCTATCACGGAGGTTTCCAGGGGAAAGCTGTGAAATGACGCAAATACTGGTAATATTTACGTCTCCGGGTACTTCCGGTGGCGTTTTCACGGGACTGTGCTTTGAAATATTAAGACTTCATGCTTACAGGGCTCAGAATTGGTGTCTAAAGCCTTGGAATGACGAGAATAGTGTTGATGTTTACAATTAAGGAGGATTGGCTTTGGCGTTCTTTTGTGTGAATCAGTTAAAATGGTGACGATTCCGGTAAATACTTCTAAGCAAACTAATTTTGGTAAAACTGTTAAAATACACAATGATAGCTCCCAGAAATGATTAAGAACGTGTAAGAAATACCTCAAGTACAAGTAAATACATTCTTACTACATTTACTGTCGTATTCTATCACGGAGGTTTCCAGGGGAAAGCTGTGAAATGACGCAAATACTGGTAATATTTATGTCTCCGGTTACTTCCGGTGGCGTTTTCACGGGACTGTGCTTTGAAATATTAAGAGTTCATGCTTACAGAGCTCAGAATTGTTGTCTAAAGCGTTGGAATGACGAGAATAGTGTTTCTGTTTACAATTAAGGAGGAATGGCTTTGGCGTTTTTTTTGTGTGAATCAGTTAAAATGGTGACGATTCCGGTAAATACTTCTAAGCAAACTGTCTAATGTTGGTAAAACTGTTCTAGTACACAATGATAGTTCCCAGAAATGATTAAGAACGTGTAAGAAACACCTCAAGTACACGTAAATAGGTTCTTACTAAATTTACTGTCGTATTCTATCACGGAGGTTTCCAGGGGAAAGCTGTGAAATGACGCAAATACTGGTAATATTTACGTCTCCGCGTACTTCCGGTGGCGTTTTCACGGGACTGTGCTTTGAAATATTAAGAGTTCATGCTTACAGGGCTCAGAATTGGTGTCTAAAGCCTTGGAATGATGAGAATAGTGGTGAGGTTTACAATTAAGGAGGATTGGCTTTGGCGTTTTTTTGTGTGAATCAGTTGAAATGGTGACGATTCCGGTAAATTCTTCTAAGCAAACTGTCTAATTTTGGTAAAACTGTTAAAATATACAATGATAGTTCCCAGAAATGATTAAGAACGTGTAAGAAACACCTCAAGTACACCTAAATAGATTCTTACCACATTTACTGTCGTATTCAATCACGGAGGTTTCCATTGGAAAGCTGTGAAATGCCGAAAATACTGGTAATATTTACATCTCAGAGTACTACCGGTGGCGTTTTCACGGGACTGTACTTTGAAATATTAAGAGTTCATGCTTACTGGGCTCAGAATTGGTGTCTAAAGCCTTGGAATGACGAGAATAGTGTTGAGGTTTACAATTAAGGAGGATTGGCTTTGGCGTTTTTTTGTGTGAATCAGTTAAAATGGTGAAATTCCGGTAAATACTTCTAAGCAAACTGTCTAATCTTGGTAAAACTGTTAAAATACACAATGATAGCTCCCAGAAATGATTAAGAACGTGTAAGAAACACCTCAAGTACACGTAAATATATTCTTACTACATTTACTGTCGTATTCTATCACGGAGGTTTCCAGGGGAAAGCTGTGAAATGACGCAAATACTGGTAATATTTATGTCTCCGGTTACTTCCGGTGGCGTTTTCACGGGACTGTGCTTTGAAATATTAAGAGTTCATGCTTACAGGGCTCAGAATTGGTGTCTAAAGCCTTGGAATGACGAGAATAGTGTTGATTTTTACAATTAAGGAGGATTGGCTTTGGCGTTTTTTTGTGTGAATCAGATAAAATGGTGACGATTCCGTAAATACTTCTAAGCAAACTGTCTAATTTTGGTAAAACTGTTAAAATACACAATGATAGTTCCCAGAAATGATTAAGAACGTGTAAGAAACACCTCAAGTACACGTAAATAGGTTCTTACTAAATTTACTGTCTTATTCAATCAGGGAGGTTTCCAGTGGAAAGCTGTGAAAAGACGGAAATACTGGTAATATTTACGTCTCTGGGTACTTCCAGTGGCGTTTTCACGGGACTGTGCTTTGACATATTAAGAGTTCATGCTTACAGAGCTCAGAATTGGTGTCTAAAGCCTTGGAATGACGAGAATAGTGTTTCTGTTAACAATTAAGGAGGATTGGCTTCGGCGTTTTTTTGTGAGAATCAGTTAAAATGGTGATGATTCCGGTAAATACTTCTAAGCAAACTGTCTAATTTTGGTAAAACTGTTAAAATACACAATGATAGTTCCCAGAAATGATTAAGAACGTGTAAGAAACACCTCAAGTACACGTAAATAGGTTCTTACTAAATTTACTGTCTTATTCAATCACGGAGGTTTCCAGGGGAAAGCTGTGAAATGCCGAAAATACTGGTAATATTTACATCTCCGAGTACTTCCGGTGGCGTTTTCACGGGACTGTACTTTGAAATATTAAGAGTTCATGCTTACAGGGCTCAGAATTGGTGTCTAAAGCCTTGGAATGATGAGAATAGTGTTGATGTTTACAATTAAGGAGGATTGGCTTTGGCGTTTTTTTGTGTGAATCGGTTAAAATGGTGACGATTCCGGTAAATTCTTCTAAGCAAACTGTCTAATTTTGGTAAAACTGTTAAAATACACAATGATAGTTCCCAGAAATGATTAAGAACGTGTAAGAAACACCTGAAGTACACCTAAATAGATTCTTACCAAATTTACTGTCGTATTCAATCACGGAGGTTTCCATTGGAAAGCTGTGAAATGCCGAAAATACTGGTAATATTTATGTCTCCGGTTACTTCCGGTGGCCTTTTCACGGGACTGTGCTTTGAAATATTAAGAGTTCATGCTTACAGAGCTCAGAATTGGTGTCTAAAGCCTTGGAATGACGAGAATAGTGTTTCTGTTTACAATTAAGGAGGATTGGCTTTGGCGTTTTTTTTGTGTGAATCAGTTAAAATGGTGACGATTCCGGTAAATACTTCTAAGCAAACTGTCTAATGTTGGTAAAACTGTTCTAGTACACAATGATAGTTCCCAAAAATGATTAAGAACGTGTAAGAAACACCTCAAGTACACGTAAATAGGTTCTTACTAAATTTACTGTCGTATTCTATCACGGAGGTTTCCAGGGGAAAGCTGTGAAATGACGCAAATACTGGTAATATTTACGTCTCCGGGTACTTCCGGTGGCGTTTTCACGGGACTGTGCTTTGAAATATTAAGACTTCATGCTTACAGGGCTCAGAATTGGTGTCTAAAGCCTTGGAATGACGAGAATAGTGTTGAGGTTTACAATTAAGGAGGATTGGCTTTGGCGTTTTTTTGTGTGAATCAGTTAAAATGGTGACGATTCCGGTAAATTCTTCTAAGCAAACTGTCTAATTTGGTAAAACTGTTAAAATACACAATGATAGCGCCCAGAAATGATTAAGAACGTGTAAGAAACACCTCAAGTACAAGTAAATACATTCTTACTACATTTACTGTCGTATTCTATAACGGAGGTTTCCAGGGGAAAGCTGTGAAATGACGCAAATACTGGTAATATTTATGTCTCCGGGTACTTCCGGTGGCGTTTTCACGGGACTGTGCTTTGAAATATTAAGAGTTCATGCTTACAGGGCTCAGAATTGGTTTCTAAAGCCTTGGAATGACGAGAATAGTGTTGATTTTTACAGTTAAGGAGGATTGGCTTTGGCGTTTTTTTGTGTGAATCAGTTAAAATGGTAACGATTCCGGTAAATACTTCTATGCAAACTGTCTAATTTTGGTAAAACTGTTAAAATACACAATGATAGTTCCCAGAAATTATTAAGAACGTGTAAGAAACACCTCAAGTACACGTAAATAGGTTCTTACTAAATTTTCTGTCTTATTCAATCACGGAGGTTTCCATTGGAAAGCTGTGAAATGCTGAAAATACTGGTAATATTTACATCTCCGAGTACTTCCGGTGGCGTTTTCACGGGACTGTACTTTGAAATATTAAGAGTTCATGCTTACAGGGCTCAGAATTGGTGTCTAAAGCCTTGGAATGACGAGAATAGTGTTGAGGTTTACAATTAAGGAGGATTGGCTTTGGCGTTTTTTTGTGTGAATCAGTTAAAATGGTGACGATTCCGGTAAATTCTTCTAAGCAAACTGTCTAATTTTGGTAAAACTGTTAAAATACACAATGATAGTTCCCAGAAATGGTTAAGAACGTGTAAGAAACACCTCAAGTACAAGTAAATACATTCTTACTACATTTACTGTCGTATTCTATCACGGAGGTTTCCAGGGGAAAGCTGTGAAATGACGCAAATACTGGTAATATTTATGTCTCCGGGCACTTCCGGTGGCTTTTTCACGAGACTGTGCTTTGAAATATTAAGAGTTCATGCTTACAGGGCTCAGAATTGGTGTCTAAAGCCTTGGAATGACGAGAATAGTGTTGATTTTTCAATTAAGGAGGATTGGCTTTGGTATTTTTTTGTGTGAATCAGTTAAAATGGTGACGATTCCGGTAACTACTTCTAAGCAAACTGTCTAATTTTGGTAAAACTGTTAAAATACACAATGATAGTTCCCAGAAATGATTAAGAATGTGTAAGAAACACCTCAAGTACACGTAAATAGGTTCTTACTAAATTTACTGTCTTATTCAATCAGGGAGGTTTCCAGTGGAAAGCTGTGAAAAGACGGAAATACTGGTAATATTTACGTCTCTGGGTACTTCCGGTGGCGTTTTCACGGGACTGTGCTTTGACATATTAAGAGTTCATGCTTACAGAGCTCAGAATTGGTGTCTAAAGCCTTGGAATGACGAGAATAGTGTTGAGGTTTACAATTAAGGAGGATTGGCTTTGGCGTTTTCTTGTGTGAATCAGTTAAAATGGTGACGATTCCGGTAAATACTTCTAAGCAAACTGTCTAATTTTGGTAAAACTGTTACAATACACAATGATAGTTCCCAGAAATGATTAAGAACGTGTAAGAAACACCTCAAGTACTCGTAAATAGGTTCTTACTAAATTTACTGTCTTATTCAATCAGGGAGGTTTCCAGTGGAAAGCTGTGAAAAGACGGAAATACTGGTAATATTTACGTCTCTGGGTACTTCCGGTGGCGTTTTCACGGGACTGTGCTTTGAAATATTAAGAGTTCATGCTTACAGAGCTCAGAATTGGTGTCTAAAGCCTTGGAATGACGAGAATAGTGTTTCTGTTAACAATTAAGGAGGATTGGCTTTGGCGTTTTTTTGTGTGAATCAGTTAAAATGGTGACGATTCCGGTAAATTCTTCTAAGCAAACTGTCTAATTTGGTAAAACTGTTAAAATACACAATGATAGCGCCCAGAAATGATTAAGAACGTGTAAGAAACACCTCAAGTAAAGTAAATACATTCTTACTACATTTACTGTCGTATTCTATCACGGAGGTTTCCAGGGGAAAGCTGTGAAATGACGCAAATACTGGTAATATTTACGTCTCCGGGTACTTCCGGTGGCGTTTTCACGGGACTGTGCTTTGAAATATTAAGAGTTCATGCTTACAGGGCTCAGAATTGGTGTCTAAAGCCTTGGAATGACGAGAATAGTGTTGATTTTTACAGTTAAGGAGGATTGGCTTTGGCGTTTTTTTGTGTGAATCAGTTAAAATGGTCACGATTCCGGTAAATACTTCTAAGCAAACTGTCTAATTTTGGTAAAACTGTTAAAATACACAATGATAGTTCCCAGAAATGATTAAGAACGTGTAAGAAACACCTCAAGTACACCTAAATAGATTCTTACCACATTTACTGTCGTATTCAATCACGGAGGTTTCCTTTGGAAAGCTGTGAAATGCCGAAAATACTGGTAATATTTACATCTCCGAGTACTTCCGGTGGAGTTTTCACGGGACTGTACTTTGAAATATTAAGAGTTCATGCTTACTGGGCTCAGAATTGGTGTCTAAAGCCTTGGAATGACGAGAATAGTGTTGAGGTTTACAATTAAGGAGGATTGGCTTTGGTGTTTTTTTGTGTGAATCAGTTAAAATGGTGACGATTCCGGTAAATTCTTCTAAGCAAACTGTCTAATTTTGGTAAAACTGTTAAAATACACAATGATAGTTCCCAGAAATGGTTAAGAACGTGTAAGAAACACCTCAAGTACAAGTAAATACATTCTTACTACATTTACTGTCGTATTCTATCACGGAGGTTTCCAGGGGAAAGCTGTGAAATGACGCAAATACTGGTAATATTTATGTCTCCGGGCACTTCCGGTGGCTTTTTCACGAGACTGTGCTTTGAAATATTAAGAGTTCATGCTTACAGGGCTCAGAATTGGTGTCTAAAGCCTTGGAATGACGAGAATAGTGTTGATTTTTCAATTAAGGAGGATTGGCTTTGGTATTTTTTTGTGTGAATCAGTTAAAATGGTGACGATTCCGGTAACTACTTCTAAGCAAACTGTCTAATTTTGGTAAAACTGTTAAAATACACAATGATAGTTCCCAGAAATGATTAAGAATGTGTAAGAAACACCTCAAGTACACGTAAATAGGTTCTTACTAAATTTACTGTCTTATTCAATCAGGGAGGTTTCCAGTGGAAAGCTGTGAAAAGACGGAAATACTGGTAATATTTACGTCTCTGGGTACTTCCCGTGGCGTTTTCACGGGACTGTGCTTTGACATATTAAGAGTTCATGCTTACAGAGCTCAGAATTGGTGTCTAAAGCCTTGGAATGACGAGAATAGTGTTGAGGTTTACAATTAAGGAGGATTGGCTTTGGCGTTTTCTTGTGTGAATCAGTTAAAATGGTGACGATTCCGGTAAATACTTCTAAGCAAACTGTCTAATTTTGGTAAAACTGTTACAATACACAATGATAGTTCCCAGAAATGATTAAGAACGTGTAAGAAACACCTCAAGTACACCTAAATAGATTCTTACCACATTTACTGTCGTATTCAATCACGGAGGTTTCCATTGGAAAGCTGTGAAATGCCGAAAATACTGGTAATATTTACATCTCCGAGTACTTCCGGTGGCGTTTTCACGGGACTGTACTTTGAAATATTAAGAGTTCATGCTTACTGGGCTCAGAATTGGTGTCTAAAGCCTTGGAATGACGAGAATAGTGTTGAGGTTTACAATTAAGGAGGATTGGCTTTGGTGTTTTTTTGTGTGAATCAGTTAAAATGGTGACGATTCCGGTAAATACTTCTAAGCAAACTGTCTAATCTTGGTAAAACTGTTAAAATACACAATGATAGCTCCCAGAAATGATTAAGAACGTGTAAGAAACACCTCAAGTACACGTAAATAGATTCTTACTACATTTACTGTCGTATTCTATCACGGAGGTTTCCAGGGGAAAGCTGTGAAATGACGCAAATACTGGTAATATTTATGTCTCCGGTTACTTCCGGTGGCGTTTTCACGGGACTGTGCTTTGAAATATTAAGAGTTCATGCTTACAGGGCTCAGAATTGGTGTCTAAAGCCTTGGAATGACGAGAATAGTGTTGATTTTTACAATTAAGGAGGATTGGCTTTGGCGTTTTTTTGTGTGAATCAGTTAAAATGGTGACGATTCCGTAAATACTTCTAAGCAAACTGTCTAATTTTGGTAAAACTGTTAAAATACACAATGATAGTTCCCAGAAATGATTAAGAACGTGTAAGAAACACCTCAAGTACACGTAAATAGGTTCTTACTAAATTTACTGTCTTATTCAATCAGGGAGGTTTCCAGTGGAAAGCTGTGAAAAGACGGAAATACTGGTAATATTTACGTCTCTGGGTACTTCCAGTGGCGTTTTCACGGGACTGTGCTTTGACATATTAAGAGTTCATGCTTACAGAGCTCAGAATTGGTGTCTAAAGCCTTGGAATGACGAGAATAGTGTTTCTGTTAACAATTAAGGAGGATTGGCTTCGGCGTTTTTTTGTGAGAATCAGTTAAAATGGTGATGATTCCGGTAAATACTTCTAAGCAAACTGTCTAATTTTGGTAAAACTGTTAAAATACACAATGATAGTTCCCAGAAATGATTAAGAACGTGTAAGAAACACCTCAAGTACACGTAAATACATTCTTACTACATTTACTGTCGTATTCTATCACGGAGGTTTCCAGGGGAAAGCTGTGAAATGACGCAAATACTGGTAATATTTACGTCTCCGGGTACTTCCGGTGGCGTTTTCACGGGACTGTGCTTTGAAATATTAAGAGTTCATGCTTACAGGGCTCAGAATTGGTTTCTAAAGCCTTGGAATGACGAGAATAGTGTTGATTTTTACAGTTAAGGAGGATTGGCTTTGGCGTTTTTTTGTGTGAATCAGTTAAAATGGTAACGATTCCGGTAAATTCTTCTAAGCAAACTGTCTAATTTTGGTAAAACTGTTAAAGTACACAATGATAGCGCCCAGAAATGATTAAGAACGTGTAAGAAACACCTCAAGTACAAGTAAATACATTCTTACTACATTTACTGTCGTATTCTATCACGGAGGTTTCCAGGGGAAAGCTGTGAAATGACGCAAATACTGGTAATATTTACGTCTCCGGGTACTTCCGGTGGCGTTTTCACGGGACTGTGCTTTGAAATATTAAGAGTTCATGCTTACAGGGCTCAGAATTGGTTTCTAAAGCCTTGGAACGACGAGAATAGTGTTGATTTTTACAGTTAAGGAGGATTGGCTTTGGCGTTTTTTTGTGTGAATCAGTTAAAATGGTGACGATTCTGGTAAATTCTTCTAAGCAAACTGTCTAATTTTGGTAAAACTGTTAAAATACACAATGATAGTTCCCAGAATTGGTTAAGAACGTGTAAGAAACACCTCAAGTACAAGTAAATACATTCTTACTACATTTACTGTCGTATTCTATCAAGGAGGTTTCCAGGGGAAAGCTGTGAAATGACGCAAATACTGGTAATATTTATGTCTCCGGGCACTTCCGGTGGCATTTTCACGAGACTGTGCTTTGAAATATTAAGAGTTCATGCTTACAGGGCTCAGAATTGGTGTCTACAGCCTTGGAATGACGAGAATAGTGTTGATTTTTCAATTAAGGAGGATTGGCTTTGGAATTTTTTTGTGTGAATCAGTTAAAATGGTGACGATTCCGGTAAATACTTCTAAGCAAACTGTCTAATTTTGGTAAAACTGTTAAAATACACAATGATAGTTGCCAGAAATTATTAAGAACGTGTAAGAAGCACCTCAAGTACACGTAAATAGGTTCTTACTAAATTTTCTGTCTTATTCAATCACGGAGGTTTCCATTGGAAAGCTGTGAAATGCTGAAAATACTGGTAATATTTACATCTCCGAGTACTTCCGGTGGCGTTTTCACGGGACTGTACTTTGAAATATTAAGAGTTCATGCTTACAGGGCTCAGAATTGGTGTCTAAAGCCTTGGAATGACGAGAATAGTGTTTCTGTTTACAATTAAGGAGGATTGGCTTTGGTGTTTTCTTGTGTGAATCAGTTAAAATGGTGACGATTCCGGTAAATACTTCTAAGCAAACTGTCTAATTTTGGTAAAACTGTTAAAATACACAATGATCGTTCCCAGAAATGATTAAGAATGTGTTAGAAACACCTCAAGTACACCTAAATAGGTTCTTACTAAATTTACTGTCTTATTCAATCAGGGAGGTTTCCAGTGGAAAGCTGTGAAAAGACGGAAATACTGGTAATATTTACGTCTCTGGGTACTTCCGGTGGCGTTTTCACGGGACTGTGCTTTGAAATATTAAGAGTTCATGCTTACAGAGCTCAGAATTGGTGTCTAAAGCCTTGGAATGACGAGAATAGTGTTTCTGTTTACAATTAAGGAGGATTGGCTTTGGCGTTTTCTTGTGTGAATCAGTTAAAATGGTGACGATTCCGGTAAATTCTTCTAAGCAAACTGTCTAATTTTGGTAAAACTGTTACAATACACAATGATAGTTCCCAGAAATGATTAAGAACGTGTAAGAAACACCTCAAGTACACGTAAATAGGTTCTTACTAAATTTACTGTCTTATTCAATCAGGGAGGTTTCCAGTGGAAAGCTGTGAAAAGACCGAAATACTGGTAATATTTACGTCTTTGGGTACTTCCGGTGGCGTTTTGACGGGACTGTGCTTTGAAATATTAAGAGTTCATGCTTACAGAGCTCAGAATTGGTGTCTAAAGCCTTGGAATGACGAGAATAGTGTTTCTGTTAACAATTAAGGAAGATTGGCTTTGGCGTTTTTTTGTGTGAATCAGTTAAAATGGTGACGATTCCGGTAAATTCTTCTAAGCAAACTGTCTAATTTGGTAAAACTGTTAAAATACACAATGATAGCGCCCAGAAATGATTAAGAACGTGTAAGAAACACCTCAAGTACAAGTAAACACATTCTTACTACATTTACTGTCGTATTCTATCACGGAGGTTTCCAGGGGAAAGCTGTGAAATGACGCAAATACTGGTAATATTTACGTCTCCGGGTACTTCCGGTGGCGTTTTCACGGGACTGTGCTTTGAAATATTAAGAGTTCATGCTTACTGGGCTCAGAATTGGTTTCTAAAGCCTTGGAATGACGAGAATAGTGTTTATTTTTACAGTTAAGGAGGATTGGCTTTGGCGTTTTTTTGTGTGAATCAGTTAAAATGGTAACGATTCCGGTAAATACTTCTAAGCAAACTGTCTAATTTTGGTAAAACTGTTAAAATACACAATGATAGTTCCCAGAAATTATTAAGAACGTGTAAGAAACACCTCAAGTACACGTAAATAGGTTCTTACTAAATTTTCTGTCTTATTCAATCACGGAGGTTTCCATTGGAAAGCTGTGAAATGCTGAAAATACTGGTAATATTTACATCTCTGAGTACTTCCGGTGGCGTTTTCACGGGACTGTACTTTGAAATATTAAGAGTTCATGCTTACAGGGCTCAGAATTGGTGTCTAAAGCCTTGGAATGACGAGAATAGTGTTGAGGTTTACAATTAAGGAGGATTGGCTTTGGCGTTTTTTTGTGTGAATCAGTTAAAATGGTGACGATTCCGGTAAATTCTTCTAAGCAAACTGTCTAATTTTGGTAAAACTGTTAAAATACACAATGATAGTTCCCAGAAATGGTTAAGAACGTGTAAGAAACACCTCAAGTACAAGTAAATACATTCTTACTACATTTACTGTCGTATTCTATCAAGGAGGTTTCCAGGGGAAAGCTGTGAAATTTCGCAAATACTGGTAATATTTATGTCTCCGGGCACTTCCGGTGGCATTTTCACGAGACTGTGCTTTGAAATATTAAGAGTTCATGCTTACAGGGCTCAGAATTGGTGTCTACAGCCTTGCAATGACGAGAATAGTGTTCATTTTTCAATTAAGGAGGATTGGCTTTGGCATTTTTTTGTGTGAATCAGTTAAAATGGTGACGATTCCGGTAAATACTTCTAAGCAAACTGTCTAATGTTGGTAAAACTGTTAAAATACACAATGATAGTTCCCAGAAATGATTAAGAATGTGTAAGAAACACCTCAAGTACACGTAAATAGGTTCTTACTAAATTTACTGTCTTATTCAATCAGGGAGGTTTCCAGTGGAAAGCTGTGAAAAGACGGAAATACTGGTAATATTTACGTCTCTGGGTACTTCCGGTGGCGTTTTCACGGGACTGTGCTTTGAAATATTAAGAGTTCATGCTTACAGGGCTCAGAATTGGTGTCTAAAGCCTTGGAATGACGAGAATAGTGTTGATTTTTACAGTTAAGGAGGATTGGCTTTGGCGTTTTTTTGTGTGAATCAGTTAAAATGGTAACGATTCCGGTAAATACTTCTAAGCAAACTGTCTAATTTTGGTAAAACTGTTAAAATACACAATGATAGTTCCCAGAAATGATTAAGAATGTGTAAGAAACACCTCAAGTACACGTAAATAGGTTCTTACTAAATTTACTGTCTTATTCAATCAGGGAGGTTTCCAGTGGAAAGCTGTGAAAAGACGGAAATACTGGTAATATTTACGTCTCTGGGTACTTCCGGTGGCGTTTTCACGGGACTGTGCTTTGAAATATTAAGAGTTCATGCTTACAGAGCTCAGAATTGGTGTCTAAAGCCTTGGAATGACGAGAATAGTGTTTCTGTTTACAATTAAGGAGGATTGGCTTTGGCGTTTTTTTGTGTGAATCAGTTAAAACGGTGACGATTCCGGTAAATTCTTCTAAGCAAACTGTCTAATTTTGGTAAAACTGTTAAAGTACACAATGATAGTTCCCAGAAATGATTAAGAACGTGTAAGAAACACCTCAAGTACACGTAAATAGGTTCTTACTAAATTTACTGTCGTATTCTATCACGGAGGTTTCCAGGGGAAAGCTGTGAAATGACGCAAATACTGGTAATATTTACGTCTCCGGGTACTTCCGGTGGCGTTTTCACGGGACTGTGCTTTGAAATATTAAGAGTTCATGCTTACAGGGCTCAGAATTGGTTTCTAAAGCCTTGGAATGACGAGAATAGTGTTGATTTTTACAGTTAAGGAGGATTGGCTTTGGCGTTTTTTTGTGTGAATCAGTTAAAATGGTAACGATTCCGGTAAATACTTCTAAGCAAACTGTCTAATTTTGGTAAAACTGTTAAAATACACAATGATAGTTCCCAGAAATTATTAAGAACGTGTAAGAAACACCTCAAGTACACGTAAATAGGTTCTTACTAAATTTTCTGTCCTATTCAATCACGGAGGTTTCCATTGGAAAGCTGTGAAATGCTGAAAATACTGGTAATATTTACATCTCCGAGTACTTCCGGTGGCGTTTTCACGGGACTGTACTTTGAAATATTAAGAGTTCATGCTTACAGGGCTCAGAATTGGTGTCTAAAGCCTTGGAATGACGAGAATAGTGTTGAGGTTTACAATTAAGGAGGATTGGCTTTGGCGTTTTTTTGTGTGAATCAGTTAAAATGGTGACGATTCCGGTAAATTCTTCTAAGCAAACTGTCTAATTTTGGTAAAACTGTTAAAATACACAATGATAGTTCTCAGAAATGGTTAAGAACGTGTAAGAAACACCTCAAGTACAAGTAAATACATTCTTACTACATTTACTGTCGTATTCTATCAAGGAGGTTTCCATGGGAAAGCTGTGAAATGACGCAAATACTGGTAATATTTATGTCTCTGGGCACTTCCGGTGGCATTTTCACGAGACTGTGCTTTGAAATATTAAGAGTTCATGCTTACAGAGCTCAGAATTGGTGTCTAAAGCCTTGGAATGACGAGAATAGTGTTTCTGTTTACAATTAAGGAGGATTGGCTTTGGCGTTTTTTTGTGTGTATCAGTTAAAATGGTGACGATTCCGGTAAATTCTTCTAAGCAAACTGTCTAATTTTGGTAAAACTGTTAAAGTACACAATGATAGTTCCCAGAAATGATTAAGAACGTTTAAAAAACACCTCAAGTACACGTAAATAGGTTCTTACTAAATTTACTGTCGTATTCTATCACGGAGGTTTCCAGGGGATAGCTGTGAAATGACGCAAATACTGGTAATATTTACATCTCCGGGTACTTCCGGTGGCGTTTTCACGGGACTGTGCTTTGAAATATTAAGACTTCATGCTTACAGGGCTCAGAATTGGTGTCTAAAGCCTTGGAATGATGAGAATAGTGTTGAGGTTTACAATTAAGGAGGATTGGCTTTGGCGTTTTTTTGTGTGAATCAGTTAAAATGGTGACGATTCCGGTAAATTCTTCTAAGCAAACTGTCTAATTTTGGTAAAACTGTTAAAATACACAATGATAGTTCCCAGAAATGATTAAGAACGTGTAAGAAACACCTCAAGTACAAGTAAATAGATTCTTACTATATTTACTGTCGTATTCAATCACCGAGGTTTCCAGGGGAAAGCTGTGAAATGACGCAAATACTGGTAATATTTACGTCTCAGGGTACTTCCGGTGGCGTTTTCACGAGACTGTGCTTTGAAATATTAAGAGTTCATGCTTACAAGGCTCAGAATTGGTGTCTAAAGCCTTGGAATGACGAGAATATTGTTTATGTTTACAATTAAGGAGGATTGGCTTTGGCGTTTTTTTGTGTGAATCAGTTAAAATGGTGACGATTCCGGTAAATACTTCTAAGCAAACTGTCTAATTTTGGTAAAACTGTGAAAATACACAATGATAGTTCCCAGAAATGATTAAGAACGTGTAAGAAACACCTCAAGTACAAGTAAACACATTCTTACTACATTTACTGTCGTATTCTATCACGGAGGTTTCCAGGGGAAAGCTGTGAAATGACGCAAATACTGGTAATATTTACGTCTCCGGGTACTTCCGTTGGCGTTTTCACGGGACTGTGCTTTGAAATATTAAGAGTTCATGCTTACAGGGCTCAGAATTGGTTTCTAAAGCCTTGGAATGACGAGAATAGTGTTGATTTTTACAGTTAAGGAGGATTGGCTTTGGCGTTTTTTTGTGTGAATCAGTTAAAATGGTAACGATTCCGGTAAATACTTCTAAGCAAACTGTCTAATTTTGGTAAAACTGTTAAAATACACAATGATAGTTCCCAGAAATTATTAAGAACGTGTAAGAAACACCTCAAGTACACGTAAATAGGTTCTTACTAAATTTTCTGTCTTATTCAATCACGGAGGTTTCCATTGGAAAGCTGTGAAATGCTGAAAACACTGGTAATATTTACATCTCCGAGTACTTCCGGTGGCGTTTTCACGGGACTGTACTTTGAAATATTAAGAGTTCATGCTTACAGGGCTCAGAATTGGTGTCTAAAGCCTTGGAATGACGAGAATAGTGTTGAGGTTTACAATTAAGGAGGATTGGCTTTGGCGTTTTTTTGTGTGAATCAGTTAAAATGGTGACGATTCCGGTAAATTCTTCTAAGCAAACTGTCTAATTTTGGTAAAACTGTTAAAATAAACAATGATAGTTCCCAGAAATGGTTAAGAACGTGTAAGAAACACCTCAAGTACAAGTAAATTCATTCTTACTACATTTACTGTCGTATTCTATCAAGGAGGTTTCCAGGGGAAAGCTGTGAAATGACGCAAATACTGGTAATATTTATGTCTCCGGGCACTTCCGGTGGCATTTTCACGAGACTGTGCTTTGAAATATTAAGAGTTCATGCTTACAGGGCTCAGAATTGGTGTCTACAGCCTTGGAATGACGAGAATAGTGTTGATTTTTCAATTAAGGAGGATTGGCTTTGGCATTTTTTTGTGTGAATCAGTTAAAATGGTGATGATTCCGGTAAATACTTCTAAGCAAACTGTCTAATTTTGGTAAAACTGTTAAAATACACAATGATAGTTCCCAGAAATGATTAAGAATGTGTAAGAAACACCTCAAGTACACGTAAATAGGTTCTTACTAAATTTACTGTCTTATTCAATCAGGGAGGTTTCCAGTGGAAAGCTGTGAAAAGACGGAAATACTGGTAATATTTACGTCTCTGGGTACTTCCGGTGGCGTTTTCACGGGACTGTGCTTTGAAATATTAAGAGTTCATGCTTACAGAGCTCAGAATTGGTGTCTAAAGCCTTGGAATGACGAGAATAGTGTTTCTGTTTACAATTAAGGAGGATTGGCTTTGGCGTTTTTTTGTGTGAATCAGTTAAAACGGTGACGATTCCGGTAAATTCTTCTAAGCAAACTGTCTAATTTTGGTAAAACTGTTAAAGTACACAATGATAGTTCCCAGAAATGATTAAGAACGTGTAAGAAACACCTCAAGTACAAGTAAATAGATTCTTACTATATTTACTGTCGTATTCAATCACCGAGGATTCCAGGGGAAAGCTGTGAAATGACGCAAATACTGGTAATATTTACGTCTCAGGGTACTTCCGGTGGCGTTTTCACGAGACTGTGCTTTGAAATATTAAGAGTTCATGCTTACAGGGCTCAGAATTGGTGTCTAAAGCCTTGGAATGACGAGAATATTGTTTATGTTTACAATTAAGGAGGATCGGCTTTGGCGTTTTTTTGTGTGAATCAGTTAAAATGGTGACGATTCCGGTAAATACTTCTAAGCAAACTGTCTAATTTTGGTAAAACTGTTAAAATACACAATTATAGTTCCCAGAAATGATTAAGAACGTGTAAGAAACACCTCAAGTACACGTAAATAGGTTCTTACTAAATTTTCTGTCCTATTCAATCACGGAGGTTTCCATTGGAAAGCTGTGAAATGCTGAAAATACTGGTAATATTTACATCTCCGAGTACTTCCGGTGGCGTTTTCACGGGACTGTACTTTGAAATATTAAGAGTTCATGCTTACAGGGCTCAGAATTGGTGTCTAAAGCCTTGGAATGACGAGAATAGTGTTGAGGTTTACAATTAAGGAGGATTGGCTTTGGCGTTTTTTTGTGTGAATCAGTTAAAATGGTGACGATTCCGGTAAATTCTTCTAAGCAAACTGTCTAATTTTGGTAAAACTGTTAAAATACACAATGATAGTTCCCAGAAATGGTTAAGAACGTGTAAGAAACACCTCAAGTACAAGTAAATACATTCTTACTACATTTACTGTCGTATTCTATCAAGGAGGTTTCCAGGGGAAAGCTGTGAAATGACGCAAATACTGGTAATATTTATGTCTCCGGGCACTTCCGGTGGTATTTTCACGAGACTGTGCTTTGAAATATTAAGAGTTCATGCTTACAGGGCTCAGAATTGGTGTCTACATCCTTGGAATGACGAGAATAGTGTTGATTTTTCAATTAAGGAGGATTGGCTTTGGCATTTTTTTGTGTGAATCAGTTAAAATGGTGACGATTCCGGTAAATACTTCTAAGCAAACTGTCTAATTTTGGTAAAACTGTTAAAATACACAATGATAGTTCCCAGAAATGATTAAGAATGTGTAAGAAACACCTCAAGTACACGTAAATAGGTTCTTACTAAATTTACTGTCTCATTCAATCAGGGAGGATTCCAGTGGAAAGCTGTGAAAAGACGGAAATACTGGTAATATTTACGTCTTTGGGTACTTCCGGTGGCGTTTTCACGGGACTGTGCTTTGAAATATTAAGAGTTCATGCTTACAGAGCTCAGAATTGGTGTCTAAAGCCTTGGAATGACGAGAATAGTGTTTCTGTTTACAATTAAGGAGGATTGGCTTTGGCGTTTTTTTGTGTGAATCAGTTAAAACGGTGACGATTCTGGTAAATTCTTCTAAGCAAACTGTCTAATTTTGGTAAAACTGTTAAAGTACACAATGATAGTTCCCAGAAATGATTAAGAACGTGTAAGAAACACCTCAAGTACACGTAAATAGGTTCTTACTAAATTTACTGTCGTATTCTATCAAGGAGGTTTCCAGGGGAAAGCTGTGAAATGACGCAAATACTGGTAATATTTACGTCTCCGGGTACTTCCGGTGGCGTTTTCACGGGACTGTGCTTTGAAATATTAAGAGTTCATCCTTACAGGGCTCAGAATTGGTTTCTAAAGCGTTGGAATGACGAGAATAGTGTTGATTTTTACAGTTAAGGAGGATTGGCTTTGGCGTTTTTTTGTGTGAATCAGTTAAAAAGGTAACGATTCCGGTAAATACTTCTAAGCAAACTGTCTAATTTTGGTAAAACTGTTAAAATACACAATGATAGTTCCCAGAAATTATTAAGAACGTGTAAGAAACACCTCAAGTACACGTAAATAGGTTCTTACTAAATTTTCTGTCTTATTCAATCACGGAGGTTTCCATTGGAAAGCTGTGAAATGCTGAAAATACTGGTAATATTTACATCTCCGAGTACTTCCGGTGGCGTTTTCACGGGACTGGACTTTGAAATATTAAGAGTTCATGCTTACAGGGCTCAGAATTGGTGTCTAAAGCCTTGGAATGACGAGAATAGTGTTGAGGTTTACAATTAAGGAGGATTGGCTTTGGCGTTTTTTTGTGTGAATCAGTTAAAATGGTGACGATTCCGGTAAATTCTTCTAAGCAAACTGTCTAATTTTGGTAAAACTGTTAAAATACACAATGATAGTTCCCAGAAATGATTAAGAACGTGTAAGAAACACCTCAAGTACAAGTAAATAGATTCTTACTATATTTACTGTCGTATTCAATCACCGAGGTTTCCAGGGGAAAGCTGTGAAATGACGCAAATACTGGTAATATTTACGTCTCCGGGTACTTCCGGTGGCGTTTTCACGGGACTGTGCTTTGAAATATTAAGAGTTCATGCTTACAGGGCTCAGAATTGGTTTCTAAAGCCTTGGAATGACGAGAATAGTGTTGATTTTTACAGTTAAGGAGGATTGGCTTTGGCGTTTTTTTGTGTGAATCAGTTAAAATGGTAACGATTCCGGTAAATACTTCTAAGCAAACTGTCTAATTTTGGTAAAACTGTTAAAATACACAATGATAGTTCCCAGAAATTATTAAGAACGTGTAAGAAACACCTCAAGTACACGTAAATATGTTCTTACTAAATTTTCTGTCTTATTCAATCACGGAGGTTTCCATTGGAAAGCTGTGAAATGCCGAAAATACTGGTAATATTTACATCTCCGAGTACTTCCGGTGGCGTTTTCACGGGACTGTACTTTGAAATATTAAGAGTTCATGCTTACAGGGCTCAGAATTGGTGTCTAAAGCCTTGGAATGACGAGAATAGTGTTGATGTTTACAATTAAGGAGGATTGGCTTTGGCGTTTTTTTGTGTGAATCAGTTAAAATGGTGACGATTCCGGTAAATTCTTCTAATCAAACTGTCTAATATTGGTAAAACTTCTAAAATACACAATGATAGCTCCCAGAAATGATTAAGAACGTGTAAGAAACACCTCAAGTACAAGTAAACACATTCTTACTACATTTACTGTCGTATTCTATCACGGAGGTTTCCAGGGGAAAGCTGTGAAATGACGCAAATACTGGTAATATTTACGTCTCCGGGTACTTCCGGTGGCGTTTTCACGGGACTGTGCTTTGAAATATTAAGAGTTCATGCTTACAGGGCTCAGAATTGGTTTCTAAAGCCTTGGAATGACGAGAATAGTGTTGATTTTTACAGTTAAGGAGGATTGGCTTTGGCGTTTTTTTGTGTGAATCAGTTAAAATGGTAACGATTCCGGTAAATACTTCTAAGCAAACTGTCTAATTTTGGTAAAACTGTTAAAATACACAATGATAGTTCCCAGAAATGATTAAGAACGTGTAAGAAACACCTCAAGTACACGTAAATAGGTTCTTACTAAATTTTCTGTCCTATTCAATCACGGAGGTTTCCATTGGAAAGCTGTGAAATGCTGAAAATACTGGTAATATTTACATCTCCGAGTACTTCCGGTGGCGTTTTCACGGGACTGTACTTTGAAATATTAAGAGTTCATGCTTACAGGGCTCAGAATTGGTGTCTAAAGCCTTGGAATGACGAGAATAGTGTTGAGGTTTACAATTAAGGAGGATTGGCTTTGGCGTTTTTTTGTGTGAATCAGTTAAAATGGTGACGATTCCGGTAAATTCTTCTAAGCAAACTGTCTAATTTTGGTAAAACTGTTAAAATACACAATGATAGTTCCCAGAAATGGTTAAGAACGTGTAAGAAACACCTCAAGTACAAGTAAATACATTCTTACTACATTTACTGTCGTATTCTATCAAGGAGGTTTCCAGGGGAAAGCTGTGAAATGACGAAAATACTGGTAATATTTATGTCTCCGGGCACTTCCGGTGGCATTTTCACGAGACTGTGCTTTGAAATATTAAGAGTTCATGCTTACAGGGCTCAGAATTGGTGTCTACATCCTTGGAATGACGAGAATAGTGTTGATTTTTCAATTAAGGAGGATTGGCTTTGGCATTTTTTTGTGTGAATCAGTTAAAATGGTGACGATTCCGGTAAATACTTCTAAGCAAACTGTCTAATTTTGGTAAAACTGTTAAAATACACAATGATAGTTCCCAGAAATGATTAAGAATGTGTAAGAAACACCTCAAGTACACGTAAATAGGTTCTTACTAAATTTACTGTCTCATTCAATCAGGGAGGTTTCCAGTGGAAAGCTGTGAAAAGACGGAAATACTGGTAATATTTACGTCTTTGGGTACTTCCGGTGGCGTTTTCACGGGACTGTGCTTTGAAATATTAAGAGTTCATGCTTACAGAGCTCAGAATTGGTGTCTAAAGCCTTGGAATGACGAGAATAGTGTTTCTGTTTACAATTAAGGAGGATTGGCTTTGGCGTTTTTTTGTGTGAATCAGTTAAAACGGTGACGATTCTGGTAAATTCTTCTAAGCAAACTGTCTAATTTTGGTAAAACTGTTAAAGTACACAATGATAGTTCCCAGAAATGATTAAGAACGTGTAAGAAACACCTCAAGTACACGTAAATAGGTTCTTACTAAATTTACTGTCGTATTCTATCACGGAGGTTTCCAGGGGAAAGCTGTGAAATGACGCAAATACTGGTAATATTTACGTCTCCGGGTACTTCCGGTGGCGTTTTCACGGGACTGTGCTTTGAAATATTAAGAGTTCATGCTTACAGGGCTCAGAATTGGTTTCTAAAGCCTTGGAATGACGAGAATAGTGTTGATTTTTACAGTTAAGGAGGATTGGCTTTGGCGTTTTTTTGTGTGAATCAGTTAAAATGGTAACGATTCCGGTAAATACTTCTAAGCAAACTGTCTAATTTTGGTAAAACTGTTAAAATACACAATGATAGTTCCCAGAAATTATTAAGAACGTGTAAGAAACACCTCAAGTACACGTAAATAGGTTCTTACTAAATTTTCTGTCTTATTCAATCACGGAGGTTTCCATTGGAAAGCTGTGAAATGCTGAAAATACTGGTAATATTTACATCTCCGAGTACTTCCGGTGGCGTTTTCACGGGACTGGACTTTGAAATATTAAGAGTTCATGCTTACAGGGCTCAGAATTGGTGTCTAAAGCCTTGGAATAACGAGAATAGTGTTGAGGTTTACAATTAAGGAGGATTGGCTTTGGCGTTTTTTTGTGTGAATCAGTTAAAATGGTGACGATTCCGGTAAATTCTTCTAAGCAAACTGTCTAATTTTGGTAAAACTGTTAAAATACACAATGATAGTTCCCAGAAATGGTTAAGAACGTGTAAGAAACACCTCAAGTACAAGTAAATACATTCTTACTACATTTACTGTCGTATTCTATCAAGGAGGTTTCCAGGGGAAAGCTGTGAAATTTCGCAAATACTGGTAATATTTATGTCTCCGGGCACTTCCGGTGGCATTTTCACGAGACTGTGCTTTGAAATATTAAGAGTTCATGCTTACAGGGCTCAGAATTGGTGTCTACAGCCTTGCAATGACGAGAATAGTGTTGATTTTTCAATTAAGGAGGATTGGCTTTGGCATTTTTTTGTGTGAATCAGTTAAAATGGTGACGATTCCGGTAAATACTTCTAAGCAAACTGTCTAATTTTGGTAAAACTGTTAAAATACACAATGATAGTTCCCAGAAATGATTAAGAATGTGTAAGAAACACCTCAAGTACACGTAAATAGGTTCTTACTAAATTTACTGTCTCATTCAATCAGGGAGGTTTCCAGTGGAAAGCTGTGAAAAGACGGAAATACTGGTAATATTTACGTCTTTGGGTACTTCCGGTGGCGTTTTCACGGGACTGTGCTTTGAAATATTAAGAGTTCATGCTTACAGAGCTCAGAATTGGTGTCTAAAGCCTTGGAATGACGAGAATAGTGTTTCTGTTTACAATTAAGGAGGATTGGCTTTGGCGTTTTTTTGTGTGAATCAGTTAAAACGGTGACGATTCTGGTAAATTCTTCTAAGCAAACTGTCTAATTTTGGTAAAACTGTTAAAGTACACAATGATAGTTCCCAGAAATGATTAAGAACGTGTAAGAAACACCTCAAGTACACGTAAATAGGTTCTTACTAAATTTACTGTCGTATTCTATCACGGAGGTTTCCAGGGGAAAGCTGTGAAATGACGCAAATACTGGTAATATTTACGTCTCCGGGTACTTCCGGTGGCGTTTTCACGGGACTGTGCTTTGAAATATTAAGAGTTCATGCTTACAGGGCTCAGAATTGGTTTCTAAAGCCTTGGAATGACGAGAATAGTGTTGATTTTTACAGTTAAGGAGGATTGGCTTTGGCGTTTTTTTGTGTGAATCAGTTAAAATGGTAACGATTCCGGTAAATACTTCTAAGCAAACTGTCTAATTTTGGTAAAACTGTTAAAATACACAATGATAGTTCCCAGAAATGATTAAGAACGTGTAAGAAACACCTCAAGTACACGTAAATAGGTTCTTACTAAATTTTCTGTCTTATTCAATCACGGAGGTTTCCATTGGAAAGCTGTGAAATGCTGAAAATACTGGTAATATTTACATCTCCGAGTACTTCCGGTGGCGTTTTCACGGGACTGGACTTTGAAATATTAAGAGTTCATGCTTACAGGGCTCAGAATTGGTGTCTAAAGCCTTGGAATAACGAGAATAGTGTTGAGGTTTACAATTAAGGAGGATTGGCTTTGGCGTTTTTTTGTGTGAATCAGTTAAAATGGTGACGATTCCGGTAAATTCTTCTAAGCAAACTGTCTAATTTTGGTAAAACTGTTAAAATACACAATGATAGTTCCCAGAAATGGTTAAGAACGTGTAAGAAACACCTCAAGGACAAGTAAATACATTCTTACTACATTTACTGTCGTATTCTATCAAGGAGGTTTCCAGGGGAAAGCTGTGAAATTTCGCAAATACTGGTAATATTTATGTCTCCGGGCACTTCCGGTGGCATTTTCACGAGACTGTGCTTTGAAATATTAAGAGTTCATGCTTACAGGGCTCAGAATTGGTGTCTACAGCCTTGCAATGACGAGAATAGTGTTGATTTTTCAATTAAGGAGGATTGGCTTTGGCATTTTTTTGTGTGAATCAGTTAAAATGGTGACGATTCCGGTAAATACTTCTAAGCAAACTGTCTAATTTTGGTAAAACTGTTAAAATACACAATGATAGTTCCCAGAAATGATTAAGAATGTGTAAGAAACACCTCAAGTACACGTAAATAGGTTCTTACTAAATTTACTGTCTCATTCAATCAGGGAGGTTTCCAGTGGAAAGCTGTGAAAAGACGGAAATACTGGTAATATTTACGTCTTTGGGTACTTCCGGTGGCGTTTTCACGGGACTGTGCTTTGAAATATTAAGAGTTCATGCTTACAGAGCTCAGAATTGGTGTCTAAAGCCTTGGAATGACGAGAATAGTGTTTCTGTTTACAATTAAGGAGGATTGGCTTTGGCGTTTTTTTGTGTGAATCAGTTAAAACGGTGACGATTCTGGTAAATTCTTCTAAGCAAACTGTCTAATTTTGGTAAAACTGTTAAAGTACACAATGATAGTTCCCAGAAATGATTAAGAACGTGTAAGAAACACCTCAAGTACACGTAAATAGGTTCTTACTAAATTTACTGTCGTATTCTATCACGGAGGTTTCCAGGGGAAAGCTGTGAAATGACGCAAATACTGGTAATATTTACGTCTCCGGGTACTTCCGGTGGCGTTTTCACGGGACTGTGCTTTGAAATATTAAGAGTTCATGCTTACAGGGCTCAGAATTGGTTTCTAAAGCCTTGGAATGACGAGAATAGTGTTGATTTTTACAGTAAAGGAGGATTGGCTTTGGCATTTTTTTGTGTGAATCAGTTAAAATGGTAACGATTCCGGTAAATACTTCTAAGCAAACTGTCTAATTTTGGTAAAACTGTTAAAATACACAATGATAGTTCCCAGAAATGATTAAGAACGTGTAAGAAACACCTCAAGTACACGTAAATAGGTTCTTACTAAATTTTCTGTCTTATTCAATCACGGAGGTTTCCATTGGAAAGCTGTGAAATGCTGAAAATACTGGTAATATTTACATCTCCGAGTACTTCCGGTGGCGTTTTCACGGGACTGGACTTTGAAATATTAAGAGTTCATGCTTACAGGGCTCAGAATTGGTGTCTAAAGCCTTGGAATGACGAGAATAGTGTTGAGGTTTACAATTAAGGAGGATTGGCTTTGGCGTTTTTTTGTGTGAATCAGTTAAAATGGTGACGATTCCGGTAAATTCTTCTAAGCAAACTGTCTAATTTTGGTAAAACTGTTAAAATACACAATGATAGTTCCCAGAAATGGTTAAGAACGTGTAAGAAACACCTCAAGTACAAGTAAATACATTCTTACTACATTTACTGTCGTATTCTATCAAGGAGGTTTCCAGGGGAAAGCTGTGAAATTTCGCAAATACTGGTAATATTTATGTCTCCGGGCATTTCCGGTGGCATTTTCACGAGACTGTGCTTTGAAATATTAAGAGTTCATGCTTACAGGGCTCAGAATTGGTGTCTACAGCCTTGCAATGACGAGAATAGTGTTGATTTTTCAATTAAGGAGGATTGGCTTTGGCATTTTTTTGTGTGAATCAGTTAAAATGGTGACGATTCCGGTAAATACTTCTAAGCAAACTGTCTAATTTTGGTAAAACTGTTAAAATACACAATGATAGTTCCCAGCAATGATTAAGAATGTGTAAGAAACACCTCAAGTACACGTAAATAGGTTCTTACTAAATTTACTGTCTTCTTCAATCAGGGAGGTTTCCAGTGGAAAGCTGTGAAAAGACGGAAATACTGGTAATATTTACGTCTCTGGGTACTTCCGGTGGCGTTTTCACGGGACTGTGCTTTGAAATATTAAGAGTTCATGCTTACAGAGCTCAGAATTGGTGTCTAAAGCCTTGGAATGACGAGAATAGTGTTTCTGTTTACAATTAAGAGGATTGGCTTTGGCGTTTTTTTGTGTGAATCAGTTAAAACGGTGACGATTCCGGTAAATTCTTCTAAGCAAACTGTCTAATTTTGGTAAAACTGTTAAAGTACACAATGATAGTTCCCAGAAATGATTAAGAACGTTTAAAAAACACCTCAAGTACACGTAAATAGGTTCTTACTAAATTTCCTGTCGTATTCTATCACGGAGGTTTCCAGGGGATAGCTGTGAAATGACGCAAATACTGGTAATATTTACGTCTCCGGGTACTTCCGGTGGCGTTTTCACGGGACTGTGCTTTGAAATATTAAGACTTCATGCTTACAGGGCTCAGAATTGGTGTCTAAAGCCTTGGAATGATGAGAATAGTGTTTCTGTTTACAATTAAGGAGGATTGGCTTTGGCGTTTTTTTGTGTGAATCAGTTAAAATGGTGACGATTCCGGTAAATTCTTCTAAGCAAACTGTCTAATTTTGGTAAAACTGTTAAAATACACAATGATAGTTCCCAGAAATGATTAAGAACGTGTAAGAAACACCTCAAGTACAAGTAAATAGATTCTTACTATATTTACTGTCGTATTCAATCACCGAGGTTTCCAGGGGAAAGCTGTGAAATGACGCAAATACTGGTAATATTTAAGTCTCAGGGTACTTCCGGTGGCGTTTTCACGAGACTGTGCTTTGAAATATTAAGAGTTCATGCTTACAAGGCTCAGAATTGGTGTCTAAAGCCTTGGAATGACGAGAATATTGTTTATGTTTACAATTCAGGAGGATTGGCTTTGGCGTTTTTTTGTGTGAATCAGTTAAAATGGTGACGATTCCGGTAAATACTTCTAAGCAAACTGTCTAATTTTGGTAAAACTGTTAAAATACACAATGATAGTTCCCAGAAATGATTAAGAACGTGTAAGAAACACCTCAAGTACAAGTAAACACATTCTTACTACATTTACTGTAGTATTCTATCACGGAGGTTTCCAGGGGAAAGCTGTGAAATGACGCAAATACTGGTAATATTTATGTCTCCGGGCACTTCCGGTGGCATTTTCACGAGACTGTGCTTTGAAATATTAAGAGTTCATGCTTACAGGGCTCAGAATTGGTGTCTACAGCCTTGGAATGACGAGAATAGTGTTGATTTTTCAATTAAGGAGGATTGGCTTTGGCATTTTTTTGTGTGAATCAGTTAAAATGGTGACGATTCCGGTAAATACTTCTAAGCAAACTGTCTAATTTTGGTAAAACTGTTAAAATACACAATGATAGTTCCCAGAAATGATTAAGAATGTGTAAGAAACACCTCAAATACACGTAAATAGGTTCTTACTAAATTTACTGTCTTATTCAATCAGGGAGGTTTCCAGTGGAAAGCTGTGAAAAGACGGAAATACTGGTAATATTTACGTCTCTGGGTACTTCCGGTGGCGTTTTCACGGGACTGTGCTTTGAAATATTAAGAGTTCATGCTTACAGAGCTCAGAATTGGTGTCTAAAGCCTTGGAATGACGAGAATAGTGTTTCTGTTTACAATTAAGGAGGATTGGCTTTGGCGTTTTTTTGTGTGAATCAGTTAAAATGGTGACGATTCCGGTAAATTCTTCTAAGCAAACTGTCTAATTTTGGTAAAACTGTTAAAATACACAATGATAGTTCCCAGAAATGATTAAGAACGTGTAAGAAACACCTCAAGTACAAGTAAATAGATTCTTACTATATTTACTGTCGTATTCAATCACCGAGGTTTCCAGGGGAAAGCTGTGAAATGACGCAAATACTGGTAATATTTACGTCTCAGGGTACTTCCGGTGGCGTTTTCACGAGACTGTGCTTTGAAATATTAAGAGTTCATGCTTACAGGGCTCAGAATTGGTGTCTAAAGCCTTGGAATGACGAGAATATTGTTTATGTTTACAATTAAGGAGGATCGGCTTTGGCGTTTTTTTGTGTGAATCAGTTAAAATGGTGACGATTCCGGTAAATACTTCTAAGCAAACTGTCTAATTTTGGTAAAACTGTTAAAATACACAATGATAGTTCCCAGAAATGATTAAGAACGTGTAAGAAACACCTCAAGTACACGTAAATATGTTCTTACTAAATTTACTGTCTTATTCAATCACGGAGGTTTCCATTGGAAAGCTGTGAAATGCCGAAAATACTGGTAATATTTACATCTCCGAGTACTTCCGGTGGCGTTTTCACGGGACTGTACTTTGAAATATTAAGAGTTCATGCTTACAGGGCTCAGAATTGGTGTCTAAAGCCTTGGAATGACGAGAATAGTGTTGAGGTTTACAATTAAGGAGGATTGGCTTTGGCGTTTTTTTGTGTGAATCAGTAAAAATGGAGACGATTCCGGTAAATTCTTCTAAGCAAACTGTCTAATTTTGGTAAAACTGTTAAAATACACAATGATAGTTCCCAGAAATGGTTAAGAACGTGTAAGAAACACCTCAAGTACAAGTAAATACATTCTTACTACATTTACTGTCGTATTCTATCAAGGAGGTTTCCAGGGGAAAGCTGTGAAATGACGCAAATACTGGTAATATTTATGTCTCCGGGCACTTCCGGTGGCATTTTCACGAGACTGTGCTTTGAAATATTAAGAGTTCATGCTTACAGGGCTCAGAATTGGTGTCTACATCCTTGGAATGACGAGAATAGTGTTGATTTTTCAATTAAGGAGGATTGGCTTTGGCATTTTTTTGTGTGAATCAGTTAAAATGGTGACGATTCCGGTAAATACTTCTAAGCAAACTGTCTAATTTTGGTAAAACTGTTAAAATACACAATGATAGTTCCCAGAAATGATTAAGAATGTGTAAGAAACACCTCAAGTACACGTAAATAGGTTCTTACTAAATTTACTGTCTCATTCAATCAGGGAGGTTTCCAGTGGAAAGCTGTGAAAAGACGGAAATACTGGTAATATTTACGTCTTTGGGTACTTCCGGTGGCGTTTTCACGGGACTGTGCTTTGAAATATTAAGAGTTCATGCTTACAGAGCTCAGAATTGGTGTCTAAAGCCTTGGAATGACGAGAATAGTGTTTCTGTTTACAATTAAGGAGGATTGGCTTTGGCGTTTTTTTGTGTGAATCAGTTAAAACGGTGACGATTCTGGTAAATTCTTCTAAGCAAACTGTCTAATTTTGGTAAAACTGTTAAAGTACACAATGATAGTTCCCAGAAATGATTAAGAACGTGTAAGAAACACCTCAAGTACACGTAAATAGGTTCTTACTAAATTTACTGTCGTATTCTATCACGGAGGTTTCCAGGGGAAAGCTGTGAAATGACGCAAATACTGGTAATATTTACGTCTCCGGGTACTTCCGGTGGCGTTTTCACGGGACTGTGCTTTGAAATATTAAGAGTTCATGCTTACAGGGCTCAGAATTGGTTTCTAAAGCCTTGGAATGACGAGAATAGTGTTGATTTTTACAGTTAAGGAGGATTGGCTTTGGCGTTTTTTTGTGTGAATCAGTTAAAATGGTAACGATTCCGGTAAATACTTCTAAGCAAACTGTCTAATTTTGGTAAAACTGTTAAAATACACAATGATAGTTCCCAGAAATTATTAAGAACGTGTAAGAAACACCTCAAGTACACGTAAATAGGTTCTTACTAAATTTTCTGTCTTATTCAATCACGGAGGTTTCCATTGGAAAGCTGTGAAATGCTGAAAATACTGGTAATATTTACATCTCCGAGTACTTCCGGTGGCGTTTTCACGGGACTGGACTTTGAAATATTAAGAGTTCATGCTTACAGGGCTCAGAATTGGTGTCTAAAGCCTTGGAATGACGAGAATAGTGTTGAGGTTTACAATTAAGGAGGATTGGCTTTGGCGTTTTTTTGTGTGAATCAGTTAAAATGGTGACGATTCCGGTAAATTCTTCTAAGCAAACTGTCTAATTTTGGTAAAACTGTTAAAATACACAATGATAGTTCCCAGAAATGGTTAAGAACGTGTAAGAAACACCTCAAGTACAAGTAAATAGATTCTTACTACATTTACTGTCGTATTCTATCAAGGAGGTTTCCAGGGGAAAGCTGTGAAATTTCGCAAATACTGGTAATATTTATGTCTCCGGGCACTTCCGGTGGCATTTTCACGAGACTGTGCTTTGAAATATTAAGAGTTCATGCTTACAGGGCTCAGAATTGGTGTCTACAGCCTTGCAATGACGAGAATAGTGTTGATTTTTCAATTAAGGAGGATTGGCTTTGGCATTTTTTTGTGTGAATCAGTTAAAATGGTGACGATTCCGGTAAATACTTCTAAGCAAACTGTCTAATTTTGGTAAAACTGTTAAAATACACAATGATAGTTCCCAGAAATGATTAAGAACGTGTAAGAAACACCTCAAGTACAAGTAAATAGATTCTTACTATATTTACTGTCGTATTCAATCACCGAAGTTTCCAGGGGAAAGCTGTGAAATGACGCAAATACTGGTAATATTTACGTCTCAGGGTACTTCCGGTGGCGTTTTCACGAGACTGTGCTTTGAAATATTAAGAGTTCATGCTTACAAGGCTCAGAATTGGTGTCTAAAGCCTTGGAATGACGAGAATATTGTTTATGTTTACAATTAAGGAGGATTGGCTTTGGCGTTTTTTTGTGTGAATCAGTTAAAATGGTGACGATTCCGGTAAAT
Source organism: Myotis daubentonii (assembly GCF_963259705.1). Lineage (NCBI taxonomy): Eukaryota > Metazoa > Chordata > Mammalia > Chiroptera > Vespertilionidae > Myotis > Myotis daubentonii. The sequence goes on along the minus strand of NC_081853.1, from coordinate 822,858 downwards.
ACTTCTAAGCAAACTGTCTAATTTTGGTAAAACTGTTAAAATACACAATGATAGTTCCCAGAAATGATTAAGAACGTGTAAGAAACACCTCAAGTACAAGTAAACACATTCTTACTACATTTACTGTCGTATTCTATCACGGAGGTTTCCAGGGGAAAGCTGTGAAATGACGCAAATACTGGTAATATTTACGTCTCCGGGTACTTCCGGTGGCGTTTTCACGGGACTGTGCTTTGAAATATTAAGAGTTCATGCTTACAGGGCTCAGAATTGGTTTCTAAAGCCTTGGAATGACGAGAATAGTGTTGATTTTTACAGTTAAGGAGGATTGGCTTTGGCGTTTTTTTGTGTGAATCAGTTAAAACGGTAACGATTCCGGTAAATACTTCTAAGCAAACTGTCTAATTTTGGTAAAACTGTTAAAATACACAATGATAGTTCCCAGAAATTATTAAGAACGTGTAAGAAACACCTCAAGTACACGTAAATAGGTTCTCACTAAATTTTCTGTCTTATTCAATCACGGAGGTTTCCATTGGAAAGCTGTGAAATGCTGAAAATACTGGTAATATTTACATCTCCGAGTACTTCCGGTGGCGTTTTCACGGGACTGTGCTTTGAAATATTAAGACTTCATGCTTACAGGGCTCAGAATTGGTGTCTAAAGCCTTGGAATGACGAGAATATTGTTTATGTTTACAATTAAGGAGGATTGGCTTTGGCGTTTTTTTGTGTGAATCAGTTAAAATGGTGACGATTCCGGTAAATACTTCTAAGCAAACTGTCTAATTTTGGTAAAACTGTTAAAATACACAATGATAGTTCCCAGCAATGATTAAGAATGTGTAAGAAACACCTCAAGTACACGTAAATAGGTTCTTACTAAATTTACTGTCTTATTCAATCAGGGAAGTTTCCAGTGGAAAGCTGTGAAAAGACGGAAATACTGGTAATATTTACGTCTCTGGGTACTTCCGGTGGCGTTTTCACGGGACTGTGCTTTGAAATATTAAGAGTTCATGCTTACAGAGCTCAGAATTGGTGTCTAAAGCCTTGGAATGACGAGAATAGTGTTTCTGTTTACAATTAAGGAGGATTGGCTTTGGCGTTTTTTTGTGTGAATCAGTTAAAACGGTGACGATTCCGGTAAATTCTTCTAAGCAAACTGTCTAATTTTGGTAAAACTGTTAAAGTACACAATGATAGTTCCCAGAAATGATTAAGAACGTTTAAAAAACACCTCAAGTACACGTAAATAGGTTCTTACTAAATTTACTGTCGTATTCTATCACGGAGGTTTCCAGGGGATAGCTGTGAAATGACGCAAATACTGGTAATATTTACGTCTCCGGGTACTTCCGGTGGCGTTTTCACGGGACTGTGCTTTGAAATATTAAGACTTCATGCTTACAGGGCTCAGAATTGGTGTCTAAAGCCTTGGAATGATGAGAATAGTGTTGAGGTTTACAATTAAGGATTGGCTTTGGCGTTTTTTTGTGTGAATCAGTTAAAATGGTGACGATTCCGGTAAATTCTTCTAAGCAAACTGTCTAATTTTGGTAAAACTGTTAAAATACACAATGATAGTTCCCAGAAATGATTAAGAACGTGTAAGAAACACCTCAAGTACAAGTAAATAGATTCTTACTATATTTACTGTCGTATTCAATCACCGAAGTTTCCAGGGGAAAGCTGTGAAATGACGCAAATACTGGTAATATTTACGTCTCAGGGTACTTCCGGTGGCGTTTTCACGAGACTGTGCTTTGAAATATTAAGAGTTCATGCTTACAAGGCTCAGAATTGGTGTCTAAAGCCTTGGAATGACGAGAATAGTGTTGATGTTTACAATTAAGGAGGATTGGCTTTGGCGTTTTTTTGTGTGAATCAGTTAAAATGGTGACGATTCCGGTAAATTCTTCTAAGCAAACTGTCTAATTTTGGTAAAACTGTTAAAATACACAATGATAGTTCCCAGAAATGATTAAGAACGTGTAAGAAACACCTCAAGTACAAGTAAACACATTCTTACTACATTTACTGTCGTATTCTATCACGGAGGTTTCCAGGGGAAAGCTGTGAAATGACGCAAATACTGGTAATATTTACGTCTCCGGGTATTTCCGGTGGCGTTTTCACGGGACTGTGCTTTGAAATATTAAGAGTTCATGCTTACAGGGCTCAGAATTGGTGTCTAAAGCCTTGGAATGACGAGAATAGTGTTGATTTTTCAATTAAGGAGGATTGGCTTTGGCGTTTTCTTGTGTGAATCAGTTAAAATGGTGACGATTCCGGTAAATACTTCTAAGCAAACTGTCTAATTTTGGTAAAACTGTTAAAATACACAATGATAGTTCCCAGAAATGATTAAGAACGTGTAAGAAACACCTCAAGTACACGTAAATAGGTTCTTACTAAATTTACTGTCTTATTCAATCAGGGAGGTTTCCAGTGGAAAGCTGTGAAAAGACGGAAATACTGGTAATATTTACGTCTCTGGGTACTTCCGGTGGCGTTTTCACGGGACTGTGCTTTGAAATATTAAGAGTTCATGCTTACAGAGCTCAGAATTGGTGTCTAAAGCCTTGGAATGACGAGAATAGTGTTTCTGTTTACAATTAAGGAGGATTGGCTTTGGCGTTTTCTTGTGTGAATCAGTTAAAATGGTGACGATTCCGGTAAATACTTCTAAGCAAACTGTCTAATTTTGGTAAAACTGTTAAAATACACAATGATAGTTCCCAGAAATGATTAAGAACGTGTAAGAAACACCTAAAGTACACGTAAATAGTTTCTTACTAAATTTACTGTCTTATTCAATAAGGGAGGTTTCCAGTGGAAAGCTGTGAAAAGAAGGAAATACTGGTAATATTTACGTATCCGTGTACTTCCGGTGGCGTTTTCACGGGACTGTGCTTTGAAATATTAAGAGTTCATGCTTACAGAGCTCAGAATTGGTGTCTAAAGCCTTGGAATGACGAGAATAGTGTTTCTGTTTACAATTAAGGAGGATTGGCTTTGGCGTTTTTTTGTGTGAATCAGTTAAAACGGTGACGATTCCGGTAAATTCTTCTAAGAAAACTGTCTAATTTTGGTAAAACTGTTAAAATTCACAATGATAGCTCCCATAAATGATTAAGAACGTGTAAGAAACACCTCAAGTACAAGTAAATACATTCTTACTACATTTACTGTCGTATTCTATCACGGAGGTTTCCAGGGGAAAGCTGTGAAATGACGCAAATACTGGTAATATTTACGTCTCCAGGTACTTCCGGTGGCGTTTTCACGGGACTGTGCTTTGAAATATTAAGAGTTCATGCTTACAGGGCTGAGAATTGGTGTCTACAGCCTTGGAATGACGAGAATAGTGTTGATTTTTCAATTAAGGAGGATTGGCTTTGGCATTTTTTTGTGTGAATCAGTTAAAATGGTGACGATTCCGGTAAATACTTCTAAGCAAACTGTCTAATTTTGGTAAAACTGTTAAAATACACAATGATAGTTCCCAGAAATGATTAAGAATGTGTAAGAAACACCTCAAGTACAAGTAAATAGGTTCTTACTAAATTTACTGTCTTATTCAATCAGGGAGGTTTCCAGTGGAAAGCTGTGAAAAGACGGAAATACTGGTAATATTTACGTCTCTGGGTACTTCCAGTGGCGTTTTCACGGGACTGTGCTTTGAAATATTAAGAGTTCATGCTTACAGAGCTCAGAATTGGTGTCTAAAGCCTTGGAATGACGAGAATAGTGTTGAGGTTTACAATTAAGGAGGATTGGCTTTGGCGTTTTTTTGTGTGAATCAGTTAAAACGGTGACGATTCCGGTAAATTCTTCTAAGCAAACTGTCTAATTTTGGTAAAACTGTTAAAGTACACAATGATAGTTCCCAGAAATGATTAAGAACGTGTAAGAAACACCTCAAGTACACGTAAATAGGTTCTTACTAAATTTACTGTCGTATTCTATCACGGAGGTTTCCAGGGGATAGCTGTGAAATGACGCAAATACTGGTAATATTTACGTCTCCGGGTACTTCCGGTGGCGTTTTCACGGGACTGTGCATTGAAATATTAAGACTTCATGCTTACAGGGCTCAGAATTGGTGTCTAAAGCCTTGGAATGATGAGAATAGTGTTGATGTTTACAATTAAGGAGGATTGGCTTTGGCGTTTTTTTGTGTGAATCAGTTTAAATGGTGACGAGTCCGGTAAATTCTTCTAATCAAACTGTCTAATTTTGGTAAAACTTCTAAAATACACAATGATAGCTCCCAGAAATGATTAAGAACGTGTAAGAAACACCTCAAGTACAAGTAAACACATTCTTCCTACATTTACTGTCGTATTCTATCACGGAGGTTTCCAGGGGAAAGCTGTGAAATGACGCAAATACTGGTAATATTTACGTCTCCGGGTACTTCCGGTGGCGTTTTCACGGGACTGTGCTTTGAAATATTAAGAGTTCATGCTTACAGGGCTCAGAATTGGTGTCTAAAGCCTTGGAATGACGAGAATAGTGTTGATTTTTCAATTAAGGAGGATTGGCTTTGGCGTTTTCTTGTGTGAATCAGTTAAAATGGTGACGATTCCGGTAAATACTTCTAAGCAAACTGTCTAATTTTGGTAAAACTGTTAAAATACACAATGATAGTTCCCAGAAATGATTAAGAACGTGTAAGAAACACCTCAAGTACACGTAAATAGGTTCTTACTAAATTTACTGTCTTATTCAATCAGGGAGTTTTCCAGTGGAAAGCTGTGAAAAGACGGAAATACTGGTAATATTTAAGTCTCGGGGTACTTCCGGTGGCGTTTTCACGGGACTGTGCTTTGAAATATTAAGAGTTCATGCTTACAGAGCTCAGAATTGGTGTCTAAAGCCTTGGAATGACGAGAATAGTGTTTCTGTTTACAATTAAGGAGGATTGGCTTTGGCGTTTTCTTGTGTGAATCAGTTAAAATGGTGACGATTCCGGTAAATACTTCTAAGCAAACTGTCTAATTTTGGTAAAACTGTTAAAATACACATTGATAGTTCCCAGAAATGATTAATAACGTGTAAGAAACACCTAAAGTACACGTAAATAGTTTCTTACTAAATTTACAGTCTTATTCAATAAGGGAGGTTTCCAGTGGAAAGCTGTGAAAAGAAGGAAATACTGGTAATATTTACGTATCCGGGTACTTCCGGTGGCGTTTTCACGGGACTGTGCTTTGAAATATTAAGAGTTCATGCTTACAGAGCTCAGAATTGGTGTCTAAAGCCTTGGAATGACGAGAATAGTGTTTCTGTTTACAATTAAGGAGGATTGGCTTTGGCGTTTTTTTGTGTGAATCAGTTAAAACGGTGACGATTCCGGTAAATTCTTCTAAGAAAACTGTCTAATTTTGGTAAAACTGTTAAAATTCACAATGATAGCTCCCATAAATGATTAAGAACGTGTAAGAAACACCTCAAGTACAAGTAAATACATTCTTACTACGTTTACTGTCGTATTCTATCACGGAGGTTTCAAGGGGAAAGCTGTGAAATGACGCAAATACTGGTAATATTTACGTCTCCGGGTACTTCCGGTGGCGTTTTCACGGGACTGTGCTTTGAAATATTAAGAGTACATACTTACAGGGCTCAGAATTGGTGTCTAAAGCCTTGGAATGACGAGAATAGTGTTGATTTTTACAATTAAGGAGGATTGGCTTTGGCGTTTTTTTGTGTGAATCAGTTAAAATGGTGACGATTCCGGTAAATACTTCTAAGCAAACTGTCTAATTTCGGTAAAACTGTTAAAATACACAATGATAGTTCCCAGAAATGATTAAGAACGTGTAAGAAACACCTCAAGTACACGTAAATAGGTTCTCACTAAATTTACTGTCTTATTCAATCAGGGAGGTTTCCAGTGGAAAGCTGTGAAAAGACGGAAATACTGGTAATATTTACGTCTCTGGGTACTTCCGGTGGCGTTTTCACAGGACTGTGCTTTGAAATATTAAGAGTTCATGCTTACAGAGCTCGGAATTTGTGTCTAAAGCCTTGGAATGACGAGAATAGTGTTTCTGTTTACAATTAAGGAGGATTGGCTTTGGCGTTTTCTTGTGTGAATCAGTTAAAATGGTGACGATTCCGGTAAATACTTCTAAGCAAACTGTCTAATTTTGGTAAAACTGTTAAAATACACAATGATAGTTCCCAGAAATGATTAAGAACGTGTAAGAAACACCTCAAGTACACGTAAATAGGTTCTTACTAAATTTACTGTCTTATTCAATCAGGGAGGTTTCCAGTGGAAAGCTGTGAAAAGACGGAAATACTGGTAATATTTACGTCTCTGGGTACTTCCGGTAGCGTTTTCACGGGACTGTGCTTTGAAATATTAAGAGTTCATGCTTACAGAGCTCAGAATTGGTGTCTAAAGCCTTGGAATGACGAGAATAGTGTTGATTTTTACCATTAAGGAGGATTGGCTTTGGCGTTTTTTTGTGTGAATCAGTTAAAATTGTGACGATTCCGGTAAATACTTCTAAGCAAACTGTCTAATTTTGGTAAAACTGTTAAAATATACAATGATAGTTCCCAGAAATGATTAAGAACGTGTAAGAAACACCTCAAGTACACGTAAATAGGTTCTTACTAAATTTACTGTCTTATTCAATCAGGGAGGTTTCCAGTGGAAAGCTGTGAAAAGACGGAAATACTGGTAATATTTACGTTTCTGGGTACTTCCGGTGGCGTTTTCACGGGACTGTGCTTTGAAATATTAAGAGTTCATGCTTACAGAGCTCAGAATTGGTGTCTAAAGCCTTGGAATGACGAGAATAGTGTTTCTGTTAACAATTAAGGAGGATTGGCTTTGGCGTTTTTTTGTGTGAATCAGTTAAAATGGTGACGATTCCGGTAAATACTTCCAAGCAAACTGTCTAATTTTGGTAAAACTGTTAAAATACACAATGATAGTTCCCAGAAATGATTAAGAACGTGTAAGAAACACCTCAAGTACACGTAAATAGGTTCTTACTAAATTTACTGTCTTATTCAATAAGGGAGGTTTCCAGTGGAAAGCTGTGAAAAGAAGGAAATACTGGTAATATTTACGTCTCCCGGTACTTCCGGTGGCGTTTTCACGGGACTGTGCTTTGAAATATTAAGAGTTCATGCTTACAGAGCTCAGAATTGGTGTCTAAAGCCTTGGAATGATGAGAATAGTGTTTCTGTTTACAATTAAGGAGGATTGGCTTTGGCGTTTTTTTGTGTGAATCAGTTAAAATGGTGACGATTCCGGTAAATACTTCTAAGCAAACTGTCTAATTTTGGTAAAACTGTTAAAATACACAATGATAGTTCCCAGAAATGATTAAGAACGTGTAAGAAACACCTCAAGTACACGTAAATAGGTTCTTACTAAATTTACTGTCTTATTCAATCAAGGAGTTTTCCAGTGGAAAGCTGTGAAAAGACGGAAATACTGGTAATATTTACGTCTCTGGGTACTTCCGGTGGCGTTTTCACGGGACTGTGCTTTGAAATATTAAGAGTTCATGCTTACAGAGCTCAGAATTGGTGTCTAAAGCCTTGGAATGACGAGAATAGTGTTGATTTTTACCATTAAGGAGGATTGGCTTTGGCCTTTTTTTGTGTGAATCAGTTAAAATTGTGACGATTCCGGTAAATACTTCTAAGCAAACTGTCTAATTTTGGTAAAACTGTTAAAATACACAATGATAGTTCCCAGAAATGATTAAGAACGTGTAAGAAACACCTCAAGTACACGTAAATAGGTTCTTACTAAATTTACTGTCTTATTCAATCAGGGAGGTTTCCAGTGGAAAGCTGTGAAAAGACGGAAATACTGGTAATATTTACGTCTCTGGGTACTTCCGGTGGCGTTTTCACGGGACTGTGCTTTGAAATATTAAGAGTTCATGCTTACAGAGCTCAGAATTGGTGTCTAAAGCCTTGGAATGACGAGAATAGTGTTTCTGTTAACAATTAAGGAGGATTGGCTTTGGCGTTTTTTTGTGTGAATCAGTTAAAATGGTGACGATTCCGGTAAATACTTCTAAGCAAACTGTCTAATTTTGGTAAAACTGTTAAAATACACAATGATAGTTCCCAGAAATGATTAAGAACGTGTAAGAAACACCTCAAGTACACGTAAATAGGTTCTTACTAAATTTACTGTCTTATTCAATAAGGGAGGTTTCCAGTGGAAAGCTGTGAAAAGAAGGAAATACTGGTAATATTTACGTCTCCCGGTACTTCCGGTGGCGTTTTCACGGGACTGTGCTTTGAAATATTAAGAGTTCATGCTTACAGAGCTCAGAATTGGTGTCTAAAGCCTGGGAATGATGAGAATAGTGTTTCTGTTTACAATTAAGGAGGATTGGCTTTGGCGTTTTTTTGTGTGAATCAGTTAAAATGGTGACGATTCCGGTAAATACTTCTAAGCAAACTGTCTAATTTTGGTAAAACTGTTAAAATACACAATGATAGTTCCCAGAAATGATTAAGAACGTGTAAGAAACACCTCAAGTACACGTAAAGAGGTTCTTACTAAATTTACTGTCTTATTCAATCAGGGAGGTTTCCAGTGGAAAGCTGTGAAAAGACGGAAATACTGGTAATATTTACGTCTCCCGGTACTTCCGGTGGCGTTTTCACGGGACTGTGCTTTGAAATATTAAGAGTTCATGCTTACAGAGCTCAGAATTGGTGTCTAAAGCCTTGGAATGATGAGAATAGTGTTTCTGTTAACAATTAAGGAGGATTGGCTTTGGCGTTTTTTTGTGTGAATCAGTTAAAATGGTGACGATTCCGGTAAATACTTCTAAGCAAACTGTCTAATTTTGGTAAAACTGTTAAAATACACAATGATAGTTCCCAGAAATGATTAAGAACGTGTAAGAAACACCTCAAGTACAAGTAAATAGATTCTTACTACATTTACTGTCGTATTCTATCACGGAGGTTAACAGGGGAAAGCTGTGAAATGACGCAAATACTGGTAATATTTATGTCTCCGGGTACTTCCGGTGGCGTTTTCACGGGACGGTGCTTTGAAATATTAAGAGTTCATGCTTACAGAGCTCAGAATTGGTGTCTAAAGCCTTGGAATGACGAGAATAGTGTTTCTGTTTACAATTAAGGAGGATTGGCTTTGGCGTTTTTTTGTGTGAATGAGTTAAAATGGTGATGATTCCGGTAAATTCTTCTAAGCAAACTGTCTAATTTTGGTAAAACTGTTAAAATACACAATGATAGTTCCCAGAAATGATTAAGAACGTGTAAGAAACACCTCAAGTACACGTAAATAGGTTCTTACTAAATTTACTGTCTTATTCAATCAGGGAGTTTTCCAGTGGAAAGCTGTGAAAAGACGGAAATACTGGTAATATTTACGTCTCTGGGTACTTCCGGTGGCGTTTTCACGGGACTGTGCTTTGAAATATTAAGAGTTCATGCTTACAGAGCTCAGAATTGGTGTCTAAAGCCTTGGAATGACGAGAATAGTGTTTCTGTTAACAATTAAGAAGGATTGGCTTCGGCGTTTTTTTGTGTGAATCAGTTAAAATGGTGACGATTCCGGTAAATACTTCTAAGCAAACTGTCTAATTTTGGTAAAACTGTTAAAATACACAATGATAGTTCCCAGAAATGATTAAGAACGTGTAAGAAACACCTCAAGTACACGTAAATAGGTTCTTACTAAATTTACTGTCTTATTCAATAAGGGAGGTTTCCAGTGGAAAGCTGTGAAAAGAAGGAAATACTGGTAATATTTACGTCTCCCGGTACTTCCGGTGGCGTTTTCACGGGACTGTGCTTTGAAATATTAAGAGTTCATGCTTACAGAGCTCAGAATTGGTGTCTAAATCCTTGGAATGATGAGAATAGTGTTTCTGTTTACAATTAAGGAGGATTGGCTTTGGCGTTTTTTTGTGTGAATCAGTTAAAATGGTGACGATTCCGGTAAATACTTCTAAGCAAACTGTCTAATTTTGGTAAAACTGTTAAAATACACAATGATAGTTCCCAGAAATGATTAAGAACGTGTAAGAAACACCTCAAGTACACGTAAAGAGGTTCTTACTAAATTTACTGTCTTATTCAATCAGGGAGGTTTCCAGTGGAAAGCTGTGAAAAGACGGAAATACTGGTAATATTTACGTCTCCCGGTACTTCCGGTGGCGTTTTCACGGGACTGTGCTTTGAAATATTAAGAGTTCATGCTTACAGAGCTCAGAATTGGTGTCTAAAGCCTTGGAATGACGAGAATAGTGTTTCTGTTAACAATTAAGGAGGATTGGCTTTGGCGTTTTTTTGTGTGAATCAGTTAAAATGGTGACGATTCCGGTAAATTCTTCTAAGCAAACTGTCTAATTTTGGTAAAACTGTTAAAATACACAATGATAGTTCCCAGAAATGATTAAGAACGTGTAAGAAACACCTCAAGTACAAGTAAATAGATTCTTACTACATTTACTGTCGTATTCTATCACGGAGGTTAACAGGGGAAAACTGTGAAATGACGCAAATACTGGTAATATTTACGTCTCCGGGTACTTCCGGTGGCGTTTTCACGGGACGGTGCTTTGAAATATTAAGAGTTCATGCTTACAGAGCTCAGAATTGGTGTCTAAAGCCTTGGAATGACGAGAATAGTGTTTCTGTTTACAATTAAGGAGGATTGGCTTTGGCGTTTTTTTGTGTGAATCAGTTAAAATGGTGACGATTCCGGTAAATACTTCCAAGCAAACTGTCTAATTTTGGTAAAACTGTTAAAATACACAATGATAGTTCCCAGAAATGATTAAGAACGTGTAAGAAACACCTCAAGTACACGTAAATAGGTTCTTACTAAATTTACTGTCTTATTCAATAAGGGAGGTTTCCAGTGGAAAGCTGTGAAAAGAAGGAAATACTGGTAATATTTACGTCTCCCGGTACTTCCGGTGGCGTTTTCACGGGACTGTGCTTTGAAATATTAAGAGTTCATGCTTACAGAGCTCAGAATTGGTGTCTAAAGCCTTGGAATGATGAGAATAGTGTTTCTGTTTACAATTAAGGAGGATTGGCTTTGGCGTTTTTTTGTGTGAATCAGTTAAAATGGTGACGATTCTGGTAAATACTTCTAAGCAAACTGTCTAATTTTGGTAAAACTTAAAATACACAATGATAGTTCCCAGAAATGATTAAGAACGTGTAAGAAACACCTCAAGTACACGTAAATAGGTTCTTACTAAATTTACTGTCTTATTCAATCAGGGAGTTTTCCAGTGGAAAGCTGTGAAAAGACGGAAATACTGGTAATATTTACGTCTCTGGGTACTTCCGGTGGCGTTTTCACGGGAATGTGCTTTGAAATATTAAGAGTTCATGCTTACAGAGCTCAGAATTGGTGTCTAAAGCCTTGGAATGATGAGAATAGTGTTTCTGTTTACAATTAAGGAGGATTGGCTTTGGCGTTTTTTTGTGTGAATCAGTTAAAATGGTGACGATTCTGGTAAATACTTCTAAGCAAACTGTCTAATTTTGGTAAAACTTAAAATACACAATGATAGTTCCCAGAAATGATTAAGAACGTGTAAGAAACACCTCAAGTACACGTAAATAGGTTCTTACTAAATTTACTGTCTTATTCAATCAGGGAGTTTTCCAGTGGAAAGCTGTGAAAAGACGGAAATACTGGTAATATTTACGTCTCTGGGTACTTCCGGTGGCGTTTTCACGGGAATGTGCTTTGAAATATTAAGAGTTCATGCTTACAGAGCTCAGAATTGGTGTCTAAAGCCTTGGAATGACGAGAATAGTGTTGATTTTTACCATTAAGGAGGATTGGCTTTGGCCTTTTTTTGTGTGAATCAGTTAAAATTGTGACGATTCCGGTAAATACTTCTAAGCAAACTGTCTAATTTTGGTAAAACTGTTAAAATACACAATGATAGTTCCCAGAAATGATTAAGAACGTGTAAGAAACACCTCAAGTACACGTAAAGAGGTTCTTACTAAATTTACTGTCTTATTCAATCAGGGAGGTTTCCAGTGGAAAGCTGTGAAAAGACGGAAATACTGGTAATATTTACGTCTCCCGGTACTTCCGGTGGCGTTTTGACGGGACTGTGCTTTGAAATATTAAGAGTTCATGCTTACAGAGCTCAGAATTGGTGTCTAAAGCCTGGGAATGACGAGAATAGTGTTTCTGTTTACAATTAAGGAGGATTGGCTTTGGCGTTTTTTTGTGTGAATCAGTTAAAATGGTGACGATTCCGGTAAATACTTCTAAGCAAACTGTCTAATTTTGGTAAAACTGTTAAAATACACAATGATAGTTCCCAGAAATGATTAAGAACGTGTAAGAAACACCTCAAGTACACGTAAAGAGGTTCTTACTAAATTTACTGTCTTATTCAATCAGGGAGGTTTCCAGTGGAAAGCTGTGAAAAGACGGAAATACTGGTAATATTTACGACTCCCGGTACTTCCGGTGGCGTTTTCACGGGACTGTGCTTTGAAATATTAAGAGTTCATGCTTACAGAGCTCAGAATTGGTGTCTAAAGCCTTGGAATGATGAGAATAGTGTTTCTGTTAACAATTAAGGAGGATTGGCTTTGGCGTTTTTTTGTGTGAATCAGTTAAAATGGTGACGATTCCGGTAAATACTTCTAAGCAAACTGTCTAATTTTGGTAAAACTGTTAAAATACACAATGATAGTTCCCAGAAATGATTAAGAACGTGTAAGAAACACCTCAAGTACACGTAAATAGGTTCTTACTAAATTTACTGTCTTATTCAATCAGGGAGGTTTCCAGTGGAAAGCTGTGAAAAGACGGAAATACTGGTAATATTTACGTCTCCCGGTACTTCCGGTGGCGTTTTCACGGGACTGTGCTTTGAAATATTAAGAGTTCATGCTTACAGAGCTCAGAATTGGTGTCTAAAGCCTTGGAATGATGAGAATAGTGTTTCTGTTAACAATTAAGGAGGATTGGCTTTGGCGTTTTTTTGTGTGAATCAGTTAAAATGGTGACGATTCCGGTAAATACTTCTAAGCAAACTGTCTAATTTTGGTAAAACTGTTAAAATACACAATGATAGTTCCCAGAAATGATTAAGAACGTGTAAGAAACACCTCAAGTACAAGTAAATAGATTCTTACTACATTTACTGTCGTATTCTATCACGGAGGTTAACAGGGGAAAGCTGTGAAATGACGCAAATACTGGTAATATTTACGTCTCCGGGTACTTCCGGTGGCGTTTTCACGGGACGGTGCTTTGAAATATTAAGAGTTCATGCTTACAGAGCTCAGAATTGGTGTCTAAAGCCTTGGAATGACGAGAATAGTGTTTCTGTTTACAATTAAGGAGGATTGGCTTTGGCGTTTTTTTGTGTGAATGAGTTAAAATGGTGATGATTCCGGTAAATTCTTCTAAGCAAACTGTCTAATTTTGGTAAAACTGTTAAAATACACAATGATAGTTCCCAGAAATGATTAAGAACGTGTAAGAAACACCTCAAGTACACGTAAATAGGTTCTTACTAAATTTACTGTCTTATTCAATCAGGGAGTTTTCCAGTGGAAAGCTGTGAAAAGACGGAAATACTGGTAATATTTACGTCTCTGGGTACTTCCGGTGGCGTTTTCACGGGACTGTGCTTTGAAATATTAAGAGTTCATGCTTACAGAGCTCAGAATTGGTGTCTAAAGCCTTGGAATGACGAGAATAGTGTTTCTGTTAACAATTAAGGAGGATTGGCTTCGGCGTTTTTTTGTGTGAATCAGTTAAAATGGTGACGATTCCGGTAAATACTTCTAAGCAAACTGTCTAATTTTGGTAAAACTGTTAAAATACACAATGATAGTTCCCAGAAATGATTAAGAACGTGTAAGAAACACCTCAAGTACACGTAAATAGGTTCTTACTAAATTTACTGTCTTATTCAATAAGGGAGGTTTCCAGTGGAAAGCTGTGAAAAGAAGGAAATACTGGTAATATTTACGTCTCCCGGTACTTCCGGTGGCGTTTTCACGGGACTGTGCTTTGAAATATTAAGAGTTCATGCTTACAGAGCTCAGAATTGGTGTCTAAAGCCTTGGAATGATGAGAATAGTGTTTCTGTTTACAATTAAGGAGGATTGGCTTTGGCGTTTTTTTGTGTGAATCAGTTAAAATGGTGACGATTCCGGTAAATACTTCTAAGCAAACTGTCTAATTTTGGTAAAACTGTTAAAATACACAATGATAGTTCCCAGAAATGATTAAGAACGTGTAAGAAACACCTCAAGTACACGTAAAGAGGTTCTTACTAAATTTACTGTCTTATTCAATCAGGGAGGTTTCCAGTGGAAAGCTGTGAAAAGACGGAAATACTGGTAATATTTACGTCTCCCGGTACTTCCGGTGGCGTTTTCACGGGACTGTGCTTTGAAATATTAAGAGTTCATGCTTACAGAGCTCAGAATTGGTGTCTAAAGCCTTGGAATGACGAGAATAGTGTTGATTTTTACCATTAAGGAGGATTGGCTTTGGCCTTTTTTTGTGTGAATCAGTTAAAATTGTGACGATTCCGGTAAATACTTCTAAGCAAACTGTCTAATTTTGGTAAAACTGTTAAAATACACAATGATAGTTCCCAGAAATGATTAAGAACGTGTAAGAAACACCTCAAGTACACGTAAATAGGTTCTTACTAAATTTACTGTCTTATTCAATCAGGGAGGTTTCCAGTGGAAAGCTGTGAAAAGACGGAAATACTGGTAATATTTACGTCTCTGGGTACTTCCGGTGGCGTTTTCACGGGACTGTGCTTTGAAATATTAAGAGTTCATGTTTACAGAGCTCAGAATTGGTGTCTAAAGCCTTGGAATGACGAGAATAGTGTTTCTGTTAACAATTAAGGAGGATTGGCTTCGGCGTTTTTTTGTGTGAATCAGTTAAAATGGTGACAATTCCGGTAAATACTTCTAAGCAAACTGTCTAATTTTGGTAAAACTGTTAAAATACACAAAGATAGTTCCCAGAAATGATTAAGAACGTGTAAGAAACACCTCAAGTACACGTAAATAGGTTCTTACTAAATTTACTGTCTTATTCAATAAGGGAGGTTTCCAGTGGAAAGCTGTGAAAAGAAGGAAATACTGGTAATATTTACGTCTCCCGGTACTTCCGGTGGCGTTTTCACGGGACTGTGCTTTGAAATATTAAGAGTTCATGCTTACAGAGCTCAGAATTGGTGTCTAAAGCCTGGGAATGATGAGAATAGTGTTTCTGTTTACAATTAAGGAGGATTGGCTTTGGCGTTTTTTTGTGTGAATCAGTTAAAATGGTGACGATTCCGGTAAATACTTCTAAGCAAACTGTCTAATTTTGGTAAAACTGTTAAAATACACAATGATAGTTCCCAGAAATGATTAAGAACGTGTAAGAAACACCTCAAGTACACGTAAAGAGGTTCTTACTAAATTTACTGTCTTATTCAATCAGGGAGGTTTCCAGTGGAAAGCTGTGAAAAGACGGAAATACTGGTAATATTTACGTCTCCCGGTACTTCCGGTGGCGTTTTCACGGGACTGTGCTTTGAAATATTAAGAGTTCATGCTTACAGAGCTCAGAATTGGTGTCTAAAGCCTTGGAATGATGAGAATAGTGTTTCTGTTAACAATTAAGGAGGATTGGCTTTGGCGTTTTTTTGTGTGAATCAGTTAAAATGGTGACGATTCCGGTAAATACTTCTAAGCAAACTGTCTAATTTTGGTAAAACTGTTAAAATACACAATGATAGTTCCCAGAAATGATTAAGAACGTGTAAGAAACACCTCAAGTACACGTAAATAGGTTCTTACTAAATTTACTGTCTTATTCAATCAGGGAGGTTTCCAGTGGAAAGCTGTGAAAAGACGGAAATACTGGTAATATTTACGTCTCCCGGTACTTCCGGTGGCGTTTTCACGGGACTGTGCTTTGAAATATTAAGAGTTCATGCTTACAGAGCTCAGAATTGGTGTCTAAAGCCTTGGAATGATGAGAATAGTGTTTCTGTTAACAATTAAGGAGGATTGGCTTTGGCGTTTTTTTGTGTGAATCAGTTAAAATGGTGACAATTCCGGTAAATACTTCTAAGCAAACTGTCTAATTTTGGTAAAACTGTTAAAATACACAAAGATAGTTCCCAGAAATGATTAAGAACGTGTAAGAAACACCTCAAGTACACGTAAATAGGTTCTTACTAAATTTACTGTCTTATTCAATAAGGGAGGTTTCCAGTGGAAAGCTGTGAAAAGAAGGAAATACTGGTAATATTTACGTCTCCCGGTACTTCCGGTGGCGTTTTCACGGGACTGTGCTTTGAAATATTAAGAGTTCATGCTTACAGAGCTCAGAATTGGTGTCTAAAGCCTGGGAATGATGAGAATAGTGTTTCTGTTTACAATTAAGGAGGATTGGCTTTGGCGTTTTTTTGTGTGAATCAGTTAAAATGGTGACGATTCCGGTAAATACTTCTAAGCAAACTGTCTAATTTTGGTAAAACTGTTAAAATACACAATGATAGTTCCCAGAAATGATTAAGAACGTGTAAGAAACACCTCAAGTACACGTAAAGAGGTTCTTACTAAATTTACTGTCTTATTCAATCAGGGAGGTTTCCAGTGGAAAGCTGTGAAAAGACGGAAATACTGGTAATATTTACGTCTCCCGGTACTTCCGGTGGCGTTTTCACGGGACTGTGCTTTGAAATATTAAGAGTTCATGCTTACAGAGCTCAGAATTGGTGTCTAAAGCCTTGGAATGATGAGAATAGTGTTTCTGTTAACAATTAAGGAGGATTGGCTTTGGCGTTTTTTTGTGTGAATCAGTTAAAATGGTGACGATTCCGGTAAATACTTCTAAGCAAACTGTCTAATTTTGGTAAAACTGTTAAAATACACAATGATAGTTCCCAGAAATGATTAAGAACGTGTAAGAAACACCTCAAGTACACGTAAATAGGTTCTTACTAAATTTACTGTCTTATTCAATCAGGGAGGTTTCCAGTGGAAAGCTGTGAAAAGACGGAAATACTGGTAATATTTACGTCTCCCGGTACTTCCGGTGGCGTTTTCACGGGACTGTGCTTTGAAATATTAAGAGTTCATGCTTACAGAGCTCAGAATTGGTGTCTAAAGCCTTGGAATGATGAGAATAGTGTTTCTGTTAACAATTAAGGAGGATTGGCTTTGGCGTTTTTTTGTGTGAATCAGTTAAAATGGTGACGATTCCGGTAAATACTTCTAAGCAAACTGTCTAATTTTGGTAAAACTGTTAAAATACACAATGATAGTTCCCAGAAATGATTAAGAACGTGTAAGAAACACCTCAAGTACAAGTAAATAGATTCTTACTACATTTACTGTCGTATTCTATCACGGAGGTTAACAGGGGAAAGCTGTGAAATGACGCAAATACTGGTAATATTTACGTCTCCGGGTACTTCCGGTGGCGTTTTCACGGGACGGTGCTTTGAAATATTAAGAGTTCATGCTTACAGAGCTCAGAATTGGTGTCTAAAGCCTTGGAATGACGAGAATAGTGTTTCTGTTTACAATTAAGGAGGATTGGCTTTGGCGTTTTTTTGTGTGAATGAGTTAAAATGGTGATGATTCCGGTAAATTCTTCTAAGCAAACTGTCTAATTTTGGTAAAACTGTTAAAATACACAATGATAGTTCCCAGAAATGATTAAGAACGTGTAAGAAACACCTCAAGTACACGTAAATAGGTTCTTACTAAATTTACTGTCTTATTCAATCAGGGAGTTTTCCAGTGGAAAGCTGTGAAAAGACGGAAATACTGGTAATATTTACGTCTCTGGGTACTTCCGGTGGCGTTTTCACGGGACTGTGCTTTGAAATATTAAGAGTTCATGCTTACAGAGCTCAGAATTGGTGTCTAAAGCCTTGGAATGACGAGAATAGTGTTTCTGTTAACAATTAAGGAGGATTGGCTTCGGCGTTTTTTTGTGTGAATCAGTTAAAATGGTGACGATTCCGGTAAATACTTCTAAGCAAACTGTCTAATTTTGGTAAAACTGTTAAAATACACAATGATAGTTCCCAGAAATGATTAAGAACGTGTAAGAAACACCTCAAGTACACGTAAATAGGTTCTTACTAAATTTACTGTCTTATTCAATAAGGGAGGTTTCCAGTGGAAAGCTGTGAAAAGAAGGAAATACTGGTAATATTTATGTCTCCCGGTACTTCCGGTGGCGTTTTCACGGGACGGTGCTTTGAAATATTAAGAGTTCATGCTTACAGAGCTCAGAATTGGTGTCTAAAGCCTTGGAATGACGAGAATAGTGTTTCTGTTTACAATTAAGGAGGATTGGCTTTGGCGTTTTTTTGTGTGAATGAGTTAAAATGGTGATGATTCCGGTAAATTCTTCTAAGCAAACTGTCTAATTTTGGTAAAACTGTTAAAATACACAATGATAGTTCCCAGAAATGATTAAGAACGTGTAAGAAACACCTCAAGTACACGTAAATAGGTTCTTACTAAATTTACTGTCTTATTCAATCAGGGAGTTTTCCAGTGGAAAGCTGTGAAAAGACGGAAATACTGGTAATATTTACGTCTCTGGGTACTTCCGGTGGCGTTTTCACGGGACTGTGCTTTGAAATATTAAGAGTTCATGCTTACAGAGCTCAGAATTGGTGTCTAAAGCCTTGGAATGACGAGAATAGTGTTTCTGTTAACAATTAAGGAGGATTGGCTTCGGCGTTTTTTTGTGTGAATCAGTTAAAATGGTGACGATTCCGGTAAATACTTCTAAGCAAACTGTCTAATTTTGGTAAAACTGTTAAAATACACAATGATAGTTCCCAGAAATGATTAAGAACGTGTAAGAAACACCTCAAGTACACGTAAATAGGTTCTTACTAAATTTACTGTCTTATTCAATAAGGGAGGTTTCCAGTGGAAAGCTGTGAAAAGAAGGAAATACTGGTAATATTTATGTCTCCCGGTACTTCCGGTGGCGTTTTCACGGGACTGTGCTTTGAAATATTAAGAGTTCATGCTTACAGAGCTCAGAATTGGTGTCTAAAGCCTTGGAATGATGAGAATAGTGTTTCTGTTTACAATTAAGGAGGATTGGCTTTGGCGTTTTTTTGTGTGAATCAGTTAAAATGGTGACGATTCCGGTAAATACTTCTAAGCAAACTGTCTAATTTTGGTAAAACTGTTAAAATACACAATGATAGTTCCCAGAAATGATTAAGAACGTGTAAGAAACACCTCAAGTACACGTAAAGAGGTTCTTACTAAATTTACTGTCTTATTCAATCAGGGAGGTTTCCAGTGGAAAGCTGTGAAAAGACGGAAATACTGGTAATATTTACGTCTCCCGGTACTTCCGGTGGCGTTTTCACGGGACTGTGCTTTGAAATATTAAGAGTTCATGCTTACAGAGCTCAGAATTGGTGTCTAAAGCCTTGGAATGATGAGAATAGTGTTTCTGTTAACAATTAAGGAGGATTGGCTTTGGCGTTTTTTTGTGTGAATCAGTTAAAATGGTGACGTTTCCGGTAAATACTTCTAAGCAAACTGTCTAATTTTGGTAAAACTGTTAAAATACACAATGATAGTTCCCAGAAATGATTAAGAACGTGTAAGAAACACCTCAAGTACAAGTAAATAGATTCTTACTACATTTACTGTCGTATTCTATCACGGAGGTTAACAGGGGAAAGCTGTGAAATGACGCAAATACTGGTAATATTTACGTCTCCGGGTACTTCCGGTGGCGTTTTCACGGGACGGTGCTTTGAAATATTAAGAGTTCATGCTTACAGAGCTCAGAATTGGTGTCTAAAGCCTTGGAATGACGAGAATAGTGTTTCTGTTTACAATTAAGGAGGATTGGCTTTGGCGTTTTTTTGTGTGAATGAGTTAAAATGGTGATGATTCCGGTAAATTCTTCTAAGCAAACTGTCTAATTTTGGTAAAACTGTTAAAATACACAATGATAGTTCCCAGAAATGATTAAGAACGTGTAAGAAACACCTCAAGTACACGTAAATAGGTTCTTACTAAATTTACTGTCTTATTCAATCAGGGAGTTTTCCAGTGGAAAGCTGTGAAAAGACGGAAATACTGGTAATATTTACGTCTCTGGGTACTTCCGGTGGCGTTTTCACGGGACTGTGCTTTGAAATATTAAGAGTTCATGCTTACAGAGCTCAGAATTGGTGTCTAAAGCCTTGGAATGACGAGAATAGTGTTTCTGTTAACAATTAAGGAGGATTGGCTTCGGCGTTTTTTTGTGTGAATCAGTTAAAATGGTGACGATTCCGGTAAATACTTCTAAGCAAACTGTCTAATTTTGGTAAAACTGTTAAAATACACAATGATAGTTCCCAGAAATGATTAAGAACGTGTAAGAAACACCTCAAGTACACGTAAATAGGTTCTTACTAAATTTACTGTCTTATTCAATAAGGGAGGTTTCCAGTGGAAAGCTGTGAAAAGAAGGAAATACTGGTAATATTTACGTCTCCCGGTACTTCCGGTGGCGTTTTCACGGGACTGTGCTTTGAAATATTAAGAGTTCATGCTTACAGAGCTCAGAATTGGTGTCTAAAGCCTTGGAATGATGAGAATAGTGTTTCTGTTTACAATTAAGGAGGATTGGCTTTGGCGTTTTTTTGTGTGAATCAGTTAAAATGGTGACGATTCCGGTAAATACTTCTAAGCAAACTGTCTAATTTTGGTAAAACTGTTAAAATACACAATGATAGTTCCCAGAAATGATTAAGAACGTGTAAGAAACACCTCAAGTACACGTAAAGAGGTTCTTACTAAATTTACTGTCTTATTCAATCAGGGAGGTTTCCAGTGGAAAGCTGTGAAAAGACGGAAATACTGGTAATATTTACGTCTCCCGGTACTTCCGGTGGCGTTTTCACGGGACTGTGCTTTGAAATATTAAGAGTTCATGCTTACAGAGCTCAGAATTGGTGTCTAAAGCCTTGGAATGACGAGAATAGTGTTTCTGTTAACAATTAAGTAGGATTGGCTTTGGCGTTTTTTTGTGTGAATCAGTTAAAATGGTGACGATTCCGGTAAATTCTTCTAAGCAAACTGTCTAATTTTGGTAAAACTGTTAAAATACACAATGATAGTTCCCAGAAATGATTAAGAACGTGTAAGAAACACCTCAAGTACAAGTAAATAGATTCTTACTACATTTACTGTCGTATTCTATCACGGAGGTTAACAGGGGAAAACTGTGAAATGACGCAAATACTGGTAATATTTACGTCTCCGGGTACTTCCGGTGGCGTTTTCACGGGACGGTGCTTTGAAATATTAAGAGTTCATGCTTACAGAGCTCAGAATTGGTGTCTAAAGCCTTGGAATGACGAGAATAGTGTTTCTGTTTACAATTAAGGAGGATTGGCTTTGGCGTTTTTTTGTGTGAATCAGTTAAAATGGTGACGATTCCGGTAAATACTTCCAAGCAAACTGTCTAATTTTGGTAAAACTGTTAAAATACACAATGATAGTTCCCAGAAATGATTAAGAACGTGTAAGAAACACCTCAAGTACACGTAAATAGGTTCTTACTAAATTTACTGTCTTATTCAATAAGGGAGGTTTCCAGTGGAAAGCTGTGAAAAGAAGGAAATACTGGTAATATTTACGTCTCCCGGTACTTCCGGTGGCGTTTTCACGGGACTGTGCTTTGAAATATTAAGAGTTCATGCTTACAGAGCTCAGAATTGGTGTCTAAAGCCTTGGAATGATGAGAATAGTGTTTCTGTTTACAATTAAGGAGGATTGGCTTTGGCGTTTTTTTGTGTGAATCAGTTAAAATGGTGACGATTCTGGTAAATACTTCTAAGCAAACTGTCTAATTTTGGTAAAACTTAAAATACACAATGATAGTTCCCAGAAATGATTAAGAACGTGTAAGAAACACCTCAAGTACACGTAAATAGGTTCTTCCTAAATTTACTGTCTTATTCAATCAGGGAGTTTTCCAGTGGAAAGCTGTGAAAAGACGGAAATACTGGTAATATTTACGTCTCTGGGTACTTCCGGTGGCGTTTTCACGGGACTGTGCTTTGAAATATTAAGAGTTCATGCTTACAGAGCTCAGAATTGGTGTCTAAAGCCTTGGAATGACGAGAATAGTGTTGATTTTTACCATTAAGGAGGATTGGCTTTGGCCTTTTTTTGTGTGAATCAGTTAAAATTGTGACGATTCCGGTAAATACTTCTAAGCAAACTGTCTAATTTTGGTAAAACTGTTAAAATACACAATGATAGTTCCCAGAAATGATTAAGAACTTGTAAGAAACACCTCAAGTACACGTAAATAGGTTCTTACTAAATTTACTGTCTTATTCAATCAGGGAGGTTTCCAGTGGAAAGCTGTGAAAAGACGGAAATACTGGTAATATTTACGTCTCTGGGTACTTCCGGTGGCGTTTTCACGGGACTGTGCTTTGAAATATTAAGAGTTCATGTTTACAGAGCTCAGAATTGGTGTCTAAAGCCTTGGAATGACGAGAATAGTGTTTCTGTTAACAATTAAGGAGGATTGGCTTCGGCGTTTTTTTGTGTGAATCAGTTAAAATGGTGACAATTCCGGTAAATACTTCTAAGCAAACTGTCTAATTTTGGTAAAACTGTTAAAATACACAATGATAGTTCCCAGAAATGATTAAGAACGTGTAAGAAACACCTCAAGTACACGTAAATAGGTTCTTACTAAATTTACTGTCTTATTCAATAAGGGAGGTTTCCAGTGGAAAGCTGTGAAAAGAAGGAAATACTGGTAATATTTACGTCTCCCGGTACTTCCGGTGGCGTTTTCACGGGACTGTGCTTTGAAATATTAAGAGTTCATGCTTACAGAGCTCAGAATTGGTGTCTAAAGCCTGGGAATGATGAGAATAGTGTTTCTGTTTACAATTAAGGAGGATTGGCTTTGGCGTTTTTTTGTGTGAATCAGTTAAAATGGTGACGATTCCGGTAAATACTTCTAAGCAAACTGTCTAATTTTGGTAAAACTGTTAAAATACACAATGATAGTTCCCAGAAATGATTAAGAACGTGTAAGAAACACCTCAAGTACACGTAAAGAGGTTCTTACTAAATTTACTGTCTTATTCAATCAGGGAGGTTTCCAGTGGAAAGCTGTGAAAAGACGGAAATACTGGTAATATTTACGTCTCCCGGTACTTCCGGTGGCGTTTTCACGGGACTGTGCTTTGAAATATTAAGAGTTCATGCTTACAGAGCTCAGAATTGGTGTCTAAAGCCTTGGAATGACGAGAATAGTGTTTCTGTTAACAATTAAGGAGGATTGGCTTTGGCGTTTTTTTGTGTGAATCAGTTAAAATGGTGACGATTCCGGTAAATTCTTCTAAGCAAACTGTCTAATTTTGGTAAAACTGTTAAAATACACAATGATAGTTCCCAGAAATGATTAAGAACGTGTAAGAAACACCTCAAGTACAAGTAAATAGATTCTTACTACATTTACTGTCGTATTCTATCACGGAGGTTAACAGGGGAAAACTGTGAAATGACGCAAATACTGGTAATATTTACGTCTCCGGGTACTTCCGGTGGCGTTTTCACGGGACGGTGCTTTGAAATATTAAGAGTTCATGCTTACAGAGCTCAGAATTGGTGTCTAAAGCCTTGGAATGACGAGAATAGTGTTTCTGTTTACAATTAAGGAGGATTGGCTTTGGCGTTTTTTTGTGTGAATCAGTTAAAATGGTGACGATTCCGGTAAATACTTCCAAGCAAACTGTCTAATTTTGGTAAAACTGTTAAAATACACAATGATAGTTCCCAGAAATGATTAAGAACGTGTAAGAAACACCTCAAGTACACGTAAATAGGTTCTTACTAAATTTACTGTCTTATTCAATAAGGGAGGTTTCCAGTGGAAAGCTGTGAAAAGAAGGAAATACTGGTAATATTTACGTCTCCCGGTACTTCCGGTGGCGTTTTCACGGGACTGTGCTTTGAAATATTAAGAGTTCATGCTTACAGAGCTCAGAATTGGTGTCTAAAGCCTTGGAATGATGAGAATAGTGTTTCTGTTTACAATTAAGGAGGATTGGCTTTGGCGTTTTTTTGTGTGAATCAGTTAAAATGGTGACGATTCCGGTAAATACTTCTAAGCAAACTGTCTAATTTTGGTAAAACTGTTAAAATACACAATGATAGTTCCCAGAAATGATTAAGAACGTGTAAGAAACACCTCAAGTACACGTAAAGAGGTTCTTACTAAATTTACTGTCTTATTCAATCAGGGAGGTTTCCAGTGGAAAGCTGTGAAAAGACGGAAATACTGGTAATATTTACGTCTCTGGGTACTTCCGGTGGCGTTTTCACGGGACTGTGCTTTGAAATATTAAGAGTTCATGCTTACAGAGCTCAGAATTGGTGTCTAAAGCCTTGGAATGACGAGAATAGTGTTTCTGTTAACAATTAAGGAGGATTGGCTTTGGCGTTTTTTTGTGTGAATCAGTTAAAATGGTGACGATTCCGGTAAATTCTTCTAAGCAAACTGTCTAATTTTGGTAAAACTGTTAAAATACACAATGATAGTTCCCAGAAATGATTAAGAACGTGTAAGAAACACCTCAAGTACAAGTAAATAGATTCTTACTACATTTACTGTCGTATTCTATCACGGAGGTTAACAGGGGAAAACTGTGAAATGACGCAAATACTGGTAATATTTACGTCTCCGGGTACTTCCGGTGGCGTTTTCACGGGACGGTGCTTTGAAATATTAAGAGTTCATGCTTACAGAGCTCAGAATTGGTGTCTAAAGCCTTGGAATGACGAGAATAGTGTTTCTGTTTACAATTAAGGAGGATTGGCTTTGGCGTTTTTTTGTGTGAATCAGTTAAAATGGTGACGATTCCGGTAAATACTTCCAAGCAAACTGTCTAATTTTGGTAAAACTGTTAAAATACACAATGATAGTTCCCAGAAATGATTAAGAACGTGTAAGAAACACCTCAAGTACACGTAAATAGGTTCTTACTAAATTTACTGTCTTATTCAATAAGGGAGGTTTCCAGTGGAAAGCTGTGAAAAGAAGGAAATACTGGTAATATTTACGTCTCCCGGTACTTCCGGTGGCGTTTTCACGGGACTGTGCTTTGAAATATTAAGAGTTCATGCTTACAGAGCTCAGAATTGGTGTCTAAAGCCTTGGAATGATGAGAATAGTGTTTCTGTTTACAATTAAGGAGGATTGGCTTTGGCGTTTTTTTGAGTGAATCAGTTAAAATGGTGACGATTCTGGTAAATACTTCTAAGCAAACTGTCTAATTTTGGTAAAACTTAAAATACACAATGATAGTTCCCAGAAATGATTAAGAACGTGTAAGAAACACCTCAAGTACACGTAAATAGGTTCTTACTAAATTTACTGTCTTATTCAATCAGGGAGTTTTCCAGTGGAAAGCTGTGAAAAGACGGAAATACTGGTAATATTTACGTCTCTGGGTACTTCCGGTGGCGTTTTCACGGGACTGTGCTTTGAAATATTAAGAGTTCATGCTTACAGAGCTCAGAATTGGTGTCTAAAGCCTTGGAATGACGAGAATAGTGTTGATTTTTACCATTAAGGAGGATTGGCTTTGGCCTTTTTTTGTGTGAATCAGTTAAAATTGTGACGATTCCGGTAAATACTTCTAAGCAAACTGTCTAATTTTGGTAAAACTGTTAAAATACACAATGATAGTTCCCAGAAATGATTAAGAACGTGTAAGAAACACCTCAAGTACACGTAAATAGGTTCTTACTAAATTTACTGTCTTATTCAATCAGGGAGGTTTCCAGTGGAAAGCTGTGAAAAGACGGAAATACTGGTAATATTTACGTCTCTGGGTACTTCCGGTGGCGTTTTCACGGGACTGTGCTTTGAAATATTAAGAGTTCATGTTTACAGAGCTCAGAATTGGTGTCTAAAGCCTTGGAATGACGAGAATAGTGTTTCTGTTAACAATTAAGGAGGATTGGCTTTGGCGTTTTTTTGTGTGAATCAGTTAAAATGGTGACGATTCCGGTAAATTCTTCTAAGCAAACTGTCTAATTTTGGTAAAACTGTTAAAATACACAATGATAGTTCCCAGAAATGATTAAGAACGTGTAAGAAACACCTCAAGTACAAGTAAATAGATTCTTACTACATTTACTGTCGTATTCTATCACGGAGGTTAACAGGGGAAAACTGTGAAATGACGCAAATACTGGTAATATTTACGTCTCCGGGTACTTCCGGTGGCGTTTTCACGGGACGGTGCTTTGAAATATTAAGAGTTCATGCTTACAGAGCTCAGAATTGGTGTCTAAAGCCTTGGAATGACGAGAATAGTGTTTCTGTTTACAATTAAGGAGGATTGGCTTTGGCGTTTTTTTGTGTGAATCAGTTAAAATGGTGACGATTCCGGTAAATACTTCCAAGCAAACTGTCTAATTTTGGTAAAACTGTTAAAATACACAATGATAGTTCCCAGAAATGATTAAGAACGTGTAAGAAACACCTCAAGTACACGTAAATAGGTTCTTACTAAATTTACTGTCTTATTCAATAAGGGAGGTTTCCAGTGGAAAGCTGTGAAAAGAAGGAAATACTGGTAATATTTACGTCTCCCGGTACTTCCGGTGGCGTTTTCACGGGACTGTGCTTTGAAATATTAAGAGTTCATGCTTACAGAGCTCAGAATTGGTGTCTAAAGCCTTGGAATGATGAGAATAGTGTTTCTGTTTACAATTAAGGAGGATTGGCTTTGGCGTTTTTTTGTGTGAATCAGTTAAAATGGTGACGATTCCGGTAAATACTTCTAAGCAAACTGTCTAATTTTGGTAAAACTGTTAAAATACACAATGATAGTTCCCAGAAATGATTAAGAACGTGTAAGAAACACCTCAAGTACACGTAAAGAGGTTCTTACTAAATTTACTGTCTTATTCAATCAGGGAGGTTTCCAGTGGAAAGCTGTGAAAAGACGGAAATACTGGTAATATTTACGTCTCCCGGTACTTCCGGTGGCGTTTTCACGGGACTGTGCTTTGAAATATTAAGAGTTCATGCTTACAGAGCTCAGAATTGGTGTCTAAAGCCTTGGAATGACGAGAATAGTGTTTCTGTTAACAATTAAGGAGGATTGGCTTTGGCGTTTTTTTGTGTGAATCAGTTAAAATGGTGACGATTCCGGTATATTCTTCTAAGCAAACTGTCTAATTTTGGTAAAACTGTTAAAATACACAATGATAGTTCCCAGAAATGATTAAGAACGTGTAAGAAACACCTCAAGTACAAGTAAATAGATTCTTACTACATTTACTGTCGTATTCTATCACGGAGGTTAACAGGGGAAAACTGTGAAATGACGCAAATACTGGTAATATTTACGTCTCCGGGTACTTCCGGTGGCGTTTTCACGGGACGGTGCTTTGAAATATTAAGAGTTCATGCTTACAGAGCTCAGAATTGGTGTCTAAAGCCTTGGAATGACGAGAATAGTGTTTCTGTTTACAATTAAGGAGGATTGGCTTTGGCGTTTTTTTGTGTGAATCAGTTAAAATGGTGACGATTCCGGTAAATACTTCCAAGCAAACTGTCTAATTTTGGTAAAACTGTTAAAATACACAATGATAGTTCCCAGAAATGATTAAGAACGTGTAAGAAACACCTCAAGTACAAGTAAATAGATTCTTACTACATTTACTGTCGTATTCTATCACGGAGGTTAACAGGGGAAAACTGTGAAATGACGCAAATACTGGTAATATTTACGTCTCCGGGTACTTCCGGTGGCGTTTTCACGGGACGGTGCTTTGAAATATTAAGAGTTCATGCTTACAGAGCTCAGAATTGGTGTCTAAAGCCTTGGAATGACGAGAATAGTGTTTCTGTTTACAATTAAGGAGGATTGGCTTTGGCGTTTTTTTGTGTGAATCAGTTAAAATGGTGACGATTCCGGTAAATACTTCCAAGCAAACTGTCTAATTTTGGTAAAACTGTTAAAATACACAATGATAGTTCCCAGAAATGATTAAGAACGTGTAAGAAACACCTCAAGTACACGTAAATAGGTTCTTACTAAATTTACTGTCTTATTCAATAAGGGAGGTTTCCAGTGGAAAGCTGTGAAAAGAAGGAAATACTGGTAATATTTACGTCTCCCGGTACTTCCGGTGGCGTTTTCACGGGACTGTGCTTTGAAATATTAAGAGTTCATGCTTACAGAGCTCAGAATTGGTGTCTAAAGCCTTGGAATGATGAGAATAGTGTTTCTGTTTACAATTAAGGAGGATTGGCTTTGGCGTTTTTTTGAGTGAATCAGTTAAAATGGTGACGATTCTGGTAAATACTTCTAAGCAAACTGTCTAATTTTGGTAAAACTTAAAATACACAATGATAGTTCCCAGAAATGATTAAGAACGTGTAAGAAACACCTCAAGTACACGTAAATAGGTTCTTACTAAATTTACTGTCTTATTCAATCAGGGAGTTTTCCAGTGGAAAGCTGTGAAAAGACGGAAATACTGGTAATATTTACGTCTCTGGGTACTTCCGGTGGCGTTTTCACGGGACTGTGCTTTGAAATATTAAGAGTTCATGCTTACAGAGCTCAGAATTGGTGTCTAAAGCCTTGGAATGACGAGAATAGTGTTGATTTTTACCATTAAGGAGGATTGGCTTTGGCCTTTTTTTGTGTGAATCAGTTAAAATTGTGACGATTCCGGTAAATACTTCTAAGCAAACTGTCTAATTTTGGTAAAACTGTTAAAATACACAATGATAGTTCCCAGAAATGATTAAGAACGTGTAAGAAACACCTCAAGTACACGTAAATAGGTTCTTACTAAATTTACTGTCTTATTCAATCAGGGAGGTTTCCAGTGGAAAGCTGTGAAAAGACGGAAATACTGGTAATATTTACGTCTCTGGGTACTTCCGGTGGCGTTTTCACGGGACTGTGCTTTGAAATATTAAGAGTTCATGTTTACAGAGCTCAGAATTGGTGTCTAAAGCCTTGGAATGACGAGAATAGTGTTTCTGTTAACAATTAAGGAGGATTGGCTTTGGCGTTTTTTTGTGTGAATCAGTTAAAATGGTGACGATTCCGGTAAATTCTTCTAAGCAAACTGTCTAATTTTGGTAAAACTGTTAAAATACACAATGATAGTTCCCAGAAATGATTAAGAACGTGTAAGAAACACCTCAAGTACAAGTAAATAGATTCTTACTACATTTACTGTCGTATTCTATCACGGAGGTTAACAGGGGAAAACTGTGAAATGACGCAAATACTGGTAATATTTACGTCTCCGGGTACTTCCGGTGGCGTTTTCACGGGACGGTGCTTTGAAATATTAAGAGTTCATGCTTACAGAGCTCAGAATTGGTGTCTAAAGCCTTGGAATGACGAGAATAGTGTTTCTGTTTACAATTAAGGAGGATTGGCTTTGGCGTTTTTTTGTGTGAATCAGTTAAAATGGTGACGATTCCGGTAAATACTTCCAAGCAAACTGTCTAATTTTGGTAAAACTGTTAAAATACACAATGATAGTTCCCAGAAATGATTAAGAACGTGTAAGAAACACCTCAAGTACACGTAAATAGGTTCTTACTAAATTTACTGTCTTATTCAATAAGGGAGGTTTCCAGTGGAAAGCTGTGAAAAGAAGGAAATACTGGTAATATTTACGTCTCCCGGTACTTCCGGTGGCGTTTTCACGGGACTGTGCTTTGAAATATTAAGAGTTCATGCTTACAGAGCTCAGAATTGGTGTCTAAAGCCTTGGAATGATGAGAATAGTGTTTCTGTTTACAATTAAGGAGGATTGGCTTTGGCGTTTTTTTGTGTGAATCAGTTAAAATGGTGACGATTCCGGTAAATACTTCTAAGCAAACTGTCTAATTTTGGTAAAACTGTTAAAATACACAATGATAGTTCCCAGAAATGATTAAGAACGTGTAAGAAACACCTCAAGTACACGTAAAGAGGTTCTTACTAAATTTACTGTCTTATTCAATCAGGGAGGTTTCCAGTGGAAAGCTGTGAAAAGACGGAAATACTGGTAATATTTACGTCTCCCGGTACTTCCGGTGGCGTTTTCACGGGACTGTGCTTTGAAATATTAAGAGTTCATGCTTACAGAGCTCAGAATTGGTGTCTAAAGCCTTGGAATGACGAGAATAGTGTTTCTGTTAACAATTAAGGAGGATTGGCTTTGGCGTTTTTTTGTGTGAATCAGTTAAAATGGTGACGATTCCGGTATATTCTTCTAAGCAAACTGTCTAATTTTGGTAAAACTGTTAAAATACACAATGATAGTTCCCAGAAATGATTAAGAACGTGTAAGAAACACCTCAAGTACAAGTAAATAGATTCTTACTACATTTACTGTCGTATTCTATCACGGAGGTTAACAGGGGAAAACTGTGAAATGACGCAAATACTGGTAATATTTACGTCTCCGGGTACTTCCGGTGGCGTTTTCACGGGACGGTGCTTTGAAATATTAAGAGTTCATGCTTACAGAGCTCAGAATTGGTGTCTAAAGCCTTGGAATGACGAGAATAGTGTTTCTGTTTACAATTAAGGAGGATTGGCTTTGGCGTTTTTTTGTGTGAATCAGTTAAAATGGTGACGATTCCGGTAAATACTTCCAAGCAAACTGTCTAATTTTGGTAAAACTGTTAAAATACACAATGATAGTTCCCAGAAATGATTAAGAACGTGTAAGAAACACCTCAAGTACACGTAAATAGGTTCTTACTAAATTTACTGTCTTATTCAATAAGGGAGGTTTCCAGTGGAAAGCTGTGAAAAGAAGGAAATACTGGTAATATTTACGTCTCCCGGTACTTCCGGTGGCGTTTTCACGGGACTGTGCTTTGAAATATTAAGAGTTCATGCTTACAGAGCTCAGAATTGGTGTCTAAAGCCTTGGAATGATGAGAATAGTGTTTCTGTTTACAATTAAGGAGGATTGGCTTTGGCGTTTTTTTGTGTGAATCAGTTAAAATGGTGACGATTCCGGTAAATACTTCTAAGCAAACTGTCTAATTTTGGTAAAACTGTTAAAATACACAATGATAGTTCCCAGAAATGATTAAGAACGTGTAAGAAACACCTCAAGTACACGTAAAGAGGTTCTTACTAAATTTACTGTCTTATTCAATCAGGGAGGTTTCCAGTGGAAAGCTGTGAAAAGACGGAAATACTGGTAATATTTACAACTCCGGGTACTTCCCGTGGCGTTTTCACGGGACTGTGCTTTGAAATATTAAGAGTTCATGCTTAAAGAGCTCAGAATTGGTGTCTAAAGCCTTGGAATGACGAGAATAGTGTTTCTGTTAACAATTAAGGAGGATTGGCTTTGGCGTTTTTTTGTGTGAATCAGTTAAAATGGTGACGATTCCGGTAAATTCTTCTAAGCAAACTGTCTAATTTTGGTAAAACTGTTAAAATACACAATGATAGTTCCCAGAAATGATTAAGAACGTGTAAGAAACACCTCAAGTACAAGTAAATAGATTCTTACTACATTTACTGTCGTATTCTATCACGGAGGTTAACAGGGGAAAACTGTGAAATGACGCAAATACTGGTAATATTTACGTCTCCGGGTACTTCCGGTGGCGTTTTCACGGGACGGTGCTTTGAAATATTAAGAGTTCATGCTTACAGAGCTCAGAATTGGTGTCTAAAGCCTTGGAATGACGAGAATAGTGTTTCTGTTTACAATTAAGGAGGATTGGCTTTGGCGTTTTTTTGTGTGAATCAGTTAAAATGGTGACGATTCCGGTAAATACTTCCAAGCAAACTGTCTAATTTTGGTAAAACTGTTAAAATACACAATGATAGTTCCCAGAAATGATTAAGAACGTGTAAGAAACACCTCAAGTACACGTAAATAGGTTCTTACTAAATTTACTGTCTTATTCAATAAGGGAGGTTTCCAGTGGAAAGCTGTGAAAAGAAGGAAATACTGGTAATATTTACGTCTCCCGGTACTTCCGGTGGCGTTTTCACGGGACTGTGCTTTGAAATATTAAGAGTTCATGCTTACAGAGCTCAGAATTGGTGTCTAAAGCCTTGGAATGATGAGAATAGTGTTTCTGTTTACAATTAAGGAGGATTGGCTTTGGCGTTTTTTTGAGTGAATCAGTTAAAATGGTGACGATTCTGGTAAATACTTCTAAGCAAACTGTCTAATTTTGGTAAAACTTAAAATACACAATGATAGTTCCCAGAAATGATTAAGAACGTGTAAGAAACACCTCAAGTACACGTAAATAGGTTCTTACTAAATTTACTGTCTTATTCAATCAGGGAGTTTTCCAGTGGAAAGCTGTGAAAAGACGGAAATACTGGTAATATTTACGTCTCTGGGTACTTCCGGTGGCGTTTTCACGGGACTGTGCTTTGAAATATTAAGAGTTCATGCTTACAGAGCTCAGAATTGGTGTCTAAAGCCTTGGAATGACGAGAATAGTGTTGATTTTTACCATTAAGGAGGATTGGCTTTGGCCTTTTTTTGTGTGAATCAGTTAAAATTGTGACGATTCCGGTAAATACTTCTAAGCAAACTGTCTAATTTTGGTAAAACTGTTAAAATACACAATGATAGTTCCCAGAAATGATTAAGAACGTGTAAGAAACACCTCAAGTACACGTAAATAGGTTCTTACTAAATTTACTGTCTTATTCAATCAGGGAGGTTTCCAGTGGAAAGCTGTGAAAAGACGGAAATACTGGTAATATTTACGTCTCTGGGTACTTCCGGTGGCGTTTTCACGGGACTGTGCTTTGAAATATTAAGAGTTCATGTTTACAGAGCTCAGAATTGGTGTCTAAAGCCTTGGAATGACGAGAATAGTGTTTCTGTTAACAATTAAGGAGGATTGGCTTCGGCGTTTTTTTGTGTGAATCAGTTAAAATGGTGACAATTCCGGTAAATACTTCTAAGCAAACTGTCTAATTTTGGTAAAACTGTTAAAATACACAATGATAGTTCCCAGAAATGATTAAGAACGTGTAAGAAACACCTCAAGTACACGTAAATAGGTTCTTACTAAATTTACTGTCTTATTCAATAAGGGAGGTTTCCAGTGGAAAGCTGTGAAAAGAAGGAAATACTGGTAATATTTACGTCTCCCGGTACTTCCGGTGGCGTTTTCACGGGACTGTGCTTTGAAATATTAAGAGTTCATGCTTACAGAGCTCAGAATTGGTGTCTAAAGCCTTGGAATGATGAGAATAGTGTTTCTGTTAACAATTAAGGAGGATTGGCTTTGGCGTTTTTTTGTGTGAATCAGTTAAAATGGTGACGATTCCGGTAAATACTTCTAAGCAAACTGTCTAATTTTGGTAAAACTGTTAAAATACACAATGATAGTTCCCAGAAATGATTAAGAACGTGTAAGAAACACCTCAAGTACACGTAAATAGGTTCTTACTAAATTTACTGTCTTATTCAATCAGGGAGGTTTCCAGTGGAAAGCTGTGAAAAGACGGAAATACTGGTAATATTTACGTCTCCCGGTACTTCCGGTGGCGTTTTCACGGGACTGTGCTTTGAAATATTAAGAGTTCATGCTTACAGAGCTCAGAATTGGTGTCTAAAGCCTTGGAATGATGAGAATAGTGTTTCTGTTAACAATTAAGGAGGATTGGCTTTGGCGTTTTTTTGTGTGAATCAGTTAAAATGGTGACGATTCCGGTAAATACTTCTAAGCAAACTGTCTAATTTTGGTAAAACTGTTAAAATACACAATGATAGTTCCCAGAAATGATTAAGAACGTGTAAGAAACACCTCAAGTACAAGTAAATAGATTCTTACTAAATTTACTGTCTTATTCAATCAGGGAGTTTTCCAGTGGAAAGCTGTGAAAAGACGGAAATACTGGTAATATTTACGTCTCTGGGTACTTCCGGTGGCGTTTTCACGGGACTGTGCTTTGAAATATTAAGAGTTCATGCTTACAGAGCTCAGAATTGGTGTCTAAAGCCTTGGAATGACGAGAATAGTGTTTCTGTTAACAATTAAGGAGGATTGGCTTCGGCGTTTTTTTGTGTGAATCAGTTAAAATGGTGACGATTCCGGTAAATACTTCTAAGCAAACTGTCTAGTTTTGGTAAAACTGTTAAAATACACAATGATAGTTCCCAGAAATGATTAAGAACGTGTAAGAAACACCTCAAGTACACGTAAATAGGTTCTTACTAAATTTACTGTCTTATTCAATAAGGGAGGTTTCCAGTGGAAAGCTGTGAAAAGAAGGAAATACTGGTAATATTTACGTCTCCCGGTACTTCCGGTGGCGTTTTCACGGGACTGTGCTTTGAAATATTAAGAGTTCATGCTTACAGAGCTCAGAATTGGTGTCTAAAGCCTTGGAATGATGAGAATAGTGTTTCTGTTTACAATTAAGGAGGATTGGCTTTGGCGTTTTTTTGTGTGAATCAGTTAAAATGGTGACGATTCCGGTAAATACTTCTAAGCAAACTGTCTAATTTAGGTAAAACTGTTAAAATACACAATGATAGTTCCCAGAAATGATTAAGAACGTGTAAGAAACACCTCAAGTACACGTAAAGAGGTTCTTACTAAATTTACTGTCTTATTCAATCAGGGAGGTTTCCAGTGGAAAGCTGTGAAAAGACGGAAATACTGGTAATATTTACGTCTCCCGGTACTTCCGGTGGCGTTTTCACGGGACTGTGCTTTGAAATATTAAGAGTTCATGCTTACAGAGCTCAGAATTGGTGTCTAAAGCCTTGGAATGACGAGAATAGTGTTTCTGTTAACAATTAAGGAGGATTGGCTTTGGCGTTTTTTTGTGTGAATCAGTTAAAATGGTGACGATTCCGGTAAATTCTTCTAAGCAAACTGTCTAATTTTGGTAAAACTGTTAAAATACACAATGATAGTTCCCAGAAATGATTAAGAACGTGTAAGAAACACCTCAAGTACAAGTAAATAGATTCTTACTACATTTACTGTCGTATTCTATCACGGAGGTTAACAGGGGAAAACTGTGAAATGACGCAAATACTGGTAATATTTACGTCTCCGGGTACTTCCGGTGGCGTTTTCACGGGACGGTGCTTTGAAATATTAAGAGTTCATGCTTACAGAGCTCAGAATTGGTGTCTAAAGCCTTTGAATGATGAGAATAGTGTTGATTTTTACCATTAAGGAGGATTGGCTTTGGCGTTTTTTTGTGTGAATCAGTTAAAATGGTGACGATTCCGGTAAATACTTCTAAGCAAACTGTCTAATTTTGGTAAAACTGTTAAAATACACAATGATAGTTCCCAGAAATGATTAAGAACGTGTAAGAAACACCTCAAGTACACGTAAAGAGGTTCTTACTAAATTTACTGTCTTATTCAATCAGGGAGGTTTCCAGTGGAAAGCTGTGAAAAGACGGAAATACTGGTAATATTTACGTCTCTGGGTACTTCCGGTGGCGTTTTCACGGGACTGTGCTTTGAAATATTAAGAGTTCATGTTTACAGAGCTCAGAATTGGTGTCTAAAGCCTTGGAATGACGAGAATAGTGTTTCTGTTAACAATTAAGGAGGATTGGCTTCGGCGTTTTTTTGTGTGAATCAGTTAAAATGGTGACGATTCCGGTAAATACTTCTAAGCAAACTGTCTAATTTTGGTAAAACTGTTAAAATACACAATGATAGTTCCCAGAAATGATTAAGAACGTGTAAGAAACACCTCAAGTACACGTAAATAGGTTCTTACTAAATTTACTGTCTTATTCAATAAGGGAGGTTTCCAGTGGAAAGCTGTGAAAAGAAGGAAATACTGGTAATATTTACGTCTCCCGGTACTTCCGGTGGCGTTTTCACGGGACTGTGCTTTGAAATATTAAGAGTTCATGCTTTCAGAGCTCAGAATTGGTGTCTAAAGCCTGGGAATGATGAGAATAGTGTTTCTGTTTACAATTAAGGAGGATTGGCTTTGGCGTTTTTTTGTGTGAATCAGTTAAAATGGTGACGATTCCGGTAAATACTTCTAAGCAAACTGTCTAATTTTGGTAAAACTGTTAAAATACACAATGATAGTTCCCAGAAATGATTAAGAACGTGTAAGAAACACCTCAAGTACACGTAAAGAGGTTCTTACTAAATTTACTGTCTTATTCAATCAGGGAGGTTTCCAGTGGAAAGCTGTGAAAAGACGGAAATACTGGTAATATTTACGTCTCCCGGTACTTCCGGTGGCGTTTTCATGGGACTGTGCTTTGAAATATTAAGAGTTCATGCTTACAGAGCTCAGAATTGGTGTCTAAAGCCTTGGAATGACGAGAATAGTGTTTCTGTTAACAATTAAGGAGGATTGGCTTTGGCGTTTTTTTGTGTGAATCAGTTAAAATGGTGACGATTCCGGTAAATTCTTCTAAGCAAACTGTCTAATTTTGGTAAAACTGTTAAAATACACAATGATAGTTCCCAGAAATGATTAAGAACGTGTAAGAAACACCTCAAGTACAAGTAAATAGATTCTTACTACATTTACTGTCGTATTCTATCACGGAGGTTAACAGGGGAAAACTGTGAAATGACGCAAATACTGGTAATATTTACGTCTCCGGGTACTTCCGGTGGCGTTTTCACGGGACGGTGCTTTGAAATATTAAGAGTTCATGCTTACAGAGCTCAGAATTGGTGTCTAAAGCCTTGGAATGACGAGAATAGTGTTTCTGTTTACAATTAAGGAGGATTGGCTTTGGCGTTTTTTTGTGTGAATCAGTTAAAATGGTGACGATTCCGGTAAATACTTCCAAGCAAACTGTCTAATTTTGGTAAAACTGTTAAAATACACAATGATAGTTCCCAGAAATGATTAAGAACGTGTAAGAAACACCTCAAGTACACGTAAATAGGTTCTTACTAAATTTACTGTCTTATTCAATAAGGGAGGTTTCCAGTGGAAAGCTGTGAAAAGAAGGAAATACTGGTAATATTTACGTCTCCCGGTACTTCCGGTGGCGTTTTCACGGGACTGTGCTTTGAAATATTAAGAGTTCATGCTTACAGAGCTCAGAATTGGTGTCTAAAGCCTTGGAATGATGAGAATAGTGTTTCTGTTTACAATTAAGGAGGATTGGCTTTGGCGTTTTTTTGAGTGAATCAGTTAAAATGGTGACGATTCTGGTAAATACTTCTAAGCAAACTGTCTAATTTTGGTAAAACTTAAAATACACAATGATAGTTCCCAGAAATGATTAAGAACGTGTAAGAAACACCTCAAGTACACGTAAATAGGTTCTTACTAAATTTACTGTCTTATTCAATCAGGGAGTTTTCCAGTGGAAAGCTGTGAAAAGACGGAAATACTGGTAATATTTACGTCTCTGGGTACTTCCGGTGGCGTTTTCACGGGACTGTGCTTTGAAATATTAAGAGTTCATGCTTACAGAGCTCAGAATTGGTGTCTAAAGCCTTGGAATGACGAGAATAGTGTTGATTTTTACCATTAAGGAGGATTGGCTTTGGCCTTTTTTTGTGTGAATCAGTTAAAATTGTGACGATTCCGGTAAATACTTCTAAGCAAACTGTCTAATTTTGGTAAAACTGTTAAAATACACAATGATAGTTCCCAGAAATGATTAAGAACGTGTAAGAAACACCTCAAGTACACGTAAATAGGTTCTTACTAAATTTACTGTCTTATTCAATCAGGGAGGTTTCCAGTGGAAAGCTGTGAAAAGACGGAAATACTGGTAATATTTACGTCTCTGGGTACTTCCGGTGGCGTTTTCACGGGACTGTGCTTTGAAATATTAAGAGTTCATGTTTACAGAGCTCAGAATTGGTGTCTAAAGCCTTGGAATGACGAGAATAGTGTTTCTGTTAACAATTAAGGAGGATTGGCTTCGGCGTTTTTTTGTGTGAATCAGTTAAAATGGTGACAATTCCGGTAAATACTTCTAAGCAAACTGTCTAATTTTGGTAAAACTGTTAAAATACACAATGATAGTTCCCAGAAATGATTAAGAACGTGTAAGAAACACCTCAAGTACACGTAAATAGGTTCTTACTAAATTTACTGTCTTATTCAATAAGGGAGGTTTCCAGTGGAAAGCTGTGAAAAGAAGGAAATACTGGTAATATTTACGTCTCCCGGTACTTCCGGTGGCGTTTTCACGGGACTGTGCTTTGAAATATTAAGAGTTCATGCTTACAGAGCTCAGAATTGGTGTCTAAAGCCTGGGAATGATGAGAATAGTGTTTCTGTTTACAATTAAGGAGGATTGGCTTTGGCGTTTTTTTGTGTGAATCAGTTAAAATGGTGACGATTCCGGTAAATACTTCTAAGCAAACTGTCTAATTTTGGTAAAACTGTTAAAATACACAATGATAGTTCCCAGAAATGATTAAGAACGTGTAAGAAACACCTCAAGTACACGTAAAGAGGTTCTTACTAAATTTACTGTCTTATTCAATCAGGGAGGTTTCCAGTGGAAAGCTGTGAAAAGACGGAAATACTGGTAATATTTACGTCTCTGGGTACTTCCGGTGGCGTTTTCACGGGACTGTGCTTTGAAATATTAAGAGTTCATGCTTACAGAGCTCAGAATTGGTGTCTAAAGCCTTGGAATGATGAGAATAGTGTTTCTGTTAACAATTAAGGAGGATTGGCTTTGGCGTTTTTTTGTGTGAATCAGTTAAAATGGTGACGATTCCGGTAAATACTTCTAAGCAAACTGTCTAATTTTGGTAAAACTGTTAAAATACACAATGATAGTTCCCAGAAATGATTAAGAACGTGTAAGAAACACCTCAAGTACACGTAAATAGGTTCTTACTAAATTTACTGTCTTATTCAATCAGGGAGGTTTCCAGTGGAAAGCTGTGAAAAGACGGAAATACTGGTAATATTTACGTCTCCCGGTACTTCCGGTGGCGTTTTCACGGGACTGTGCTTTGAAATATTAAGAGTTCAT
This sequence comes from Myotis daubentonii, assembly GCF_963259705.1. Classification (NCBI taxonomy): domain Eukaryota; kingdom Metazoa; phylum Chordata; class Mammalia; order Chiroptera; family Vespertilionidae; genus Myotis; species Myotis daubentonii. The sequence goes on along the minus strand of NC_081853.1, from coordinate 783,841 downwards.
GCTTACAGAGCTCAGAATTGGTGTCTAAAGCCTTGGAATGATGAGAATAGTGTTTCTGTTAACAATTAAGGAGGATTGGCTTTGGCGTTTTTTTGTGTGAATGAGTTAAAATGGTGATGATTCCGGTAAATACTTCTAAGCAAACTGTCTAATTTTGGTAAAACTGTTAAAATACACAATGATAGTTCCCAGAAATGATTAAGAACGTGTAAGAAACACCTCAAGTACAAGTAAATAGATTCTTACTACATTTACTGTCGTATTCTATCACGGAGGTTAACAGGGGAAAGCTGTGAAATGACGCAAATACTGGTAATATTTACGTCTCCGGGTACTTCCGGTGGCGTTTTCACGGGACGGTGCTTTGAAATATTAAGAGTTCATGCTTACAGAGCTCAGAATTGGTGTCTAAAGCCTTGGAATGACGAGAATAGTGTTTCTGTTTACAATTAAGGAGGATTGGCTTTGGCGTTTTTTTGTGTGAATGAGTTAAAATGGTGATGATTCCGGTAAATTCTTCTAAGCAAACTGTCTAATTTTGGTAAAACTGTTAAAATACACAATGATAGTTCCCAGAAATGATTAAAAACGTGTAAGAAACACCTCAAGTACACGTAAATAGGTTCTTACTAAATTTACTGTCTTATTCAATCAGGGAGTTTTCCAGTGGAAAGCTGTGAAAAGACGGAAATACTGGTAATATTTACGTCTCCCGGTACTTCCGGTGGCGTTTTCACGGGACTGTGCTTTGAAATATTAAGAGTTCATGCTTACAGAGCTCAGAATTGGTGTCTAAAGCCTTGGAATGACGAGATAGTGTTTCTGTTAACAATTAAGGAGGATTGGCTTCGGCGTTTTTTTGTGTGAATCAGTTAAAATGGTGACGATTCCGGTAAATACTTCTAAGCAAACTGTCTAATTTTGGTAAAACTGTTAAAATACACAATGATAGTTCCCAGAAATGATTAAGAACGTGTAAGAAACACCTCAAGTACACGTAAATAGGTTCTTACTAAATTTACTGTCTTATTCAATAAGGGAGGTTTCCAGTGGAAAGCTGTGAAAAGACGGAAATACTGGTAATATTTACGTCTCCCGGTACTTCCGGTGGCGTTTTCACGGGACTGTGCTTTGAAATATTAAGAGTTCATGCTTACAGAGCTCAGAATTGGTGTCTAAAGCCTTGGAATGATGAGAATAGTGTTGATTTTTACCATTAAGGAGGATTGGCTTTGGCGTTTTTTTGTGTGAATCAGTTAAAATGGTGACGATTCCGGTAAATACTTCTAAGCAAACTGTCTAATTTTGGTAAAACTGTTAAAATACACAATGATAGTTCCCAGAAATGATTAAGAACGTGTAAGAAACACCTCAAGTACACGTAAAGAGGTTCTTACTAAATTTACTGTCTTATTCAATCAGGGAGGTTTCCAGTGGAAAGCTGTGAAAAGACGGAAATACTGGTAATATTTACGTCTCTGGGTACTTCCGGTGGCGTTTTCACGGGACTGTGCTTTGAAATATTAAGAGTTCATGTTTACAGAGCTCAGAATTGGTGTCTAAAGCCTTGGAATGACGAGAATAGTGTTTCTGTTAACAATTAAGGAGGATTGGCTTCGGCGTTTTTTTGTGTGAATCAGTTAAAATGGTGACGATTCCGGTAAATACTTCTAAGCAAACTGTCTAATTTTGGTAAAACTGTTAAAATACACAATGATAGTTCCCAGAAATGATTAAGAACGTGTAAGAAACACCTCAAGTACACGTAAATAGGTTCTTACTAAATTTACTGTCTTATTCAATAAGGGAGGTTTCCAGTGGAAAGCTGTGAAAAGAAGGAAATACTGGTAATATTTACGTCTCCCGGTACTTCCGGTGGCGTTTTCACGGGACTGTGCTTTGAAATATTAAGAGTTCATGCTTACAGAGCTCAGAATTGGTGTCTAAAGCCTTGGAATGACGAGAATAGTGTTTCTGTTTACAATTAAGGAGGATTGGCTTTGGCGTTTTTTTGTGTGAATGAGTTAAAATGGTGATGATTCCGGTAAATTCTTCTAAGCAAACTGTCTAATTTTGGTAAAACTGTTAAAATACACAATGATAGTTCCCAGAAATGATTAAGAACGTGTAAGAAACACCTCAAGTACACGTAAATAGGTTCTTACTAAATTTACTATCTTATTCAATCAGGGAGTTTTCCAGTGGAAAGCTGTGAAAAGACGGAAATACTGGTAATATTTACGTCTCTGGGTACTTCCGGTGGCGTTTTCACGGGACTGTGCTTTGAAATATTAAGAGTTCATGCTTACAGAGCTCAGAATTGGTGTCTAAAGCCTTGGAATGACGAGAATAGTGTTTCTGTTAACAATTAAGGAGGATTGGCTTCGGCGTTTTTTTGTGTGAATCAGTTAAAATGGTGACGATTCCGGTAAATACTTCTAAGCAAACTGTCTAATTTTGGTAAAACTGTTAAAATACACAATGATAGTTCCCAGAAATGATTAAGAACGTGTAAGAAACACCTCAAGTACACGTAAATAGGTTCTTACTAAATTTACTGTCTTATTCAATAAGGGAGGTTTCCAGTGGAAAGCTGTGAAAAGAAGGAAATACTGGTAATATTTACGTCTCCCGGTACTTCCGGTGGCGTTTTCACGGGACTGTGCTTTGAAATATTAAGAGTTCATGCTTACAGAGCTCAGAATTGGTGTCTAAAGCCTTGGAATGACGAGAATAGTGTTTCTGTTAACAATTAAGGAGGATTGGCTTCGGCGTTTTTTTGTGTGAATTAGTTAAAATGGTGACGATTCCGGTAAATACTTCTAAGCAAACTGTCTAATTTTGGTAAAACTGTTAAAATACACAATGATAGTTCCCAGAAATGATTAAGAACGTGTAAGAAACACCTCAAGTACACGTAAATAGGTTCTTACTAAATTTACTGTCTTATTCAATAAGGGAGGTTTCCAGTGGAAAGCTGTGAAAAGAAGGAAATACTGGTAATATTTACGTCTCCCGGTACTTCCGGTGGCGTTTTCACGGGACTGTGCTTTGAAATATTAAGAGTTCATGCTTACAGAGCTCAGAATTGGTGTCTAAAGCCTTGGAATGATGAGAATAGTGTTTCTGTTTACAATTAAGGAGGATTGGCTTTGGCGTTTTTTTGTGTGAATCAGTTAAAATGGTGACGATTCCGGTAAATTCTTCTAAGCAAACTGTCTAATTTTGGTAAAACTGTTAAAATACACAATGATAGTTCCCAGAAATGATTAAGAACGTGTAAGAAACACCTCAAGTACAAGTAAATAGATTCTTACTACATTTACTGTCGTATTCTATCACGGAGGTTAACAGGGGAAAACTGTGAAATGACGCAAATACTGGTAATATTTACGTCTCCGGGTACTTCCGGTGGCGTTTTCACGGGACGGTGCTTTGAAATATTAAGAGTTCATGCTTACAGAGCTCAGAATTGGTGTCTAAAGCCTTGGAATGACGAGAATAGTGTTTCTGTTTACAATTAAGGAGGATTGGCTTTGGCATTTTTTTGTGTGAATGAGTTAAAATGGTGATGATTCCGGTAAATTCTTCTAAGCAAACTGTCTAATTTTGGTAAAACTGTTAAAGTACACAATGATATTTCCCAGAAATGATTAAGAACGTGTAAGAAACACCTCAAGTACACCTAAATAGATTCTTACTACATTTACTGTCGTATTCAATCACGGAGGTTTCCTTTGGAAAGCTGTGAAATGCCGAAAATACTGGTAATATTTACATCTCCGAGTACTTCCGGTGGCGTTTTCACGGGACTGTACTTAGAAATATTAAGAGTTCATGCTTACAGGGCTCAGAATTGGTGTCTAAAGCCTTGGAATGACGAGAATAGTGTTGATTTTTACAATTAAGGAGGATTGGCTTTGGCGTTTTTTTGTGTGAATCAGTTAAAATTGTGACGATTCCGGTAAATACTTCTAAGCAAACTGTCTAATTTTGGTAAAACTGTTAAAATATACAATGATAGTTCCCAGAAATGATTAAGAACGTGTAAGAAACACCTCAAGTACAAGTAAATAGATTCTTACTACATTTACTGTCGTATTCTATCACGGAGGTTAACAGGGGAAAGCTGTGAAATGACGCAAATACTGGTAATATTTACGTCTCCGGGTACTTCCGGTGGCGTTTTCACGGGACGGTGCTTTGAAATATTAAGAGTTCATGCTTACAGAGCTCAGAATTGGTGTCTAAAGCCTTGGAATGACGAGAATAGTGTTTCTGTTTACAATTAAGGAGGATTGGCTTTGGCGTTTTTTTGTGTGAATGAGTTAAAATGGTGATGATTCCGGTAAATTCTTCTAAGCAAACTGTCTAATTTTGGTAAAACTGTTAAAATACACAATGTTAGTTCCCAGAAATGATTAAGAACGTGTAAGAAACACCTCAAGTACACGTAAATAGGTTCTTACTAAATTTACTGTCTTATTCAATCAGGGAGTTTTCCAGTGGAAAGCTGTGAAAAGACGGAAATACTGGTAATATTTACGTCTCTGGGTACTTCCGGTGGCGTTTTCACGGGACTGTGCTTTGAAATATTAAGAGTTCATGCTTACAGAGCTCAGAATTGGTGTCTAAAGCCTTGGAATGACGAGAATAGTGTTTCTGTTAACAATTAAGGAGGATTGGCTTCGGCGTTTTTTTGTGTGAATCAGTTAAAATGGTGACGATTCCGGTAAATACTTCTAAGCAAACTGTCTAATTTTGGTAAAACTGTTAAAATACACAATGATAGTTCCCAGAAATGATTAAGAACGTGTAAGAAACACCTCAAGTACACGTAAATAGGTTCTTACTAAATTTACTGTCTTATTCAATAAGGGAGGTTTCCAGTGGAAAGCTGTGAAAAGAAGGAAATACTGGTAATATTTACGTCTCCCGGTACTTCCGGTGGCGTTTTCACGGGACTGTGCTTTGAAATATTAAGAGTTCATGCTTACAGAGCTCAGAATTGGTGTCTAAAGCCTTGGAATGATGAGAATAGTGTTTCTGTTTACAATTAAGGAGGATTGGCTTTGGCGTTTTTTTGTGTGAATCAGTTAAAATGGTGACGATTCCGGTAAATACTTCTAAGCAAACTGTCTAATTTTGGTAAAACTGTTAAAATACACAATGATAGTTCCCAGAAATGATTAAGAACGTGTAAGAAACACCTCAAGTACACGTAAAAAGGTTCTTACTAAATTTACTGTCTTATTCAATCAGGGAGGTTTCCAGTGGAAAGCTGTGAAAAGACGGAAATACTGGTAATATTTACGTCTCCCGGTACTTCCGGTGGCGTTTTCACGGGACTGTGCTTTGAAATATTAAGAGTTCATGCTTACAGAGCTCAGAATTGGTGTCTAAAGCCTTGGAATGACGAGAATAGTGTTTCTGTTAACAATTAAGGAGGATTGGCTTTGGCGTTTTTTTGTGTGAATCAGTTAAAATGGTGACGATTCCGGTAAATTCTTCTAAGCAAACTGTCTAATTTTGGTAAAACTGTTAAAATACACAATGATAGTTCCCAGAAATGATTAAGAACGTGTAAGAAACACCTCAAGTACAAGTAAATAGATTCTTACTACATTTACTGTCGTATTCTATCACGGAGGTTAACAGGGGAAAACTGTGAAATGACGCAAATACTGGTAATATTTACGTCTCCGGGTACTTCCGGTGGCGTTTTCACGGGACGGTGCTTTGAAATATTAAGAGTTCATGCTTACAGAGCTCAGAATTGGTGTCTAAAGCCTTGGAATGACGAGAATAGTGTTTCTGTTTACAATTAAGGAGGATTGGCTTTGGCGTTTTTTTGTGTGAATGAGTTAAAATGGTGATGATTCCGGTAAATTCTTCTAAGCAAACTGTCTAATTTTGGTAAAACTGTTAAAGTACACAATGATAGTTCCCAGAAATGATTAAGAACGTGTAAGAAACACCTCAAGTACACCTAAATAGATTCTTACTACATTTACTGTCGTATTCAATCACGGAGGTTTCCTTTGGAAAGCTGTGAAATGCCGAAAATACTGGTAATATTTACATCTCCGAGTACTTCCGGTGGCGTTTTCACGGGACTGTACTTAGAAATATTAAGAGTTCATGCTTACAGGGCTCAGAATTGGTGTCTAAAGCCTTGGAATGACGAGAATAGTGTTGATTTTTACAATTAAGGAGGATTGGCTTTGGCGTTTTTTTGTGTGAATCAGTTAAAATGGTGACGATTCCGGTAAATACTTCTAAGCAAACTGTCTAATTTTGGTAAAACTGTTAAAATATACAATGATAGTTCCCAGAAATGATTAAGAACGTGTAAGAAACACCTCAAGTACACGTAAATAGGTTCTTACTAAATTTACTGTCTTATTCAATCAGGGAGGTTTCCAGTGGAAAGCTGTGAAAAGACGGAAATACTGGTAATATTTACGTCTCTGGGTACTTCCGGTGGCGTTTTCACGGGACTGTGCTTTGAAATATTAAGAGTTCATGCTTACAGGGCTCAGAATTTGTGTCTAAAGCCTTGGAATGACGAGAATAGTGTTTCTGTTAACAATTAAGGAGGATTGGCTTCGGCGTTTTTTTGTGTGAATCAGTTAAAATGGTGACGATTCCGGTAAATACTTCTAAGCAAACTGTCTAATTTTGGTAAAACTGTTAAAATACACAATGATAGTTCCCAGAAATGATTAAGAACGTGTAAGAAACACCTCAAGTACACGTAAATAGGTTCTTACTAAATTTACTGTCTTATTCAATAAGGGAGGTTTCCAGTGGAAAGCTGTGAAAAGAAGGAAATACTGGTAATATTTACGTCTCCCGGTACTTCCGGTGGCGTTTTCACGGGACTGTGCTTTGAAATATTAAGAGTTCATGCTTACAGAGCTCAGAATTGGTGTCTAAAGCCTTGGAATGACGAGAATAGTGTTTCTGTTTACAATTAAGGAGGATTGGCTTTGGCGTTTTTTTGTGTGAATCAGTTAAAATGGTGACGATTCCGGTAAATACTTCTAAGCAAACTGTCTAATTTTGGTAAAACTGTTAAAATACACAATGATAGTTCCCAGAAATGATTAAGAACGTGTAAGAAACACCTCAAGTACACGTAAATAGGTTCTTACTAAATTTACTGTCTTATTCAATCAGGGAGGTTTCCAGTGGAAAGCTGTGAAAAGACGGAAATACTGGTAATATTTACGTCTCTGGGTACTTCCGGTGGCGTTTTCACGGGACTGTGCTTTGAAATATTAAGAGTTCATGCTTACAGAGCTCAGAATTGGTGTCTAAAGCCTTGGAATGACGAGAATAGTGTTTCTGTTAACAATTAAGGAGGATTGGCTTCGGCGTTTTTTTGTGTGAATCAGTTAAAATGGTGACGATTCCGGTAAATACTTCTAGGCAAACTGTCTAATTTTGGTAAAACTGTTAAAATACACAATGATAGTTCCCAGAAATGATTAAGAACGTGTAAGAAACACCTCAAGTACACGTAAATAGGTTCTTACTAAATTTACTGTCTTATTCAATAAGGGAGGTTTCCAGTGGAAAGCTGTGAAAAGAAGGAAATACTGGTAATATTTACGTCTCCCGGTACTTCCGGTGGCGTTTTCACGGGACTGTGCTTTGAAATATTAAGAGTTCATGCTTACAGAGCTCAGAATTGGTGTCTAAAGCCTGGGAATGATGAGAATAGTGTTTCTGTTTACAATTAAGGAGGATTGGCTTTGGCGTTTTTTTGTGTGAATCAGTTAAAATGGTGGCGATTCCGGTAAATACTTCTAAGCAAACTGTCTAATTTTGGTAAAACTGTTAAAATACACAATGATAGTTCCCAGAAATGATTAAGAACGTGTAAGAAACACCTCAAGTACACGTAAAGAGGTTCTTACTAAATTTACTGTCTTATTCAATCAGGGAGGTTTCCAGTGGAAAGCTGTGAAAAGACGGAAATACTGGTAATATTTACGTCTCCCGGTACTTCCGGTGGCGTTTTCACGGGACTGTGCTTTGAAATATTAAGAGTTCATGCTTACAGAGCTCAGAATTGGTGTCTAAAGCCTTGGAATGACGAGAATAGTGTTTCTGTTAACAATTAAGGAGGATTGGCTTTGGCGTTTTTTTGTGTGAATCAGTTAAAATGGTGACGATTCCGGTAAATACTTCTAAGCAAACTGTCTAATTTTGGTAAAACTGTTAAAATACACAATGATAGTTCCCAGAAATGATTAAGAACGTGTAAGAAACACCTCAAGTACAAGTAAATAGATTCTTACTACATTTACTGTCGTATTCTATCACGGAGGTTAACAGGGGAAAGCTGTGAAATGACGCAAATACTGGTAATATTTACGTCTCCGGGTACTTCCGGTGGCGTTTTCACGGGACGGTGCTTTGAAATATTAAGAGTTCATGCTTACAGAGCTCAGAATTGGTGTCTAAAGCCTTGGAATGACGAGAATAGTGTTTCTGTTTACAATTAAGGAGGATTGGCTTTGGCGTTTTTTTGTGTGAATGAGTTAAAATGGTGATGATTCCGGTAAATTCTTCTAAGCAAACTGTCTAATTTTGGTAAAACTGTTAAAATACACAATGTTAGTTCCCAGAAATGATTAAGAACGTGTAAGAAACACCTCAAGTACACGTAAATAGGTTCTTACTAAATTTACTGTCTTATTCAATCAGGGAGTTTTCCAGTGGAAAGCTGTGAAAAGACGGAAATACTGGTAATATTTACGTCTCTGGGTACTTCCGGTGGCGTTTTCACGGGACTGTGCTTTGAAATATTAAGAGTTCATGCTTACAGAGCTCAGAATTGGTGTCTAAAGCCTTGGAATGACGAGAATAGTGTTTCTGTTAACAATTAAGGAGGATTGGCTTCGGCGTTTTTTTGTGTGAATCAGTTAAAATGGTGACGATTCCGGTAAATACTTCTAAGCAAACTGTCTAATTTTGGTAAAACTGTTAAAATACACAATGATAGTTCCCAGAAATGATTAAGAACGTGTAAGAAACACCTCAAGTACACGTAAATAGGTTCTTACTAAATTTACTGTCTTATTCAATAAGGGAGGTTTCCAGTGGAAAGCTGTGAAAAGAAGGAAATACTGGTAATATTTACGTCTCCCGGTACTTCCGGTGGCGTTTTCACGGGACTGTGCTTTGAAATATTAAGAGTTCATGCTTACAGAGCTCAGAATTGGTGTCTAAAGCCTTGGAATGATGAGAATAGTGTTTCTGTTTACAATTAAGGAGGATTGGCTTTGGCGTTTTTTTGTGTGAATCAGTTAAAATGGTGACGATTCCGGTAAATACTTCTAAGCAAACTGTCTAATTTTGTTAAAACTGTTAAAATACACAATGATAGTTCCCAGAAATGATTAAGAACGTGTAAGAAACACCTCAAGTACACGTAAAAAGGTTCTTACTAAATTTACTGTCTTATTCAATCAGGGAGGTTTCCAGTGGAAAGCTGTGAAAAGACGGAAATACTGGTAATATTTACGTCTCCCGGTACTTCCGGTGGCGTTTTCACGGGACTGTGCTTTGAAATATTAAGAGTTCATGCTTACAGAGCTCAGAATTGGTGTCTAAAGCCTTGGAATGACGAGAATAGTGTTTCTGTTAACAATTAAGGAGGATTGGCTTTGGCGTTTTTTTGTGTGAATCAGTTAAAATGGTGACGATTCCGGTAAATTCTTCTAAGCAAACTGTCTAATTTTGGTAAAACTGTTAAAATACACAATGATAGTTCCCAGAAATGATTAAGAACGTGTAAGAAACACCTCAAGTACAAGTAAATAGATTCTTACTACATTTACTGTCGTATTCTATCACGGAGGTTAACAGGGGAAAACTGTGAAATGACGCAAATACTGGTAATATTTACGTCTCCGGGTACTTCCGGTGGCGTTTTCACGGGACGGTGCTTTGAAATATTAAGAGTTCATGCTTACAGAGCTCAGAATTGGTGTCTAAAGCCTTGGAATGACGAGAATAGTGTTTCTGTTTACAATTAAGGAGGATTGGCTTTGGCGTTTTTTTGTGTGAATGAGTTAAAATGGTGATGATTCCGGTAAATTCTTCTAAGCAAACTGTCTAATTTTGGTAAAACTGTTAAAGTACACAATGATAGTTCCCAGAAATGATTAAGAACGTGTAAGAAACACCTCAAGTACACCTAAATAGATTCTTACTACATTTACTGTCGTATTCAATCACGGAGGTTTCCTTTGGAAAGCTGTGAAATGCCGAAAATACTGGTAATATTTACATCTCCAAGTACTTCCGGTGGCGTTTTCACGGGACTGTACTTAGAAATATTAAGAGTTCATGCTTACAGGGCTCAGAATTGGTGTCTAAAGCCTTGGAATGACGAGAATAGTGTTGATTTTTACAATTAAGGAGGATTGGCTTTGGCGTTTTTTTGTGTGAATCAGTTAAAATGGTGACGATTCCGGTAAATACTTCTAAGCAAACTGTCTAATTTTGGTAAAACTGTTAAAATATACAATGATAGTTCCCAGAAATGATTAAGAACGTGTAAGAAACACCTCAAGTACACGTAAATAGGTTCTTACTAAATTTACTGTCTTATTCAATCAGGGAGGTTTCCAGTGGAAAGCTGTGAAAAGACGGAAATACTGGTAATATTTACGTCTCTGGGTACTTCCGGTGGCGTTTTCACGGGACTGTGCTTTGAAATATTAAGAGTTCATGCTTACAGAGCTCAGAATTTGTGTCTAAAGCCTTGGAATGACGAGAATAGTGTTTCTGTTAACAATTAAGGAGGATTGGCTTCGGCGTTTTTTTGTGTGAATCAGTTAAAATGGTGACGATTCCGGTAAATACTTCTAAGCAAACTGTCTAATTTTGGTAAAACTGTTAAAATACACAATGATAGTTCCCAGAAATGATTAAGAACGTGTAAGAAACACCTCAAGTACACGTAAATAGGTTCTTACTAAATTTACTGTCTTATTCAATAAGGGAGGTTTCCAGTGGAAAGCTGTGAAAAGAAGGAAATACTGGTAATATTTACGTCTCCCGGTACTTCCGGTGGCGTTTTCACGGGACTGTGCTTTGAAATATTAAGAGTTCATGCTTACAGAGCTCAGAATTGGTGTCTAAAGCCTTGGAATGACGAGAATAGTGTTTCTGTTTACAATTAAGGAGGATTGGCTTTGGCGTTTTTTTGTGTGAATCAGTTAAAATGGTGACGATTCCGGTAAATACTTCTAAGCAAACTGTCTAATTTTGGTAAAACTGTTAAAATACACAATGATAGTTCCCAGAAATGATTAAGAACGTGTAAGAAACACCTCAAGTACACGTAAATAGGTTCTTACTAAATTTACTGTCTTATTCAATCAGGGAGGTTTCCAGTGGAAAGCTGTGAAAAGACGGAAATACTGGTAATATTTACGTCTCTGGGTACTTCCGGTGGCGTTTTCACGGGACTGTGCTTTGAAATATTAAGAGTTCATGCTTACAGAGCTCAGAATTGGTGTCTAAAGCCTTGGAATGACGAGAATAGTGTTTCTGTTAACAATTAAGGAGGATTGGCTTCGGCGTTTTTTTGTGTGAATCAGTTAAAATGGTGACGATTCCGGTAAATACTTCTAGGCAAACTGTCTAATTTTGGTAAAACTGTTAAAATACACAATGATAGTTCCCAGAAATGATTAAGAACGTGTAAGAAACACCTCAAGTACACGTAAATAGGTTCTTACTAAATTTACTGTCTTATTCAATAAGGGAGGTTTCCAGTGGAAAGCTGTGAAAAGAAGGAAATACTGGTAATATTTACGTCTCCCGGTACTTCCGGTGGCGTTTTCACGGGACTGTGCTTTGAAATATTAAGAGTTCATGCTTACAGAGCTCAGAATTGGTGTCTAAAGCCTGGGAATGATGAGAATAGTGTTTCTGTTTACAATTAAGGAGGATTGGCTTTGGCGTTTTTTTGTGTGAATCAGTTAAAATGGTGGCGATTCCGGTAAATACTTCTAAGCAAACTGTCTAATTTTGGTAAAACTGTTAAAATACACAATGATAGTTCCCAGAAATGATTAAGAACGTGTAAGAAACACCTCAAGTACACGTAAAGAGGTTCTTACTAAATTTACTGTCTTATTCAATCAGGGAGGTTTCCAGTGGAAAGCTGTGAAAAGACGGAAATACTGGTAATATTTACGTCTCCCGGTACTTCCGGTGGCGTTTTCACGGGACTGTGCTTTGAAATATTAAGAGTTCATGCTTACAGAGCTCAGAATTGGTGTCTAAAGCCTTGGAATGACGAGAATAGTGTTTCTGTTAACAATTAAGGAGGATTGGCTTTGGCGTTTTTTTGTGTGAATCAGTTAAAATGGTGACGATTCCGGTAAATACTTCTAAGCAAACTGTCTAATTTTGGTAAAACTGTTAAAATACACAATGATAGTTCCCAGAAATGATTAAGAACGTGTAAGAAACACCTCAAGTACAAGTAAATAGATTCTTACTACATTTACTGTCGTATTCTATCACGGAGGTTAACAGGGGAAAGCTGTGAAATGACGCAAATACTGGTAATATTTACGTCTCCGGGTACTTCCGGTGGCGTTTTCACGGGACGGTGCTTTGAAATATTAAGAGTTCATGCTTACAGAGCTCAGAATTGGTGTCTAAAGCCTTGGAATGACGAGAATAGTGTTTCTGTTTACAATTAAGGAGGATTGGCTTTGGCGTTTTTTTGTGTGAATGAGTTAAAATGGTGATGATTCCGGTAAATTCTTCTAAGCAAACTGTCTAATTTTGGTAAAACTGTTAAAATACACAATGTTAGTTCCCAGAAATGATTAAGAACGTGTAAGAAACACCTCAAGTACACGTAAATAGGTTCTTACTAAATTTACTGTCTTATTCAATCAGGGAGTTTTCCAGTGGAAAGCTGTGAAAAGACGGAAATACTGGTAATATTTACGTCTCTGGGTACTTCCGGTGGCGTTTTCACGGGACTGTGCTTTGAAATATTAAGAGTTCATGCTTACAGAGCTCAGAATTGGTGTCTAAAGCCTTGGAATGACGAGAATAGTGTTTCTGTTAACAATTAAGGAGGATTGGCTTCGGCGTTTTTTTGTGTGAATCAGTTAAAATGGTGACGATTCCGGTAAATACTTCTAAGCAAACTGTCTAATTTTGGTAAAACTGTTAAAATACACAATGATAGTTCCCAGAAATGATTAAGAACGTGTAAGAAACACCTCAAGTACACGTAAATAGGTTCTTACTAAATTTACTGTCTTATTCAATAAGGGAGGTTTCCAGTGGAAAGCTGTGAAAAGAAGGAAATACTGGTAATATTTACGTCTCCCGGTACTTCCGGTGGCGTTTTCACGGGACTGTGCTTTGAAATATTAAGAGTTCATGCTTACAGAGCTCAGAATTGGTGTCTAAAGCCTTGGAATGACGAGAATAGTGTTTCTGTTTACAATTAAGGAGGATTGGCTTTGGCGTTTTTTTGTGTGAATGAGTTAAAATGGTGATGATTCCGGTAAATTCTTCTAAGCAAACTGTCTAATTTTGGTAAAACTGTTAAAGTACACAATGATAGTTCCCTGAAATGATTAAGAACGTGTAAGAAACACCTCAAGTACACCTAAATAGATTCTTACTACATTTACTGTCGTATTCAATCACAGAGGTTTCCATTGGAAAGCTGTGAAATGCCGAAAATACTGGTAATATTTACATCTCCGAGTACTTCCGGTGGCGTTTTCACGGGACTGTACTTTGAAATATTAAGAGTTCATGCTTACAGGGCTCAGAATTGGTGTCTAAAGCCTTGGAATGACGAGAATAGTGTTGATGTTTACAATTAAGGAGGATTGGCTTTGGCGTTTTTTTGAGTGAATCAGTTAAAATGGTGACAATTCCGGTAAATACTTCTAAGCAAACTGTCTAATTTTGGTAAAACTGTTAAAGTACACAATGATAGTTCCCAGAAATGATTAAGAACGTGTAAGAAACCCCTCAAGTACACGTAAATAGATTCTTACTACATTTACTGTCGTATTCAATCATGGAGGTTTCCAGGGGAAAGCTGTGAAATGACGGAAATACTGGTAATATTTATGTCTCTGGGTACTTCCGGTGGCGTTTTCACGGGACTGTGCTTTGAAATATTAAGAGTTCATGCTTACAGAGCTCAGAATTGGTGTCTAAAGCCTTGGAATGACGAGAATAGTGTTGATTTTTACCATTAAGGAGGATTGGCTTTGGCGTTTTTTTGTGTGAATCAGTTAAAATGGTGACGATTCCGGTAAATACTTCTAAGCAAACTGTCTAATTTTGGTAAAACTGTTAAAATACACAATGATAGTTCCCAGAAATGATTAAGAACGTGTAAGAAACACCTCAAGTACACGTAAATAGGTTCTTACTAAATTTACTGTCTTATTCAATCAGGGAGGTTTCCAGTGGAAAGCTGTGAAAAGACAGAAATACTGGTAATATTTACGTCTCTGGGTACTTCCGGTGGCGTTTTCACGGGACTGAGCTTTGAAATATTAAGAGTTCATGCTTACAGAGCTCAGAATTTGTGTCTAAAGCCTTGGAATGACGAGAATAGTGTTTCTGTTAACAATTAAGGAGGATTGGCTTCGGCGTTTTTTTGTGTGAATCAGTTAAAATGGTGACGATTCCGGTAAATACTTCTAAGCAAACTGTCTAATTTTGGTAAAACTGTTAAAATACACAATGACAGTTCCCAGAAATGATTAAGAACGTGTAAGAAACACCTCAAGTACACGTAAATAGGTTCTTACTAAATTTACTGTCTTATTCAATAAGTGAGGTTTCCAGTGGAAAGCTGTGAAAAGAAGGAAATACTGGTAATATTTACGTCTCTGGGTACTTCCGGTGGCGTTTTCACGGGACTGAGCTTTGAAATATTAAGTGTTCATGCTTACAGAGCTCAGAATTTGTGTCTAAAGCCTTGGAATGACGAGAATAGTGTTTCTGTTAACAATTAAGGAGGATTGGCTTCGGCGTTTTTTTGTGTGAATCAGTTAAAATGGTGACGATTCCGGTAAATACTTCTAAGCAAACTGTCTAGTTTTGGTAAAACTGTTAAAATACACAATGATAGTTCCCAGAAATGATTAAGAACGTGTAAGAAACACCTCAAGTACAAGTAAATAGATTCTTACTACATTTACTGTCGTATTCTATCACGGAGGTTAACAGGGGAAAGCTGTGAAATGACGCAAATACTGGTAATATTTACGTCTCCGGGTACTTCCGGTGGCGTTTTCACGGGACTGTACTTTGAAATATTAAGAGTTCATGCTTACAGAGCTCAGAATTGGTGTCTAAAGCCTTGGAATGACGAGAATAGTGTTTCTGTTTACAATTAAGGAGGATTGGCTTTGGCGTTTTTTTGTGTGAATGAGTTAAAATGGTGATGATTCCGGTAAATTCTTCTAAGCAAACTGTCTAATTTTGGTAAAACTGTTAAAGTACACAATGATAGTTCCCTGAAATGATTAAGAACGTGTAAGAAACACCTCAAGTACACCTAAATAGATTCTTACTACATTTACTGTCGTATTCAATCACAGAGGTTTCCATTGGAAAGCTGTGAAATGCCGAAAATACTGGTAATATTTACATCTCCGAGTACTTCCGGTGGCGTTTTCACGGGACTGTACTTTGAAATATTAAGAGTTCATGCTTACAGGGCTCAGAATTGGTGTCTAAAGCCTTGGAATGACGAGAATAGTGTTGATGTTTACAATTAAGGAGGATTGGCTTTGGCGTTTTTTTGAGTGAATCAGTTAAAATGGTGACAATTCCGGTAAATACTTCTAAGCAAACTGTCTAATTTTGGTAAAACTGTTAAAGTACACAATGATAGTTCCCAGAAATGATTAAGAACGTGTAAGAAACCCCTCAAGTACACGTAAATAGATTCTTACTACATTTACTGTCGTATTCAATCATGGAGGTTTCCAGGGGAAAGCTGTGAAATGACGGAAATACTGGTAATATTTATGTCTCTGGGTACTTCCGGTGGCGTTTTCACGGGACTGTGCTTTGAAATATTAAGAGATCATGCTTACAGAGCTCAGAATTGGTGTCTAAAGCCTTGGAATGACGAGAATAGTGTTGATTTTTACCATTAAGGAGGATTGGCTTTGGCGTTTTTTTGTGTGAATCAGTTAAAATGGTGACGATTCCGGTAAATACTTCTAAGCAAACTGTCTAATTTTGGTAAAACTGTTAAAATACACAATGATAGTTCCCAGAAATGATTAAGAACGTGTAAGAAACACCTCAAGTACACGTAAATAGGTTCTTACTAAATTTACTGTCTTATTCAATCAGGGAGGTTTCCAGTGGAAAGCTGTGAAAAGACAGAAATACTGGTAATATTTACGTCTCTGGGTACTTCCGGTGGCGTTTTCACGGGACTGAGCTTTGAAATATTAAGAGTTCATGCTTACAGAGCTCAGAATTTGTGTCTAAAGCCTTGGAATGACGAGAATAGTGTTTCTGTTAACAATTAAGGAGGATTGGCTTCGGCGTTTTTTTGTGTGAATCAGTTAAAATGGTGACGATTCCGGTAAATACTTCTAAGCAAACTGTCTAATTTTGGTAAAACTGTTAAAATACACAATGATAGTTCCCAGAAATGATTAAGAACGTGTAAGAAACACCTCAAGTACACGTAAATAGGTTCTTACTAAATTTACTGTCTTATTCAATCAGGGAGGTTTCCAGTGGAAAGCTGTGAAAAGACGGAAATACTGGTAATATTTAGGTCTCCCGGTACTTCCGGTGGCATTTTCACGGGACTGTGCTTTGAAATATTAAGAGTTCATGCTTACAGAGCTCAAAATTGTTGTCTAAAGCCTTGGAATGACGAGAATAGTGTTTCTGTTAACAATTAAGGAGGATTGGCTTTGGCGTTTTTTTGTGTGAATCAGTTAAAATGGTGACGATTCCGGTAAATACTTCTAAGCAAACTGTCTAGTTTTGGTAAAACTGTTAAAATACACAATGATAGTTCCCAGAAATGATTAAGAACGTGTAAGAAACACCTCAAGTACAAGTAAATAGATTCTTACTACATTTACTGTCGTATTCTATCACGGAGGTTAACAGGGGAAAGCTGTGAAATGACGCAAATACTGGTAATATTTACGTCTCCGGGTATTTCCGGTGGCGTTTTCACGGGACGGTGCTTTGAAATATTAAGAGTTCATGCTTACAGAGCTCAGAATTGGTGTCTAAAGCCTTGGAATGACGAGAATAGTGTTTCTGTTTACAATTAAGGAGGATTGGCTTTGGCGTTTTTTTGTGTGAATGAGTTAAAATGGTGATGATTCCGGTAAATTCTTCTAAGCAAACTGTCTAATTTTGGTAAAACTGTTAAAGTACACAATGATAGTTCCCTGAAATGATTAAGAACGTGTAAGAAACACCTCAAGTACACCTAAATAGATTCTTACTACATTTACTGTCGTATTCAATCACAGAGGTTTCCATTGGAAAGCTGTGAAATGCCGAAAATACTGGTAATATTTACATCTCCGAGTACTTCCGGTGGCGTTTTCACGGGACTGTGCTTTGAAATATTAAGAGTTCATGCTTACAGAGCTCAGAATTGGTGTCTAAAGCCTTGGAATGACGAGAATAGTGTTGATTTTTACCATTAAGGAGGATTGGCTTCGGCGTTTTTTTGTGTGAATCAGTTAAAATGGTGACGATTCCGGTAAATACTTCTAAGCAAACTGTCTAATTTTGGTAAAACTGTTAAAATACACAATGATAGTTCCCAGAAATGATTAAGAACGTGTAAGAAACACCTCAAGTACACGTAAATAGGTTCTTACTAAATTTACTGTCTTATTCAATCAGGGAGGTTTCCAGTGGAAAGCTGTGAAAAGACAGAAATACTGGTAATATTTACGTCTCTGGGTACTTCCGGTGGCGTTTTCACGGGACTGAGCTTTGAAATATTAAGAGTTCATGCTTACAGAGCTCAGAATTTGTGTCTAAAGCCTTGGAATGACGAGAATAGTGTTTCTGTTAACAATTAAGGAGGATTGGCTTCGGCGTTTTTTTGTGTGAATCAGTTAAAATGGTGACGATTCCGGTAAATACTTCTAAGCAAACTGTCTAATTTTGGTAAAACTGTTAAAATACACAATGATAGTTCCCAGAAATGATTAAGAACGTGTAAGAAACACCTCAAGTACACGTAAATAGGTTCTTACTAAATTTACTGTCTTATTCAATCAGGGAGGTTTCCAGTGGAAAGCTGTGAAAAGACGGAAATACTGGTAATATTTAGGTCTCCCGGTACTTCCGGTGGCATTTTCACGGGACTGTGCTTTGAAATATTAAGAGTTCATGCTTACAGAGCTCAAAATTGTTGTCTAAAGCCTTGGAATGACGAGAATAGTGTTTCTGTTAACAATTAAGGAGGATTGGCTTTGGCGTTTTTTTGTGTGAATCAGTTAAAATGGTGACGATTCCGGTAAATACTTCTAAGCAAACTGTCTAGTTTTGGTAAAACTGTTAAAATACACAATGATAGTTCCCAGAAATGATTAAGAACGTGTAAGAAACACCTCAAGTACAAGTAAATAGATTCTTACTACATTTACTGTCGTATTCTATCACGGAGGTTAACAGGGGAAAGCTGTGAAATGACGCAAATACTGGTAATATTTACGTCTCCGGGTATTTCCGGTGGCGTTTTCACGGGACGGTGCTTTGAAATATTAAGAGTTCATGCTTACAGAGCTCAGAATTGGTGTCTAAAGCCTTGGAATGACGAGAATAGTGTTTCTGTTTACAATTAAGGAGGATTGGCTTTGGCGTTTTTTTGTGTGAATGAGTTAAAATGGTGATGATTCCGGTAAATTCTTCTAAGCAAACTGTCTAATTTTGGTAAAACTGTTAAAGTACACAATGATAGTTCCCTGAAATGATTAAGAACGTGTAAGAAACACCTCAAGTACACCTAAATAGATTCTTACTACATTTACTGTCGTATTCAATCACAGAGGTTTCCATTGGAAAGCTGTGAAATGCCGAAAATACTGGTAATATTTACATCTCCGAGTACTTCCGGTGGCGTTTTCACGGGACTGTGCTTTGAAATATTAAGAGTTCATGCTTACAGAGCTCAGAATTGGTGTCTAAAGCCTTGGAATGACGAGAATAGTGTTGATTTTTACCATTAAGGAGGATTGGCTTCGGCGTTTTTTTGTGTGAATCAGTTAAAATGGTGACGATTCCGGTAAATACTTCTAAGCAAACTGTCTAATTTTGGTAAAACTGTTAAAATACACAATGATAGTTCCCAGAAATGATTAAGAACGTGTAAGAAATACCTCAAGTACACGTAAATAGGTTCTTACTAAATTTACTGTCTTATTCAATAAGGGAGGTTTCCAGTGGAAAGCTGTGAAAAGAAGGAAATACTGGTAATATTTACGTCTCCCGGTACTTCCGGTGGCGTTTTCACGGGACTGTGCTTTGAAATATTAAGAGTTCATGCTTACAGAGCTCAGAATTGGTGTCTAAAGCCTTGGAATGATGAGAATAGTGTTTCTGTTTACAATTAAGGAGGATTGGCTTTGGCGTTTTTTTGTGTGAATCAGTTAAAATGGTGACGATTCCGGTAAATACTTCTAAGCAAACTGTCTAATTTTGGTAAAACTGTTAAAATACACAATGATAGTTCCCAGAAATGATTAAGAACGTGTAAGAAACACCTCAAGTACACGTAAATAGGTTCTTACTAAATTTACTGTCTTATTCAATCAGGGAGGTTTCCAGTGGAAAGCTGTGAAAAGACGGAAATACTGGTAATATTTACGTCTCCCGGTACTTCCGGTGGCGTTTTCACGGGACTGTGCTTTGAAATATTAAGAGTTCATGCTTACAGAGCTCAGAATTGGTGTCTAAAGCCTTGGAATGACAAGAATAGTGTTTCTGTTAACAATTAAGGAGGATTGGCTTTGGCGTTTTTTTGTGTGAATCAGTTAAAATGGTGACGATTCCGGTAAATACTTCTAAGCAAACTGTCTAGTTTCGGTAAAACTGTTAAAGTACACAATGATAGTTCCCAGAAATGATTAAGAACGTGTAAGAAACCCCTCAAGTACACGTAAATAGATTCTTACTACATTTACTGTCGTATTCAATCATGGAGGTTTCCAGGGGAAAGCTGTGAAATGACGGAAATACTGGTAATATTTACGCCTCCGGGTACTTCCAGTGGCGTTTTCACGGGACTGTGCTTTGAAATATTAAGAGTTCATGCTTACAGGGCTCAGAATTGGTGTCTAAAGCCTTGGAATGACGAGAATAGTGTTGATTTTTACAATTAAGGAGGATTGGCTTTGGCGTTTTTTTGTGTGAATCAGTTAAAATGGTGACGATTCCGGTAAATACTTCTAAGCAAACTGTCTAATTTTGGTAAAACTGTTAAAGTACACAATGATAGTTCCCAGAAATGATTAAGAACGTGTAAGAAACACCTCAAGTACACGTAAATAGGTTCTTACTAAATTTACTGTCTTATTCAATCAGGGAGGTTTCCAGTGGAAAGCTGTGAAAAGACGGAAATACTGGTAATATTTACGTCTCTGGGTACTTCCGGTGGCGTTTTCACGGGACTGAGCTTTGAAATATTAAGTGTTCATGCTTACAGAGCTCAGAATTTGTGTCTAAAGCCTTGGAATGACGAGAATAGTGTTTCTGTTAACAATTAAGGAGGATTGGCTTCGGCGTTTTTTTGTGTGAATCAGTTAAAATGGTGACGATTCCGGTAAATACTTCTAAGCAAACTGTCTAATTTTGGTAAAACTGTTAAAATACACAATGATAGTTCCCAGAAATGATTAAGAACGTGTAAGAAACACCTCAAGTACACGTAAATAGGTTCTTACTAAATTTACTGTCTTATTCAATCAGGGAGGTTTCCAGTGGAAAGCTGTGAAAAGAAGGAAATACTGGTAATATTTACGTCTCCCGGTACTTCCGGTGGCGTTTTCACGGGACTGTGCTTTGAAATATTAAGAGTTCATGCTTACAGAGCTCAGAATTGGTGTCTAAAGCCTTGGAATGATGAGAATAGTGTTTCTGTTTACAATTAAGGAGGATTGGCTTTGGCGTTTTTTTGTGTGAATCAGTTAAAATGGTGACGATTCCGGTAAATACTTCTAAGCAAACTGTCTAATTTTGGTAAAACTGTTAAAATACACAATGATAGTTCCCAGAAATGATTAAGAACGTGTAAGAAACACCTCAAGTACACGTAAATAGGTTCTTACTAAATTTACTGTCTTATTCAATCAGGGAGGTTTCCAGTGGAAAGCTGTGAAAAGACGGAAATACTGGTAATATTTACGTCTCCCGGTACTTCCGGTGGCCTTTTCACGGGACTGTGCTTTGAAATATTAAGAGTTCATGCTTACAGAGCTCAGAATTGGTGTCTAAAGCCTTGGAATGACGAGAATAGTGTTTCTGTTAACAATTAAGGAGGATTGGCTTTGGCGTTTTTTTGTGTGAATCAGTTAAAATGGTGACGATTCCGGTAAATACTTCTAAGCAAACTGTCTAGTTTTGGTAAAACTGTTAAAATACACAATGATAGTTCCCAGAAATGATTAAGAACGTGTAAGAAACCCCTCAAGTACACGTAAATAGATTCTTACTACATTTACTGTCGTATTCAATCATGGAGGTTTCCAGGGGAAAGCTGTGAAATGACGGAAATACTGGTAATATTTACGTCTCCGGGTACTTCCAGTGGCGTTTTCACGGGACTGTGCTTTGAAATATTAAGAGTTCATGCTTACAGGGCTCAGAATTGGTGTCTAAAGCCTTGGAATGACGAGAATAGTGTTGATTTTTACAATTAAGGAGGATTGGCTTTGGCGTTTTTTTGTGTGAATCAGTTAAAATGGTGACGATTCCGGTAAATACTTCTAAGCAAACAATCTAATTTTGGTAAAACTGTTAAAGTACACAATGATAGTTCCCAGAAATGATTAAGAACGTGTAAGAAACACCTCAAGTACACGTAAATAGGTTCTTACTAAATTTACTGTCTTATTCAATCAGGGAGGTTTCCAGTGGAAAGCTGTGAAAAGATGGAAATACTGGTAATATTTATGTCTCTGGGTACTTCCGGTGGCGTTTTCACGGGACTGTGCTTTGAAATATTAAGAGTTCATGCTTACAGAGCTCAGAATTGGTGTCTAAAGCCTTGGAATGACGAGAATAGTGTTGATTTTTACCATTAAGGAGGATTGGCTTTGGCGTTTTTTTGTGTGAATCAGTTAAAATGGTGACGATTCCGGTAAATACTTCTAAGCAAACTGTCTAATTTTGGTAAAACTGTTAAAATACACAATGATAGTTCCCAGAAATGATTAAGAACGTGTAAGAAACACCTCAAGTACACGTAAATAGGTTCTTACTAAATTTACTGTCTTATTCAATCAGGGAGGTTTCCAGTGGAAAGCTGTGAAAAGACGGAAATACTGGTAATATTTACGTCTCTGGGTACTTCCGGTGGCGTTTTCACGGGACTGAGCTTTGAAATATTAAGTGTTCATGCTTACAGAGCTCAGAATTTGTGTCTAAAGCCTTGGAATGACGAGAATAGTGTTTCTGTTAACAATTAAGGAGGATTGGCTTCGGCGTTTTTTTGTGTGAATCAGTTAAAATGGTGACGATTCCGGTAAATACTTCTAAGCAAACTGTCTAATTTTGGTAAAACTGTTAAAATACACAATGATAGTTCCCAGAAATGATTAAGAACGTGTAAGAAACACCTCAAGTACACGTAAATAGGTTCTTACTAAATTTACTGTCTTATTCAATAAGGGAGGTTTCCAGTGGAAAGCTGTGAAAAGAAGGAAATACTGGTAATATTTACGTCTCCCGGTACTTCCGGTGGCGTTTTCACGGGACTGTGCTTTGAAATATTAAGAGTTCATGCTTACAGAGCTCAGAATTGGTGTCTAAAGCCTTGGAATGATGAGAATAGTGTTTCTGTTTACAATTAAGGAGGATTGGCTTTGGCGTTTTTTTGTGTGAATCAGTTAAAATGGTGACGATTCCGGTAAATACTTCTAAGCAAACTGTCTAATTTTGGTAAAACTGTTAAAATACACAATGATAGTTCCCAGAAATGATTAAGAACGTGTAAGAAACACCTCAAGTACACGTAAATAGGTTCTTACTAAATTTACTGTCTTATTCAATCAGGGAGGTTTCCAGTGGAAAGCTGTGAAAAGACGGAAATACTGGTAATATTTACGTCTCCCGGTACTTCCGGTGGCATTTTCACGGGACTGTGCTTTGAAATATTAAGAGTTCATGCTTACAGAGCTCAGAATTGGTGTCTAAAGCCTTGGAATGACGAGAATAGTGTTTCTGTTAACAATTAAGGAGGATTGGCTTTGGCGTTTTTTTGTGTGAATCAGTTAAAATGGTGACGATTCCGGTAAATACTTCTAAGCAAACTGTCTAGTTTTGGTAAAACTGTTAAAATACACAATGATAGTTCCCAGAAATGATTAAGAACGTGTAAGAAACACCTCAAGTACAAGTAAATAGATTCTTACTACATTTACTGTCGTATTCTATCACGGAGGTTAACAGGGGAAAGCTGTGAAATGGCGCAAATACTGGTAATATTTACGTCTCCGGGTACTTCCGGTGGCGTTTTCACGGGACGGTGCTTTGAAATATTAAGAGTTCATGCTTACAGAGCTCATAATTGGTGTCTAAAGCCTTGGAATGACGAGAATAGTGTTTCTGTTAACAATTAAGGAGGATTGGCTTTGGCGTTTTTTTGTGTGAATCAGTTGAAATGGTGACGATTCCGGTAAATTCTTCTAAGCAAACTGTCTAATTTTGGTAAAACTGTTAAAATACACAATGATAGTTCCCAGAAATGATTAAGAACGTGTAAGAAACACCTCAAGTACATGTAAATACATTCTTACTACAGTTACTGTCTTATTCTATCCCGGAGTTTACCAGGGGAAAGCTGTGAAATGATGCAAATCCTGGTAATATTTACGTCTCCGGGTACTTCCGGTGGCGTTTTCACGGGACTGTGCTTTGAAATATTAAGAGTTCATGCTTACAGAGCGCAGAATTGGTGTCTAAAGCCTTGGAATGACGAGAATAGTGTTTCTGTTTACAATTAAGGAGGATTGGCTTTGGCGTTTTTTTTTGTGAATCAGTTAAAATGGTGACAATTCCGGTAAATACTTCTAAGCAAACTGTCATATTTTGGTAAAACTGTTAAAATACACAATGATAGTTCCCAGAAATGATTAAGAACGTGTAAGAAACACCTCAAGTACAAGTAAATAGATTCTTACTACATTTACTGTCGTATTCAAACACGGAGGTTTACAGGGGAAAGCTGTGAAATGACGCAAATAATGGTAATATTTACATCTCAGGGTACTTCCGGTGGCGTTTTCACGGGACTGTGCTTTGAAATATTAAGAGTTCATACTTACAGGGCTCAGAATTGGTGACTAAAGCCTTGGAATGACGAGAATAGTGTTTCTGTTTACAATTAAGGAGGATTGGCTTTGGCGTTTTTTTGTGTGAATCAGTTAAAATGGTGACGATTCCGGTAAATTCTTCTAAGCAAACTGTCTAATTTTGGTAAAACTGTTAAAGTACACAATGATAGTTCCCAGAAATGATTAAGAACGTGTAAGAAACACCTCAAGTACAAGTAAATAGATTCTTACTACATTTACTGTCGTATTCTATCACTGAGGTTTCCAGGGGAAAGCTGTGAAATGACGCAAATCCTGGTAATATTTACGTCTCCGGGTACTTCCGGTGGCGTTTTCACGGGACTGTGCTTTGAAATATTAAGACATCATGCTTACAGGGCTCAGAATTGGTGTCTAAAGCCTTGGAATGACGAGAATAGTGTTGAGGTTTACAATTAAGGAGGATTGGCTTTGGCTTTTTTTTGTGTGAATCAGTTAAAATGGTGACGATTCCGGTAAATTCTTCTAAGCAAACTGTCTAATTTTGTTGAAACTGTTAAAGTACACAATGATAGTTCCCAGAAATGATTAAGAACGTGTAATAAACACCGCAAGTACAAGTAAATACATTCTTACTACATTTACTGTCTTATTCTATCCCGGAGTTTACCAGGGGAAAGCTGTGAAATGATGCAAATCCTGGTAATATTTACGTCTCCGGGTACTTCCGGTGGCGTTTTCACAGGACTGTGCTTTGAAATATTAAGAGTTCATGCTTACAGAGCTCAGAATTGGTGTCTAAAGCCTTGGAATGACGAGAATAGTGTTTCTGTTTACAATAAAGGAGGATTGGCTTTGGCGTTTTTTTGTGTGAATCAGTTAAAATGGTGACAATTCCGGTAAATACTTCTAAGCAAACTGTCTAATTTTGGTAAAACTGTTAAAATACACAATGATAGTGCCCAGAAATGATTAAGAACGTGTAAGAAACACCTCAAGTACAAGTACATAGATTCTTACTACATTTACTGTCGTATTCAAACACGGAGGTTTCCAGGGGAAAGCTGTGAAATGACACAAATACTGTTAATATTTACGTCTCAGGGTACTTCCGGTGGCGTTTTCACGGGACTGTGCTTTGAAATATTAAGAGTTCATACTTACAGGGCTCAGAATTGGTGTCTAAAGCCTTGGAATGACGAGAATAGTGTTGAGGTTTACAATTAAGGAGGATTGGCTTTGGCGTTTTTTTGTGTGAATCAGTTGAAATGGTGACGATTCCGGTAAATTCTTCTAAGCAAACTGTCTAATTTTGGTAAAACTGTTAAAATACACAATGATAGTTCCCAGAAATGATTAAGAACGTGTAAGAAACACCTCAAGTACAAGTAAATACATTCTTACTACAGTTACTGTCATATTCTATCCCGGAGTTTACCAGGGGAAAGCTGTGAAATGATGCAAATCCTGGTAATATTTACGTCTCCGGGTACTTCCGGTGGCGTTTTCACGGGACTGTGCTTTGAAATATTAAGAGTTCATGCTTACAGAGCTCAGAATTGGTGTCTAAAGCCTTGGAATGACGAGAATAGTGTTTCTGTTTACAATAAAGGAGGATTGGCTTTGGCGTTTTTTTGTGTGAATCAGTTAAAATGGTGACAATTCCGGTAAATACTTCTAAGCAAACTGTCTAATTTTGGTAAAACTGTTAAAATACACAATGATAGTGCCCAGAAATGATTAAGAACGTGTAAGAAACACCTCAAGTACAAGTACATAGATTCTACTACATTTACTGTCGTATTCAAACACGGAGGTTTCCAGTGGAAAGCTGTGAAAAGAAGGAAATACTGGTAATATTTACGTCTCCCGGTACTTCCGGTGGCGTTTTCACGGGACTGTGCTTTGAAATATTAAGAGTTCATGCTTACAGAGCTCAGAATTGGTGTCTAAAGCCTTGGAATGATGAGAATAGTGTTTCTGTTTACAATTAAGGAGGATTGGCTTTGGCGTTTTTTTGTGTGAATCAGTTAAAATGGTGACGATTCCGGTAAATACTTCTAAGCAAACTGTCTAATTTTGGTAAAACTGTTAAAATACACAATGATAGTTCCCAGAAATGATTAAGAACGTGTAAGAAACACCTCAAGTACACGTAAATAGGTTCTTACTAAATTTACTGTCTTATTCAATCAGGGAGGTTTCCAGTGGAAAGCTGTGAAAAGACGGAAATACTGGTAATATTTACGTCTCCCGGTACTTCCGGTGGCCTTTTCACGGGACTGTGCTTTGAAATATTAAGAGTTCATGCTTACAGAGCTCAGAATTGGTGTCTAAAGCCTTGGAATGACGAGAATAGTGTTTCTGTTAACAATTAAGGAGGATTGGCTTTGGCGTTTTTTTGTGTGAATCAGTTAAAATGGTGACGATTCCGGTAAATACTTCTAAGCAAACTGTCTAGTTTTGGTAAAACTGTTAAAATACACAATGATAGTTCCCAGAAATGATTAAGAACGTGTAAGAAACCCCTCAAGTACACGTAAATAGATTCTTACTACATTTACTGTCGTATTCAATCATGGAGGTTTCCAGGGGAAAGCTGTGAAATGACGGAAATACTGGTAATATTTACGTCTCCGGGTACTTCCAGTGGCGTTTTCACGGGACTGTGCTTTGAAATATTAAGAGTTCATGCTTACAGGGCTCAGAATTGGTGTCTAAAGCCTTGGAATGACGAGAATAGTGTTGATTTTTACAATTAAGGAGGATTGGCTTTGGCGTTTTTTTGTGTGAATCAGTTAAAATGGTGACGATTCCGGTAAATACTTCTAAGCAAACAATCTAATTTTGGTAAAACTGTTAAAGTACACAATGATAGTTCCCAGAAATGATTAAGAACGTGTAAGAAACACCTCAAGTACACGTAAATAGGTTCTTACTAAATTTACTGTCTTATTCAATCAGGGAGGTTTCCAGTGGAAAGCTGTGAAAAGATGGAAATACTGGTAATATTTATGTCTCTGGGTACTTCCGGTGGCGTTTTCACGGGACTGTGCTTTGAAATATTAAGAGTTCATGCTTACAGAGCTCAGAATTGGTGTCTAAAGCCTTGGAATGACGAGAATAGTGTTGATTTTTACCATTAAGGAGGATTGGCTTTGGCGTTTTTTTGTGTGAATCAGTTAAAATGGTGACGATTCCGGTAAATACTTCTAAGCAAACTGTCTAATTTTGGTAAAACTGTTAAAATACACAATGATAGTTCCCAGAAATGATTAAGAACGTGTAAGAAACACCTCAAGTACACGTAAATAGGTTCTTACTAAATTTACTGTCTTATTCAATCAGGGAGGTTTCCAGTGGAAAGCTGTGAAAAGACGGAAATACTGGTAATATTTACGTCTCTGGGTACTTCCGGTGGCGTTTTCACGGGACTGAGCTTTGAAATATTAAGTGTTCATGCTTACAGAGCTCAGAATTTGTGTCTAAAGCCTTGGAATGACGAGAATAGTGTTTCTGTTAACAATTAAGGAGGATTGGCTTCGGCGTTTTTTTGTGTGAATCAGTTAAAATGGTGACGATTCCGGTAAATACTTCTAAGCAAACTGTCTAATTTTGGTAAAACTGTTAAAATACACAATGATAGTTCCCAGAAATGATTAAGAACGTGTAAGAAACACCTCAAGTACACGTAAATAGGTTCTTACTAAATTTACTGTCTTATTCAATAAGGGAGGTTTCCAGTGGAAAGCTGTGAAAAGAAGGAAATACTGGTAATATTTACGTCTCCCGGTACTTCCGGTGGCGTTTTCACGGGACTGTGCTTTGAAATATTAAGAGTTCATGCTTACAGAGCTCAGAATTGGTGTCTAAAGCCTTGGAATGATGAGAATAGTGTTTCTGTTTACAATTAAGGAGGATTGGCTTTGGCGTTTTTTTGTGTGAATCAGTTAAAATGGTGACGATTCCGGTAAATACTTCTAAGCAAACTGTCTAATTTTGGTAAAACTGTTAAAATACACAATGATAGTTCCCAGAAATGATTAAGAACGTGTAAGAAACACCTCAAGTACACGTAAATAGGTTCTTACTAAATTTACTGTCTTATTCAATCAGGGAGGTTTCCAGTGGAAAGCTGTGAAAAGACGGAAATACTGGTAATATTTACGTCTCCCGGTACTTCCGGTGGCATTTTCACGGGACTGTGCTTTGAAATATTAAGAGTTCATGCTTACAGAGCTCAGAATTGGTGTCTAAAGCCTTGGAATGACGAGAATAGTGTTTCTGTTAACAATTAAGGAGGATTGGCTTTGGCGTTTTTTTGTGTGAATCAGTTAAAATGGTGACGATTCCGGTAAATACTTCTAAGCAAACTGTCTAGTTTTGGTAAAACTGTTAAAATACACAATGATAGTTCCCAGAAATGATTAAGAACGTGTAAGAAACACCTCAAGTACAAGTAAATAGATTCTTACTACATTTACTGTCGTATTCTATCACGGAGGTTAACAGGGGAAAGCTGTGAAATGGCGCAAATACTGGTAATATTTACGTCTCCGGGTACTTCCGGTGGCGTTTTCACGGGACGGTGCTTTGAAATATTAAGAGTTCATGCTTACAGAGCTCATAATTGGTGTCTAAAGCCTTGGAATGACGAGAATAGTGTTTCTGTTAACAATTAAGGAGGATTGGCTTTGGCGTTTTTTTGTGTGAATCAGTTGAAATGGTGACGATTCCGGTAAATTCTTCTAAGCAAACTGTCTAATTTTGGTAAAACTGTTAAAATACACAATGATAGTTCCCAGAAATGATTAAGAACGTGTAAGAAACACCTCAAGTACATGTAAATACATTCTTACTACAGTTACTGTCTTATTCTATCCCGGAGTTTACCAGGGGAAAGCTGTGAAATGATGCAAATCCTGGTAATATTTACGTCTCCGGGTACTTCCGGTGGCGTTTTCACGGGACTGTGCTTTGAAATATTAAGAGTTCATGCTTACAGAGCGCAGAATTGGTGTCTAAAGCCTTGGAATGACGAGAATAGTGTTTCTGTTTACAATTAAGGAGGATTGGCTTTGGCGTTTTTTTTTGTGAATCAGTTAAAATGGTGACAATTCCGGTAAATACTTCTAAGCAAACTGTCATATTTTGGTAAAACTGTTAAAATACACAATGATAGTTCCCAGAAATGATTAAGAACGTGTAAGAAACACCTCAAGTACAAGTAAATAGATTCTTACTACATTTACTGTCGTATTCAAACACGGAGGTTTACAGGGGAAAGCTGTGAAATGACGCAAATAATGGTAATATTTACATCTCAGGGTACTTCCGGTGGCGTTTTCACGGGACTGTGCTTTGAAATATTAAGAGTTCATACTTACAGGGCTCAGAATTGGTGACTAAAGCCTTGGAATGACGAGAATAGTGTTTCTGTTTACAATTAAGGAGGATTGGCTTTGGCGTTTTTTTGTGTGAATCAGTTAAAATGGTGACGATTCCGGTAAATTCTTCTAAGCAAACTGTCTAATTTTGGTAAAACTGTTAAAGTACACAATGATAGTTCCCAGAAATGATTAAGAACGTGTAAGAAACACCTCAAGTACAAGTAAATAGATTCTTACTACATTTACTGTCGTATTCTATCACTGAGGTTTCCAGGGGAAAGCTGTGAAATGACGCAAATCCTGGTAATATTTACGTCTCCGGGTACTTCCGGTGGCGTTTTCACGGGACTGTGCTTTGAAATATTAAGACATCATGCTTACAGGGCTCAGAATTGGTGTCTAAAGCCTTGGAATGACGAGAATAGTGTTGAGGTTTACAATTAAGGAGGATTGGCTTTGGCTTTTTTTTGTGTGAATCAGTTAAAATGGTGACGATTCCGGTAAATTCTTCTAAGCAAACTGTCTAATTTTGTTGAAACTGTTAAAGTACACAATGATAGTTCCCAGAAATGATTAAGAACGTGTAATAAACACCGCAAGTACAAGTAAATACATTCTTACTACATTTACTGTCTTATTCTATCCCGGAGTTTACCAGGGGAAAGCTGTGAAATGATGCAAATCCTGGTAATATTTACGTCTCCGGGTACTTCCGGTGGCGTTTTCACAGGACTGTGCTTTGAAATATTAAGAGTTCATGCTTACAGAGCTCAGAATTGGTGTCTAAAGCCTTGGAATGACGAGAATAGTGTTTCTGTTTACAATAAAGGAGGATTGGCTTTGGCGTTTTTTTGTGTGAATCAGTTAAAATGGTGACAATTCCGGTAAATACTTCTAAGCAAACTGTCTAATTTTGGTAAAACTGTTAAAATACACAATGATAGTGCCCAGAAATGATTAAGAACGTGTAAGAAACACCTCAAGTACAAGTACATAGATTCTTACTACATTTACTGTCGTATTCAAACACGGAGGTTTCCAGGGGAAAGCTGTGAAATGACACAAATACTGTTAATATTTACGTCTCAGGGTACTTCCGGTGGCGTTTTCACGGGACTGTGCTTTGAAATATTAAGAGTTCATACTTACAGGGCTCAGAATTGGTGTCTAAAGCCTTGGAATGACGAGAATAGTGTTGAGGTTTACAATTAAGGAGGATTGGCTTTGGCGTTTTTTTGTGTGAATCAGTTGAAATGGTGACGATTCCGGTAAATTCTTCTAAGCAAACTGTCTAATTTTGGTAAAACTGTTAAAATACACAATGATAGTTCCCAGAAATGATTAAGAACGTGTAAGAAACACCTCAAGTACAAGTAAATACATTCTTACTACAGTTACTGTCATATTCTATCCCGGAGTTTACCAGGGGAAAGCTGTGAAATGATGCAAATCCTGGTAATATTTACGTCTCCGGGTACTTCCGGTGGCGTTTTCACGGGACTGTGCTTTGAAATATTAAGAGTTCATGCTTACAGAGCTCAGAATTGGTGTCTAAAGCCTTGGAATGACGAGAATAGTGTTTCTGTTTACAATAAAGGAGGATTGGCTTTGGCGTTTTTTTGTGTGAATCAGTTAAAATGGTGACAATTCCGGTAAATACTTCTAAGCAAACTGTCTAATTTTGGTAAAACTGTTAAAATACACAATGATAGTGCCCAGAAATGATTAAGAACGTGTAAGAAACACCTCAAGTACAAGTACATAGATTCTACTACATTTACTGTCGTATTCAAACACGGAGGTTTCCAGGGGAAAGCTGTGAAATGACACAAATACTGGTAATATTTACGTCTCAGGGTACTTCCGGTGGCGTTTTCACGGGACTGTGCTTTGAAATATTAAGAGTTCATACTTACATTGCTCAGAATTGGTGTCTAAAGCCTTGGAATGACGAGAATAGTGTTTCTGTTTACAATTAAGGAGGATTGGCTTTGGCGTTTTTTTGTGTGAATCAGTTGAAATGGTGACGATTCCGGTAAATTCTTCTAAGCAAACTGTCTAATTTTGG
The DNA here is from genome assembly GCF_963259705.1 of Myotis daubentonii. Taxonomy (NCBI): domain Eukaryota; kingdom Metazoa; phylum Chordata; class Mammalia; order Chiroptera; family Vespertilionidae; genus Myotis; species Myotis daubentonii. Next base: position 751,814 of record NC_081853.1, on the reverse strand, counting down.
TAAAACTGTTAAAATACACAATGATAGTTCCCAGAAATGATTAAGAACGTGTAAGAAACACCTCAAGTACAAGTAAATACATTCTTACTACAGTTACTGTCATATTCTATCCCGGAGTTTACCAGGGGAAAGCTGTGAAATGATGCAAATCCTGGTAATATTTACGTCTCCGGGTACTTCCGGTGGCGTTTTCACAGGACTGTGCTTTGAAATATTAAGAGTTCATGCTTACAGAGCTCAGAATTGGTGTCTAAAGCCTTGGAATGACGAGAATAGTGTTTCTGTTTACAATAAAGGAGGATTGGCTTTGGCGTTTTTTTGTGTGAATCAGTTAAAATGGTGACAATTCCGGTAAATACTTCTAAGCAAACTGTCTAATTTTGGTAAAACTGTTAAAATACACAATGATAGTGCCCAGAAATGATTAAGAACGTGTAAGAAACACCTCAAGTACAAGTACATAGATTCTTACTACATTTACTGTCGTATTCAAACACGGAGGTTTCCAGGGGAAAGCTGTGAAATGACACAAATACTGGTAATATTTACGTCTCCGGGTACTTCCGGTGGCGTTTTCACGGGACTGTGCTTTGAAATATTAAGAGTTCATACTTACAGGGCTCAGAATTGGTGTCTAAAGCCTTGGAATGACGAGAATAATGTTGAGGTTTACAATTAAGGAGGATTGGCTTTGGCGTTTTTTTGTGTGAATCAGTTGAAATGGTGACGATTCCGGTAAATTCTTCTAAGCAAACTGTCTAATTTTGGTAAAACTGTTAAAATACACAATGATAGTTCCCAGAAATGATTAAGAACATGTAAGAAACACCTCAAGTACAAGTAAATACATTCTTACTACAGTTACTGTCTTATTCTATCCCGGAGTTTACCAGGGGAAAGCTGTGAAATGATGCAAATCCTGGTAATATTTACGTCTCCGGGTACTTCCGGTGGCGTTTTCACGGGACTGTGCTTTGAAATATTAAGAGTTCATGCTTACAGAGCTCAGAATTGGTGTCTAAAGCCTTGGAATGACGAGAATAGTGTTTCTGTTTACAATTAAGGAGGATTGGCTTTGGCGTTTTTTTTTGTGAATCAGTTAAAATGGTGACAATTCCGGTAAATACTTCTAAGCAAACTGTCATATTTTGGTAAAACTGTTAAAATACACAATGATAGTTCCCAGAAATGATTAAGAACGTGTAAGAAACACCTCAAGTACAAGTAAATAGATTCTTACTACATTTACTGTCGTATTCAAACACGGAGGTTTACAGGGGAAAGCTGTGAAATGACGCAAATAATGGTAATATTTACATCTCAGGGTACTTCCGGTGGCGTTTTCACGGGACTGTGCTTTGAAATATTAAGAGTTCATACTTACAGGGCTCAGAATTGGTGACTAAAGCCTTGGAATGACGAGAATAGTGTTTCTGTTTACAATTAAGGAGGATTGGCTTTGGCGTTTTTTTGTGTGAATCCGTTAAAATGGTGACGATTCCGGTAAATACTTCTAAGCAAACTGTCTAATTTTGGTAAAACTGTTAAAATACACAATGATAGTTCCCAGAAATGATTAAGAACGTGTAAGAAACACCTCAAGTACAAGTAAATACATTCTTACTACATTTACTGTCTTATTCTATCCCGGAGGTTTCCAGGGGAAAGCTGTGAAATGATGCAAATCCTGGTAATATTTACGTCTCCGGGTACTTCCGGTGGCGTTTTCACGGGACTGTGCTTTGAAATATTAAGACTTCATGCTTACAGGGCTCAGAATTGGTGTCTAAAGCCTTGGAGTGACGAGAATAGTGTTGAGGTTTACAATTAAGGAGGATTGGCTTTGGCGTTTTTTTGTGTGAATCAGTTAAAATGGTGACGATTCCGGTAAATACTTCTAAGCAAACTGTCTAATTTTGGTAAAACTGTTAAAGTACACAATGATAGTTCCCAGAAATGATTAAGAACGTGTAAGAAACACCTCAAGTACAAGTAAATAGATTCTTACTACATTTACTGTCGTATTCTATCACTGAGGTTTCCAGGGGAAAGCTGTGAAATGACGCAAATCCTGGTAATATTTACGTCTCCGGGTACTTCCGGTGGCGTTTTCACGGGACTGTGCTTTGAAATATTAAGACATCATGCTTACAGGGCTCAGAATTGGTGTCTAAAGCCTTGGAATGACGAGAATAGTGTTGAGGTTTACAATTAAGGAGGATTGGCTTTGGCGTTTTTTTTTGTGAATCAGTTAAAATGGTGACAATTCCGGTAAATACTTCTAAGCAAACTGTCATATTTTGGTAAAACTGTTAAAATACACAATGATAGTTCCCAGAAATGATTAAGAACGTGTAAGAAACACCTCAAGTACAAGTAAATAGATTCTTACTACATTTACTGTCGTATTCAAACACGGAGGTTTACAGGGGAAAGCTGTGAAATGACGCAAATAATGGTAATATTTACATCTCAGGGTACTTCCGGTGGCGTTTTCACGGGACTGTGCTTTGAAATATTAAGAGTTCATACTTACAGGGCTCAGAATTGGTGACTAAAGCCTTGGAATGACGAGAATAGTGTTTCTGTTTACAATTAAGGAGGATTGGCTTTGGCGTTTTTTTGTGTGAATCCGTTAAAATGGTGACGATTCCGGTAAATACTTCTAAGCAAACTGTCTAATTTTGGTAAAACTGTTAAAATACACAATGATAGTTCCCAGAAATGATTAAGAACGTGTAAGAAACACCTCAAGTACAAGTAAATACATTCTTACTACATTTACTGTCTTATTCTATCCCGGAGGTTTCCAGGGGAAAGCTGTGAAATGATGCAAATCCTGGTAATATTTACGTCTCCGGGTACTTCCGGTGGCGTTTTCACGGGACTGTGCTTTGAAATATTAAGACTTCATGCTTACAGGGCTCAGAATTGGTGTCTAAAGCCTTGGAGTGACGAGAATAGTGTTGAGGTTTACAATTAAGGAGGATTGGCTTTGGCGTTTTTTTGTGTGAATCAGTTAAAATGGTGACGATTCCGGTAAATACTTCTAAGCAAACTGTCTAATTTTGGTAAAACTGTTAAAGTACACAATGATAGTTCCCAGAAATGATTAAGAACGTGTAAGAAACACCTCAAGTACAAGTAAATAGATTCTTACTACATTTACTGTCGTATTCTATCACTGAGGTTTCCAGGGGAAAGCTGTGAAATGACGCAAATCCTGGTAATATTTACGTCTCCGGGTACTTCCGGTGGCGTTTTCACGGGACTGTGCTTTGAAATATTAAGACATCATGCTTACAGGGCTCAGAATTGGTGTCTAAAGCCTTGGAATGACGAGAATAGTGTTGAGGTTTACAATTAAGGAGGATTGGCTTTGGCTTTTTTTTGTGTGAATCAGTTAAAATGGTGACGATTCTGGTAAATTCTTCTAAGCAAACTGTCTAATTTTGTTGAAACTGTTAAAGTACACAATGATAGTTCCCAGAAATGATTAAGAACGTGTAATAAGCACCGCAAGTACAAGTAAATACATTCTTACTACATTTACTGTCTTATTCTATCCCGGAGTTTACCAGGGGAAAGCTGTGAAATGATGCAAATCCTGGTAATATTTACGTCTCCGGGTACTTCCGGTGGCGTTTTCACAGGACTGTGCTTTGAAATATTAAGAGTTCATGCTTACAGAGCTCAGAATTGGTGTCTAAAGCCTTGGAATGACGAGAATAGTGTTTCTGTTTACAATAAAGGAGGATTGGCTTTGGCGTTTTTTTGTGTGAATCAGTTAAAATGGTGACAATTCCGGTAAATACTTCTAAGCAAACTGTCTAATTTTGGTAAAACTGTTAAAATACACAATGATAGTGCCCAGAAATGATTAAGAACGTGTAAGAAACACCTCAAGTACAAGTACATAGATTCTTACTACATTTACTGTCGTATTCAAACACGGAGGTTTCCAGGGGAAAGCTGTGAAATGACACAAATACTGGTAATATTTACGTCTCAGGGTACTTCCGGTGGCGTTTTCACGGGACTGTGCTTTGAAATATTAAGAGTTCATACTTACAGGGCTCAGAATTGGTGTCTAAAGCCTTGGAATGACGAGAATAGTGTTGAGGTTTACAATTAAGGAGGATTGGCTTTGGCGTTTTTTTGTGTGAATCAGTTGAAATGGTGACGATTCCGGTAAATTCTTCTAAGCAAACTGTCTAATTTTGGTAAAACTGTTAAAATACACAATGATAGTTCCCAGAAATGATTAAGAACGTGTAAGAAACACCTCAAGTACAAGTAAATACATTCTTACTACAGTTACTGTCTTATTCTATCCCGGAGTTTACCAGGGGAAAGCTGTGAAATGATGCAAATCCTGGTAATATTTACGTCTCCGGGTACTTCCGGTGGCGTTTTCACGGGACTGTGCTTTGAAATATTAAGAGTTCATGCTTACAGAGCTCAGAATTGGTGTCTAAAGCCTTGGAATGACGAGAATAGTGTTTCTGTTTACAATTAAGGAGGATTGGCTTTGGCGTTTTCTTGTGTGAATCAGTTAAAATGGTGACGATTCCGGTAAATACTTCTAAGCAAACTGTCATATTTTGGTAAAACTGTTAAAATACACAATGATAGTTCCCAGAAATGATTAAGAACGTGTAAGAAACACCTCAAGTACAAGTAAATAGATTCTTACTACATTTACTGTCGTATTCAAACACGGAGGTTTACAGGGGAAAGCTGTGAAATGACGCAAATAATGGTAATATTTACATCTCAGGGTACTTCCGGTGGCGTTTTCACGGGACTGTGCTTTGAAATATTAAGAGTTCATACTTACAGGGCTCAGAATTGGTGACTAAAGCCTTGGAATGACGAGAATAGTGTTTCTGTTTACAATTAAGGAGGATTGGCTTTGGCGTTTTTTTGTGTGAATCCGTTATAGTGGTGACGATTCCGGTAAATACTTCTAAGCAAACTGTCTAATTTTGGTAAAACTGTTAAAATACACAATGATAGTTCCCAGAAATGATTAAGAACGTGTAAGAAACACCTCAAGTACAAGTAAATACATTCTTACTACATTTACTGTCTTATTCTATCCCGGAGGTTTCCAGGGGAAAGCTGTGAAATGATGCAAATCCTGGTAATATTTACGTCTCCGGGTACTTCCGGTGGCGTTTTCACGGGACTGTGCTTTGAAATATTAAGACTTCATGCTTACAGGGCTCAGAATTGGTGTCTAAAGCCTTGGAGTGACGAGAATAGTGTTGAGGTTTACAATTAAGGAGGATTGGCTTTGGCGTTTTTTTGTGTGAATCAGTTAAAATGGTGACGATTCCGGTAAATACTTCTAAGCAAACTGTCTAATTTTGGTAAAACTGTTAAAGTACACAATGATAGTTCCCAGAAATGATTAAGAACGTGTAAGAAACACCTCAAGTACACCTAAATAGATTCTTACTACATTTACTGTAGTATTTAATCACGGAGGTTTCCATTGGAAAGCTGTGAAATGCCGAAAATACTGGTAATATTTACATCTCCAGGTACTTCCGGTGGCGTTTTCACGGGACTGTACTTTGAAATATTAAGAGTTCATGCTTACAGAGCTCAGAATTGGTGTCTAAAGCCTTGGAATGACGAGAATAGTGTTGATGTTTACAATTAAGGAGGATTGGCTTTGGCGTTTTTTTGTGTGAATCAGTTAAAATGGTGACGATTCCGGTAATTTCTTCGAAGCAAACTGTCTAATTTTGGTGAAACTGTTAAAGTACACAATGATAGTTCCCAGAAATGATTAAGAACGTGTAAGAAACACCGGAAGTACAAGTAAATACATTCTTACTACATTTACTGTCTTATTCTATCCCGGAGTTTACCAGGGGAAAGCTGTGAAATGATGCAAATCCTGGTAATATTTACGTCTCCGGGTACTTCCGGTGGCGTTTTCACGGGACTGTGCTTTGAAATATTAAGAGTTCATGCTTACAGAGCTCAGAATTGGTGTCTAAAGCCTTGGAATGACGAGAATAGTGTTTCTGTTTACAATTAAGGAGGATTGGCTTTGGCGTTTTTTTGTGTGAATCAGTTAAAATGGTGACAATTCCGGTAAATACTTCTAAGCAAACTGTCTAATTTTGGTAAAACTGTTAAAATACACAATGATAGTGCCCAGAAATGATTAAGAACGTGTAAGAAACACCTCAAGTACAAGTAAATAGATTCTTACTACATTTACTGTCGTATTCAAACACGGAGGTTTCCAGGGGAAAGCTGTGAAATGACACAAATACTGGTAATATTTACGTCTCAGGGTACTTCCGGTGGCGTTTTCACGGGACTGTGCTTTGAAATATTAAGAGTTCATACTTACAGGGCTCAGAATTGGTGTCTAAAGCCTTGGAATGACGAGAATAGTGTTGAGGTTTACAATTAAGGAGGATTGGCTTTGGCGTTTTTTTGTGTGAATCAGTTGAAATGGTGACGATTCCGGTAAATTCTTCTAAGCAAACTGTCTAATTTTGGTAAAACTGTTAAAATACACAATGATAGTTCCCAGAAATGATTAAGAACGTGTAAGAAACACCTCAAGTACAAGTAAATACATTCTTACTACAGTTACTGTCTTATTCTGTCCCGGAGTTTACCAGGGGAAAGCTGTGAAATGATGCAAATCCTGGTAATATTTACGTCTCCGGGTACTTCCGGTGGCGTTTTCACGGGACTGTGCTTTGAAATATTAAGAGTTCATGCTTACAGAGCTCAGAATTGGTGTCTAAAGCCTTGGAATGACGAGAATAGTGTTTCTGTTTACAATTAAGGAGGATTGGCTTTGGCGTTTTTTTTTGTGAATCAGTTAAAATGGTGACGATTCCGGTAAATACTTCTAAGCAAACTGTCATATTTTGGTAAAACTGTTAAAATACACAATGATAGTTCCCAGAAATGATTAAGAACGTGTAAGAAACACCTCAAGTACAAGTAAATAAATTCTTACTACATTTACTGTCGTATTCAAACACGGAGGTTTACAGGGGAAAGCTGTGAAATGACGCAAATAATGGTAATATTTACATCTCAGGGTACTTCCGGTGGCGTTTTCACGGGACTGTGCTTTGAAATATTAAGAGTTCATACTTACAGGGCTCAGAATTGGTGACTAAAGCCTTGGAATGACGAGAATAGTGTTTCTGTTTACAATTAAGGAGGATTGGCTTTGGCGTTTTTTTGTGTGAATCAGTTAAAATGGTGACGATTCTGGTAAATTTTTCTAAGCAAACTGTCTAATTTTGGTAAAATTGTTAAAGTACACAATGATAGTTCCCAGAAATGATTAAGAACGTGTAAGAAACACCTCAAGTACAAGTAAATAGATTCTTACTACATTTACTGTCGTATTCAAACTAGGAGGTTTCCAGGGGAAAGCTGTGAAAAGAAGGAAATACTGGTAATATTTACATCTCCCAGTACTTCCAGTGGCGTTTTCACGGGACTGTGCTTTGAAATATTAAGAGTTCATGCTTACAGAGCTCAGAATTGGTGTCTAAAGCCTTGGAATGACGAGAATAGTGTTTCTGTTTACAATTAAGGAGGATTGGCTTTGGCGGTTTTTTTTGTGATTCAGTTAAAATGGTGACAATTCCGGTAAATACTTCTAAGCAAACTGTCATATTTTGGTAAAACTGTTAAAATACACAATGATAGTTCCCAGAAATGATTAAGAACGTGTAAGAAACACCTCAAGTACAAGTAAATAGATTCTTACTACATTTACTGTCGTATTCAAACACGGAGGTTTACAGGGGAAAGCTGTGAAATGACGCAAATAATGGTAATATTTACATCTCAGGGTACTTCCGGTGGCGTTTTCACGGGACTGTGCTTTGAAATATTAAGAGTTCATACTTACAGGGCTCAGAATTGGTGACTAAAGCCTTGGAATGACGAGAATAGTGTTTCTGTTTACAATTAAGGAGGATTGGCTTTGGCGTTTTTTTGTGTGAATCAGTTAAAATGGTGACGATTCCGGTAAATTTTTCTAAGCAAACTGTCTAATTTTGGTAAAATTGTTAAAGTACACAATGATAGTTCCCAGAAATGATTAAGAACGTGTAAGAAACACCGCAAGTACAAGTAAATACATTCTTACTACATTTACTGTCTTATTCTATCCCGGAGGTTTCCAGGGGAAAGCTGTGAAATGATGCAAATCCTGGTAATATTTACGTCTCCGGGTTCTGCCGGTGGCGTTTTCACGGGACTGTGCTTTGAAATATTAAGAGTTCATGCTTACAGAGCTCAGAATTGGTGTCTAAAGCCTTGGAATGACGAGAATAGTGTTTCTGTTTACAATAAAGGAGGATTGGCTTTGGCGTTTTTTTGTGTGAATCAGTTAAAATGGTGACAATTCCGGTAAATACTTCTAAGCAAACTGTCTAATTTTGGTAAAACTGTTAAAATACACAATGATAGTTCCCAGAAATGATTAAGAACGTGTAAGAAACACCTCAAGTACAAGTAAATACATTCTTACTACATTTACTGTCGTATTCTATCACGGAGGTTTCCAGGGGAAAGCTGTGAAATGACGCAAATACTGGTAATATTTACGTCTCCGGGTACTTCCGGTGGCGTTTTCACGGGACTGTGCTTTGAAATATTAAGAGTTCATGCTTACAGAGCTCAGAATTGGTGTCTAAAGCCTTGGAATGACGAGAATAGTGTTTCTGTTTACAATTAAGGAGGATTGGCTTTGGCGTTTTTTTGTGTGAATCAGTTAAAATGGTGACGATTCCGGTAAATTCTTCTAAGCAAACTGTCTAATTTTGGTAAAACTGTTAAAGTACACAATGATAGTTCCCAGAAATGATTAAGAACGTGTAAGAAACACCTCAAGTACAAGTAAATAGATTCTTACTACATTTACTCTCGTATTCTATCACTGAGGTTTCCAGGGGAAAGCTGTGAAATGACGCAAATACTGGTAATATTTACGTCTCCGGGTACTTCCGGTGGCGTTTTCACGGGACTGTGCTTTGAAATATTAAGACATCATGCTTACAGGGCTCAGAATTGGTGTTTAAAGCCTTGGAATGACGAGAATAGTGTTGAGGTTTACAATTAAGGAGGATTGGCTTTGGCTTTTTTTTGTGTGAATCAGTTAAAATGGTGACGATTCCGGTAAATTCTTCTAAGCAAACTGTCTAATTTTGTTGAAACTGTTAAAGTACACAATGATAGTTCCCAGAAATGATTAAGAACGTGTAATAAACACCGCAAGTACAAGTAAATACATTCTTACTACATTTACTGTCTTATTCTATCCCGGAGTTTACCAGGGGAAAGCTGTGAAATGATGCAAATCCTGGTAATATTTACGTCTCCGGGTTCTGCCGGTGGCGTTTTCAGGGGACTGTGCTTTGAAATATTAAGAATTCATGCTTACAGAGCTCAGAATTGGTGTCTAAAGCCTTGGAATGACGAGAATAGTGTTTCTGTTTACAATAAAGGAGGATTGGCTTTGGCGTTTTTTTGTGTGAATCAGTTAAAATGGTGACGATTCCGGTAAATACTTCTAAGCAAACTGTCTAATTTTGGTAAAACTGTTAAAATACACAATGATAGTGCCCAGAAATGATTAAGAACGTGTAAGAAACACCTCAAGTACAAGTAAATACATTCTTACTACATTTACTGTCGTATTCTATCACGGAGGTTTCCAGGGGAAAGCTGTGAAATGACGCAAATACTGGTAATATTTACGTCTCCGGGTACTTCCGGTGGCGTTTTCACGGGACTGTGCTTTGAAATATTAAGAGTTCATGCTTACAGAGCTCAGAATTGGTGTCTAAAGCCTTGGAATGACGAGAATAGTGTTGAGGTTTACAATTAAGGAGGATTGGCTTTGGCGTTTTTTTGTGTGAATCAGTTAAAATGGTGACGATTCCGGTAAATTCTTCTAAGCAAACTGTCTAATTTTGGTAAAACTGTTAAAGTACACAATGATAGTTCCCAGAAATGATTAAGAACGTGTAAGAAACACCTCAAGTACAAGTAAATAGATTCTTACTACATTTACTCTCGTATTCTATCACTGAGGTTTCCAGGGGAAAGCTGTGAAATGACGCAAATACTGGTAATATTTACGTCTCCGGGTACTTCCGGTGGCGTTTTCACGGGACTGTGCCTTGAAATATTAAGACATCATGCTTACAGGGCTCAGAATTGGTGTTTAAAGCCTTGGAATGACGAGAATAGTGTTGAGGTTTACAATTAAGGAGGATTGGCTTTGGCTTTTTTGTGTGTGAATCAGTTAAAATGGTGACGATTCCGGTAAATTCTTCTAAGCAAACTGTCTAATTTTGTTGAAACTGTTAAAGTACACAATGATAGTTCCCAGAAATGATTAAGAACGTGTAATAAACACCGCAAGTACAAGTAAATACATTCTTACTACATTTACTGTCTTATTCTATCCCGGAGTTTACCAGGGGAAAGCTGTGAAATGATGCAAATCCTGGTAATATTTACGTCTCCGGGTACTTCCGGTGGCGTTTTCACAGGACTGTGCTTTGAAATATTAAGAGTTCATGCTTACAGAGCTCAGAATTGGTGTCTAAAGCCTTGGAATGACGAGAATAGTGTTTCTGTTTACAATAAAGGAGGATTGGCTTTGGCGTTTTTTTGTGTGAATCAGTTAAAATGGTGACGATTCCGGTAAATACTTCTAAGCAAACTGTCTAATTTTGGTAAAACTGTTAAAGTACACAATGATAGTTCCCAGAAATGATTAAGAACGTGTAAGAAACACCTCAAGTACACCTAAATAGATTCTTACTACATTTACTGTAGTATTTAATCACGGAGGTTTCCATTGGAAAGCTGTGAAATGCCGAAAATACTGGTAATATTTACATCTCCAGGTACTTCCGGTGGCGTTTTCACGGGACTGTACTTTGAAATATTAAGAGTTCATGCTTACAGAGCTCAGAATTGGTGTCTAAAGCCTTGGAATGACGAGAATAGTGTTGATGTTTACAATTAAGGAGGATTGGCTTTGGCGTTTTTTTGTGTGAATCAGTTAAAATGGTGACGATTCCGGTAATTTCTTCGAAGCAAACTGTCTAATTTTGGTGAAACTGTTAAAGTACACAATGATAGTTCCCAGAAATGATTAAGAACGTGTAAGAAACACCGCAAGTACAAGTAAATACATTCTTACTACATTTACTGTCTTATTCTATCCCGGAGTTTACCAGGGGAAAGCTGTGAAATGATGCAAATCCTGGTAATATTTACGTCTCCGGGTACTTCCGGTGGCGTTTTCACGGGACTGTGCTTTGAAATATTAAGAGTTCATGCTTACAGAGCTCAGAATTGGTGTCTAAAGCCTTGGAATGACGAGAATAGTGTTTCTGTTTACAATTAAGGAGGATTGGCTTTGGCGTTTTTTTGTGTGAATCAGTTAAAATGGTGACAATTCCGGTAAATACTTCTAAGCAAACTGTCTAATTTTGGTAAAACTGTTAAAATACACAATGATAGTGCCCAGAAATGATTAAGAACGTGTAAGAAACACCTCAAGTACAAGTAAATAGATTCTTACTACATTTACTGTCGTATTCAAACACGGAGGTTTCCAGGGGAAAGCTGTGAAATGACACAAATACTGGTAATATTTACGTCTCAGGGTACTTCCGGTGGCGTTTTCACGGGACTGTGCTTTGAAATATTAAGAGTTCATACTTACAGGGCTCAGAATTGGTGTCTAAAGCCTTGGAATGACGAGAATAGTGTTGAGGTTTACAATTAAGGAGGATTGGCTTTGGCGTTTTTTTGTGTGAATCAGTTGAAATGGTGACGATTCCGGTAAATTCTTCTAAGCAAACTGTCTAATTTTGGTAAAACTGTTAAAATACACAATGATAGTTCCCAGAAATGATTAAGAACGTGTAAGAAACACCTCAAGTACAAGTAAATAGATTCTTACTACATTTACTGTCGTATTCAAACTAGGAGGTTTCCAGGGGAAAGCTGTGAAAAGAAGGAAATACTGGTAATATTTACATCTCCCAGTACTTCCAGTGGCGTTTTCACGGGACTGTGCTTTGAAATATTAAGAGTTCATGCTTACAGAGCTCAGAATTGGTGTCTAAAGCCTTGGAATGACGAGAATAGTGTTTCTGTTTACAATTAAGGAGGATTGGCTTTGGCGGTTTTTTTTGTGATTCAGTTAAAATGGTGACAATTCCGGTAAATACTTCTAAGCAAACTGTCATATTTTGGTAAAACTGTTAAAATACACAATGATAGTTCCCAGAAATGATTAAGAACGTGTAAGAAACACCTCAAGTACAAGTAAATAGATTCTTACTACATTTACTGTCGTATTCAAACACGGAGGTTTACAGGGGAAAGCTGTGAAATGACGCAAATAATGGTAATATTTACATCTCAGGGTACTTCCGGTGGCGTTTTCACGGGACTGTGCTTTGAAATATTAAGAGTTCATACTTACAGGGCTCAGAATTGGTGACTAAAGCCTTGGAATGACGAGAATAGTGTTTCTGTTTACAATTAAGGAGGATTGGCTTTGGCGTTTTTTTGTGTGAATCAGTTAAAATGGTGACGATTCCGGTAAATTTTTCTAAGCAAACTGTCTAATTTTGGTAAAATTGTTAAAGTACACAATGATAGTTCCCAGAAATGATTAAGAACGTGTAAGAAACACCGCAAGTACAAGTAAATACATTCTTACTACATTTACTGTCTTATTCTATCCCGGAGGTTTCCAGGGGAAAGCTGTGAAATGATGCAAATCCTGGTAATATTTACGTCTCCGGGTTCTGCCGGTGGCGTTTTCACGGGACTGTGCTTTGAAATATTAAGAGTTCATGCTTACAGAGCTCAGAATTGGTGTCTAAAGCCTTGGAATGACGAGAATAGTGTTTCTGTTTACAATAAAGGAGGATTGGCTTTGGCGTTTTTTTGTGTGAATCAGTTAAAATGGTGACAATTCCGGTAAATACTTCTAAGCAAACTGTCTAATTTTGGTAAAACTGTTAAAATACACAATGATAGTGCCCAGAAATGATTAAGAACGTGTAAGAAACACCTCAAGTACAAGTAAATACATTCTTACTACATTTACTGTCGTATTCTATCACGGAGGTTTCCAGGGGAAAGCTGTGAAATGACGCAAATACTGGTAATATTTACGTCTCCGGGTACTTCCGGTGGCGTTTGCACGGGACTGTGCTTTGAAATATTAAGAGTTCATGCTTACAGAGCTCAGAATTGGTGTCTAAAGCCTTGGAATGACGAGAATAGTGTTTCTGTTTACAATTAAGGAGGATTGGCTTTGGCGTTTTTTTGTGTGAATCAGTTAAAATGGTGACGATTCCGGTAAATTCTTCTAAGCAAACTGTCTAATTTTGGTAAAACTGTTAAAGTACACAATGATAGTTCCCAGAAATGATTAAGAACGTGTAAGAAACACCTCAAGTACAAGTAAATAGATTCTTACTACATTTACTCTCGTATTCTATCACTGAGGTTTCCAGGGGAAAGCTGTGAAATGACGCAAATACTGGTAATATTTACGTCTCCGGGTACTTCCGGTGGCGTTTTCACGGGACTGTGCGTTGAAATATTAAGACATCATGCTTACAGGGCTCAGAATTGGTGTTTAAAGCCTTGGAATGACGAGAATAGTGTTGAGGTTTACAATTAAGGAGGATTGGCTTTGGCTTTTTTTTGTGTGAATCAGTTAAAATGGTGACGATTCCGGTAAATTCTTCTAAGCAAACTGTCTAATTTTGTTGAAACTGTTAAAGTACACAATGATAGTTCCCAGAAATGATTAAGAACGTGTAATAAACACCGCAAGTACAAGTAAATACATTCTTACTACATTTACTGTCTTATTCTATCCCGGAGTTTACCAGGGGAAAGCTGTGAAATGATGCAAATCCTGGTAATATTTACGTCTCCGGGTTCTGCCGGTGGCGTTTTCACGGGACTGTGCTTTGAAATATTAAGAGTTCATGCTTACAGAGCTCAGAATTGGTGTCTAAAGCCTTGGAATGACGAGAATAGTGTTTCTGTTTACAATAAAGGAGGATTGGCTTTGGCGTTTTTTTGTGTGAATCAGTTAAAATGGTGACGATTCCGGTAAATACTTCTAAGCAAACTGTCTAATTTTGGTAAAACTGTTAAAATACACAATGATAGTGCCCAGAAATGATTAAGAACGTGTAAGAAACACCTCAAGTACAAGTAAATACATTCTTACTACATTTACTGTCGTATTCTATCACGGAGGTTTCCAGGGGAAAGCTGTGAAATGACGCAAATACTGGTAATATTTACGTCTCCGGGTACTTCCGGTGGCGTTTGCACGGGACTGTGCTTTGAAATATTAAGAGTTCATGCTTACAGAGCTCAGAATTGGTGTCTAAAGCCTTGGAATGACGAGAATAGTGTTTCTGTTTACAATTAAGGAGGATTGGCTTTGGCGTTTTTTTGTGTGAATCAGTTAAAATGGTGACGATTCCGGTAAATTCTTCTAAGCAAACTGTCTAATTTTGGTAAAACTGTTAAAGTACACAATGATAGTTCCCAGAAATGATTAAGAACGTGTAAGAAACACCTCAAGTACAAGTAAATAGATTCTTACTACATTTACTCTCGTATTCTATCACTGAGGTTTCCAGGGGAAAGCTGTGAAATGACGCAAATACTGGTAATATTTACGTCTCCGGGTACTTCCGGTGGCGTTTTCACGGGACTGTGCGTTGAAATATTAAGACATCATGCTTACAGGGCTCAGAATTGGTGTTTAAAGCCTTGGAATGACGAGAATAGTGTTGAGGTTTACAATTAAGGAGGATTGGCTTTGGCTTTTTTTGTGTGAATCAGTTAAAATGGTGACGATTCCGGTAAATTCTTCTAAGCAAACTGTCTAATTTTGTTGAAACTGTTAAAGTACACAATGATAGTTCCCAGAAATGATTAAGAACGTGTAATAAACACCGCAAGTACAAGTAAATACATTCTTACTACATTTACTGTCTTATTCTATCCCGGAGTTTACCAGGGGAAAGCTGTGAAATGATGCAAATCCTGGTAATATTTACGTCTCCGGGTTCTGCCGGTGGCGTTTTCACGGGACTGTGCTTTGAAATATTAAGAGTTCATGCTTACAGAGCTCAGAATTGGTGTCTAAAGCTTTGGAATGACAAGAATAGTGTTTCTGTTTACAATAAAGGAGGATTGGCTTTGGCGTTTTTTTGTGTGAATCAGTTAAAATGGTGACGATTCCGGTAAATACTTCTAAGCAAACTGTCTAATTTTGGTAAAACTGTTAAAATACACAATGATAGTGCCCAGAAATGATTAAGAACGTGTAAGAAACACCTCAAGTACAAGTAAATAGATTCTTACTACATTTACTCTCGTATTCTATCACTGAGGTTTCCAGGGGAAAGCTGTGAAATGACGCAAATACTGGTAATATTTACGTCTCCGGGTACTTCCGGTGGCGTTTTCACGGGACTGTGCGTTGAAATATTAAGACATCATGCTTACAGGGCTCAGAATTGGTGTTTAAAGCCTTGGAATGACGAGAATAGTGTTGAGGTTTACAATTAAGGAGGATTGGCTTTGGCTTTTTTGTGTGTGAATCAGTTAAAATGGTGACGATTCCGGTAAATTCTTCTAAGCAAACTGTCTAATTTTGTTGAAACTGTTAAAGTACACAATGATAGTTCCCAGAAATGATTAAGAACGTGTAATAAACACCGCAAGTACAAGTAAATACATTCTTACTACATTTACTGTCTTATTCTATCCCGGAGTTTACCAGGGGAAAGCTGTGAAATGATGCAAATCCTGGTAATATTTACGTCTCCGGGTACTTCCGGTGGCGTTTTCACAGGACTGTGCTTTGAAATATTAAGAGTTCATGCTTACAGAGCTCAGAATTGGTGTCTAAAGCCTTGGAATGACGAGAATAGTGTTTCTGTTTACAATAAAGGAGGATTGGCTTTGGCGTTTTTTTGTGTGAATCAGTTAAAATGGTGACGATTCCGGTAAATACTTCTAAGCAAACTGTCTAATTTTGGTAAAACTGTTAAAGTACACAATGATAGTTCCCAGAAATGATTAAGAACGTGTAAGAAACACCTCAAGTACACCTAAATAGATTCTTACTACATTTACTGTAGTATTTAATCACGGAGGTTTCCATTGGAAAGCTGTGAAATGCCGAAAATACTGGTAATATTTACATCTCCAGGTACTTCCGGTGGCGTTTTCACGGGACTGTACTTTGAAATATTAAGAGTTCATGCTTACAGAGCTCAGAATTGGTGTCTAAAGCCTTGGAATGACGAGAATAGTGTTGATGTTTACAATTAAGGAGGATTGGCTTTGGCGTTTTTTTGTGTGAATCAGTTAAAATGGTGACGATTCCGGTAATTTCTTCGAAGCAAACTGTCTAATTTTGGTGAAACTGTTAAAGTACACAATGATAGTTCCCAGAAATGATTAAGAACGTGTAAGAAACACCGCAAGTACAAGTAAATACATTCTTACTACATTTACTGTCTTATTCTATCCCGGAGTTTACCAGGGGAAAGCTGTGAAATGATGCAAATCCTGGTAATATTTAGGTCTCCGGGTACTTCCGGTGGCGTTTTCACGGGACTGTGCTTTGAAATATTAAGAGATCATGCTTACAGAGCTCAGAATTGGTGTCTAAAGCCTTGGAATGACGAGAATAGTGTTTCTGTTTACAATTAAGGAGGATTGGCTTTGGCGTTTTTTTGTGTGAATCAGTTAAAATGGTGACAATTCCGGTAAATACTTCTAAGCAAACTGTCTAATTTTGGTAAAACTGTTAAAATACACAATGATAGTGCCCAGAAATGATTAAGAACGTGTAAGAAACACCTCAAGTACAAGTAAATAGATTCTTACTACATTTACTGTCGTATTCAAACACGGAGGTTTCCAGGGGAAAGCTGTGAAATGACACAAATACTGGTAATATTTACGTCTCAGGGTACTTCCGGTGGCGTTTTCACGGGACTGTGCTTTGAAATATTAAGAGTTCATACTTACAGGGCTCAGAATTGGTGTCTAAAGCCTTGGAATGACGAGAATAGTGTTGAGGTTTACAATTAAGGAGGATTGGCTTTGGCGTTTTTTTGTGTGAATCAGTTGAAATGGTGACGATTCCGGTAAATTCTTCTAAGCAAACTGTCTAATTTTGGTAAAACTGTTAAAATACACAATGATAGTTCCCAGAAATGATTAAGAACGTGTAAGAAACACCTCAAGTACAAGTAAATACATTCTTACTACAGTTACTGTCTTATTCTGTCCCGGAGTTTACCAGGGGAAAGCTGTGAAATGATGCAAATCCTGGTAATATTTACGTCTCCGGGTACTTCCGGTGGCGTTTTCACGGGACTGTGCTTTGAAATATTAAGAGTTCATGCTTACAGAGCTCAGAATTGGTGTCTAAAGCCTTGGAATGACGAGAATAGTGTTTCTGTTTACAATTAAGGAGGATTGGCTTTGGCGTTTTTTTTTTGTGAATCAGTTAAAATGGTGACGATTCCGGTAAATACTTCTAAGCAAACTGTCATATTTTGGTAAAACTGTTAAAATACACAATGATAGTTCCCAGAAATGATTAAGAACGTGTAAGAAACACCTCAAGTACAAGTAAATAGATTCTTACTACATTTACTGTCGTATTCAAACACGGAGGTTTACAGGGGAAAGCTGTGAAATGACGCAAATAATGGTAATATTTACATCTCAGGGTACTTCCGGTGGCGTTTTCACGGGACTGTGCTTTGAAATATTAAGAGTTCATACTTACAGGGCTCAGAATTGGTGACTAAAGCCTTGGAATGACGAGAATAGTGTTTCTGTTTACAATTAAGGAGGATTGGCTTTGGCGTTTTTTTGTGTGAATCAGTTAAAATGGTGACGATTCTGGTAAATTTTTCTAAGCAAACTGTCTAATTTTGGTAAAATTGTTAAAGTACACAATGATAGTTCCCAGAAATGATTAAGAACGTGTAAGAAACACCTCAAGTACAAGTAAATAGATTCTTACTACATTTACTGTCGTATTCAAACTAGGAGGTTTCCAGGGGAAAGCTGTGAAAAGAAGGAAATACTGGTAATATTTACATCTCCCAGTACTTCCAGTGGCGTTTTCACGGGACTGTGCTTTGAAATATTAAGAGTTCATGCTTACAGAGCTCAGAATTGGTGTCTAAAGCCTTGGAATGACGAGAATAGTGTTTCTGTTTACAATTAAGGAGGATTGGCTTTGGCGGTTTTTTTTGTGATTCAGTTAAAATGGTGACAATTCCGGTAAATACTTCTAAGCAAACTGTCATATTTTGGTAAAACTGTTAAAATACACAATGATAGTTCCCAGAAATGATTAAGAACGTGTAAGAAACACCTCAAGTACAAGTAAATAGATTCTTACTACATTTACTGTCGTATTCAAACACGGAGGTTTACAGGGGAAAGCTGTGAAATGACGCAAATAATGGTAATATTTACATCTCAGGGTACTTCCGGTGGCGTTTTCACGGGACTGTGCTTTGAAATATTAAGAGTTCATACTTACAGGGCTCAGAATTGGTGACTAAAGCCTTGGAATGACGAGAATAGTGTTTCTGTTTACAATTAAGGAGGATTGGCTTTGGCGTTTTTTTGTGTGAATCAGTTAAAATGGTGACGATTCCGGTAAATTTTTCTAAGCAAACTGTCTAATTTTGGTAAAATTGTTAAAGTACACAATGATAGTTCCCAGAAATGATTAAGAACGTGTAAGAAACACCGCAAGTACAAGTAAATACATTCTTACTACATTTACTGTCTTATTCTATCCCGGAGGTTTCCAGGGGAAAGCTGTGAAATGATGCAAATCCTGGTAATATTTACGTCTCCGGGTTCTGCCGGTGGCGTTTTCACGGGACTGTGCTTTGAAATATTAAGAGTTCATGCTTACAGAGCTCAGAATTGGTGTCTAAAGCCTTGGAATGACGAGAATAGTGTTTCTGTTTACAATAAAGGAGGATTGGCTTTGGCGTTTTTTTGTGTGAATCAGTTAAAATGGTGACAATTCCGGTAAATACTTCTAAGCAAACTGTCTAATTTTGGTAAAACTGTTAAAATACACAATGATAGTGCCCAGAAATGATTAAGAACGTGTAAGAAACACCTCAAGTACAAGTAAATACATTCTTACTACATTTACTGTCGTATTCTATCACGGAGGTTTCCAGGGGAAAGCTGTGAAATGACGCAAATACTGGTAATATTTACGTCTCCGGGTACTTCCGGTGGCGTTTTCACGGGACTGTGCTTTGAAATATTAAGAGTTCATGCTTACAGAGCTCAGAATTGGTGTCTAAAGCCTTGGAATGACGAGAATAGTGTTTCTGTTTACAATTAAGGAGGATTGGCTTTGGCGTTTTTTTGTGTGAATCAGTTAAAATGGTGACGATTCCGGTAAATTCTTCTAAGCAAACTGTCTAATTTTGGTAAAACTGTTAAAGTACACAATGATAGTTCCCAGAAATGATTAAGAACGTGTAAGAAACACCTCAAGTACAAGTAAATAGATTCTTACTACATTTACTCTCGTATTCTATCACTGAGGTTTCCAGGGGAAAGCTGTGAAATGACGCAAATACTGGTAATATTTACGTCTCCGGGTACTTCCGGTGGCGTTTTCACGGGACTGTGCTTTGAAATATTAAGACATCATGCTTACAGGGCTCAGAATTGGTGTTTAAAGCCTTGGAATGACGAGAATAGTGTTGAGGTTTACAATTAAGGAGGATTGGCTTTGGATTTTTTTTGTGTGAATCAGTTAAAATGGTGATGATTCCGGTAAATTCTTCTAAGCAAACTGTCTAATTTTGTTGAAACTGTTAAAGTACACAATGATAGTTCCCAGAAATGATTAAGAACGTGTAATAAACACCGCAAGTACAAGTAAATACATTCTTACTACATTTACTGTCTTATTCTATCCCGGAGTTTACCAGGGGAAAGCTGTGAAATGATGCAAATCCTGGTAATATTTACGTCTCCGGGTTCTGCCGGTGGCGTTTTCACGGGACTGTGCTTTGAAATATTAAGAGTTCATGCTTACAGAGCTCAGAATTGGTGTCTAAAGCCTTGGAATGACGAGAATAGTGTTTCTGTTTACAATAAAGGAGGATTGGCTTTGGCGTTTTTTTGTGTGAATCAGTTAAAATGGTGACGATTCCGGTAAATACTTCTAAGCAAACTGTCTAATTTTGGTAAAACTGTTAAAATACACAATGATAGTGCCCAGAAATGATTAAGAACGTGTAAGAAACACCTCAAGTACAAGTAAATACATTCTTACTACATTTACTGTCGTATTCTATCACGGAGGTTTCCAGGGGAAAGCTGTGAAATGACGCAAATACTGGTAATATTTACGTCTCCGGGTACTTCCGGTGGCGTTTTCACGGGACTGTGCTTTGAAATATTAAGAGTTCATGCTTACAGAGCTCAGAATTGGTGTCTAAAGCCTTGGAATGACGAGAATAGTGTTTCTGTTTACAATTAAGGAGGATTGGCTTTGGCGTTTTTTTGTGTGAATCAGTTAAAATGGTGACGATTCCGGTAAATTCTTCTAAGCAAACTGTCTAATTTTGGTAAAACTGTTAAAGTACACAATGATAGTTCCCAGAAATGATTAAGAACGTGTAAGAAACACCTCAAGTACAAGTAAATAGATTCTTACTACATTTACTCTCGTATTCTATCACTGAGGTTTCCAGGGGAAAGCTGTGAAATGACGCAAATACTGGTAATATTTACGTCTCCGGGTACTTCCGGTGGCGTTTTCACGGGACTGTGCCTTGAAATATTAAGACATCATGCTTACAGGGCTCAGAATTGGTGTTTAAAGCCTTGGAATGACGAGAATAGTGTTGAGGTTTACAATTAAGGAGGATTGGCTTTGGCTTTTTTGTGTGTGAATCAGTTAAAATGGTGACGATTCCGGTAAATTCTTCTAAGCAAACTGTCTAATTTTGTTGAAACTGTTAAAGTACACAATGATAGTTCCCAGAAATGATTAAGAACGTGTAATAAACCCCGCAAGTACAAGTAAATACATTCTTACTACATTTACTGTCTTATTCTATCCCGGAGTTTACCAGGGGAAAGCTGTGAAATGATGCAAATCCTGGTAATATTTACGTCTCCGGGTACTTCCGGTGGCGTTTTCACAGGACTGTGCTTTGAAATATTAAGAGTTCATGCTTACAGAGCTCAGAATTGGTGTCTAAAGCCTTGGAATGACGAGAATAGTGTTTCTGTTTACAATAAAGGAGGATTGGCTTTGGCGTTTTTTTGTGTGAATCAGTTAAAATGGTGACAATTCCGGTAAATTCTTCTAAGCAAACTGTCTAATTTTGGTAAAACTGTTAAAATACACAATGATAGTGCCCAGAAATGATTAAGAACATGTAAGAAACACCTCAAGTACAAGTACATAGATTCTTACTACATTTACTGTCGTATTCAAACACGGAGGTTTCCAGGGGAAAGCTGTGAAATGACACAAATACTGGTAATATTTACGTCTCAGGGTACTTCCGGTGGCGTTTTCACGGGACTGTGCTTTGAAATATTAAGAGTTCATACTTACAGGGCTCAGAATTGGTGTCTAAAGCCTTGGAATGACGAGAATAGTGTTGAGGTTTACAATTAAGGAGGATTGGCTTTGGCGTTTTTTTGTGTGAATCAGTTGAAATGGTGACGATTCCGGTAAATTCTTCTAAGCAAACTGTCTAATTTTGGTAAAACTGTTAAAATACACAATGATAGTTCCCAGAAATGATTAAGAACGTGTAAGAAACACCTCAAGTACAAGTAAATACATTCTTACTACAGTTACTGTCTTATTCTATCCCGGAGTTTACCAGGGGAAAGCTGTGAAATGATGCAAATCCTGGTAATATTTACGTCTCCGGGTACTTCCGGTGGCGTTTTCACGGGACTGTGCTTTGAAATATTAAGAGTTCATGCTTACAGAGCTCAGAATTGGTGTCTAAAGCCTTGGAATGACGAGAATAGTGTTTCTGTTTACAATTAAGGAGGATTGGCTTTGGCGTTTTTTTTTGTGAATCAGTTAAAATGGTGACTATTCCGGTAAATACTTCTAAGCAAACTGTCATATTTTGGTAAAACTGTTAAAATACACAATGATAGTTCCCAGAAATGATTAAGAACGTGTAAGAAACACCTCAAGTACAAGTAAATAGATTCTTACTACATTTACTGTCGTATTCAAACACGGAGGTTTACAGGGGAAAGCTGTGAAATGACGCAAATAATGGTAATATTTACATCTCAGGGTACTTCCGGTGGCGTTTTCACGGGACTGTGCTTTGAAATATTAAGAGTTCATGCTTACAGAGCTCAGAATTGGTGTCTAAAGCCTTGGAATGACGAGAATAGTGTTTCTGTTTACAATTAAGGAGGATTGGCTTTGGCGTTTTTTTTTGTGAATCAGTTAAAATGGTGACGATTCCGGTAAATACTTCTAAGCAAACTGTCTAATTTTGGTAAAACTGTTAAAATACACAATGATAGTTCCCAGAAATGATTAAGAACGTGTAAGAAACACCTCAAGTACAAGTAAATACATTCTTACTACATTTACTGTCTTATTCTATCCCGGAGATTTCCAGGGGAAAGCTGTGAAATGATGCAAATCCTGGTAATATTTACGTCTCCGGGTACTTCCGGTGGCGTTTTCACGGGACTGTGCTTTGAAATATTAAGACTTCATGCTTACAGGGCTCAGAATTGGTGTCTAAAGCCTTGGAGTGACGAGAATAGTGTTGAGGTTTACAATTAAGGAGGATTGGCTTTGGCGTTTTTTTGTGTGAATCAGTTAAAATGGTGACGATTCCGGTAAATACTTCTAAGCAAACTGTCTAATTTTGGTAAAACTGTTAAAGTACACAATGATAGTTCCCAGAAATGATTAAGAACGTGTAAGAAACACCTCAAGTACAAGTAAATAGATTCTTACTACATTTACTGTCGTATTCTATCACTGAGGTTTCCAGGGGAAAGCTGTGAAATGACGCAAATCCTGGTAATATTTACGTCTCCGGGTACTTCCGGTGGCGTTTTCACGGGACTGTGCTTTGAAATATTAAGACATCATGCTTACAGGGCTCAGAATTGGTGTCTAAAGCCTTGGAATGACGAGAATAGTGTTGAGGTTTACAATTAAGGAGGATTGGCTTTGGCTTTTTTTTGTGTGAATCAGTTAAAATGGTGACGATTCCGGTAAATTCTTCTAAGCAAACTGTCTAATTTTGTTGAAACTGTTAAAGTACACAATGATAGTTCCCAGAAATGATTAAGAACGTGTAATAAACCCCGCAAGTACAAGTAAATACATTCTTACTACATTTACTGTCTTATTCTATCCCGGAGTTTACCAGGGGAAAGCTGTGAAATGATGCAAATCCTGGTAATATTTACGTCTCCGGGTACTTCCGGTGGCGTTTTCACAGGACTGTGCTTTGAAATATTAAGAGTTCATGCTCACAGAGCTCAGAATTGGTGTCTAAAGCCTTGGAATGACGAGAATAGTGTTTCTGTTTACAATAAAGGAGGATTGGCTTTGGCGGTTTTTTGTGTGAATCAGTTAAAATGGTGACAATTCCGGTAAATACTTCTAAGCAAACTGTCTAATTTTGGTAAAACTGTTAAAATACACAATGATAGTGCCCAGAAATGATTAAGAACGTGTAAGAAACACCTCAAGTACAAGTACATAGATTCTTACTACATTTACTGTCGTATTCAAACACGGAGGTTTCCAGGGGAAAGCTGTGAAATGACACAAATACTGGTAATATTTACGTCTCAGGGTACTTCCGGTGGCGTTTTCACGGGACTGTGCTTTGAAATATTAAGAGTTCATACTTACAGGGCTGAGAATTGGTGTCTAAAGCCTTGGAATGACGAGAATAGTGTTGAGGTTTACAATTAAGGAGGATTGGCTTTGGCGTTTTTTTGTGTGAATCAGTTGAAATGGTGACGATTCCGGTAAATTCTTCTAAGCAAACTGTCTAATTTTGGTAAAACTGTTAAAATACACAATGATAGTTCCCAGAAATGATTAAGAACGTGTAAGAAACACCTCAAGTACATGTAAATACATTCTTACTACAGTTACTGTCTTATTCTATCCCGGAGTTTACCAGGGGAAAGCTGTGAAATGATGCAAATCCTGGTAATATTTACGTCTCCGGGTACTTCCGGTGGCGTTTTCACGGGACTGTGCTTTGAAATATTAAGAGTTCATGCTTACAGAGCGCAGAATTGGTGTCTAAAGCCTTGGAATGACGAGAATAGTGTTTCTGTTTACAATTAAGGAGGATTGGCTTTGGCGTTTTTTTTTGTGAATCAGTTAAAATGGTGACAATTCCGGTAAATACTTCTAAGCAAACTGTCATATTTTGGTAAAACTGTTAAAATACACAATGATAGTTCCCAGAAATGATTAAGAACGTGTAAGAAACACCTCAAGTACAAGTAAATAGATTCTTACTACATTTACTGTCGTATTCAAACACGGAGGTTTACAGGGGAAAGCTGTGAAATGACGCAAATAATGGTAATATTTACATCTCAGGGTACTTCCGGTGGCGTTTTCACGGGACTGTGCTTTGAAATATTAAGAGTTCATACTTACAGGGCTCAGAATTGGTGACTAAAGCCTTGGAATGACGAGAATAGTGTTTCTGTTTACAATTAAGGAGGATTGGCTTTGGCGTTTCTTTGTGTGAATCAGTTAAAATGGTGACGATTCCGGTAAATTCTTCTAAGCAAACTGTCTAATTTTGGTAAAACTGTTAAAGTACACAATGATAGTTCCCAGAAATGATTAAGAACGTGTAAGAAACACCTCAAGTACAAGTAAATAGATT
This sequence comes from Myotis daubentonii, assembly GCF_963259705.1. Classification (NCBI taxonomy): domain Eukaryota; kingdom Metazoa; phylum Chordata; class Mammalia; order Chiroptera; family Vespertilionidae; genus Myotis; species Myotis daubentonii. The sequence goes on along the minus strand of NC_081853.1, from coordinate 726,771 downwards.
CTTACTACATTTACTGTCGTATTCTATCACTGAGGTTTCCAGGGGAAAGCTGTGAAATGACGCAAATCCTGGTAATATTTACGTCTCCGGGTACTTCCGGTGGTGTTTTCACGGGACTGTGCTTTGAAATATTAAGACATCATGCTTACAGGGCTCAGAATTGGTGTCTAAAGCCTTGGAATGACGAGAATAGTGTTGAGGTTTACAATTAAGGAGGATTGGCTTTGGCTTTTTTTTGTGTGAATCAGTTAAAATGGTGACGATTCCGGTAAATTCTTCTAAGCAAACTGTCTAATTTTGTTGAAACTGTTAAAGTACACAATGATAGTTCCCAGAAATGATTAAGAACGTGTAATAAACACCGCAAGTACAAGTAAATACATTCTTACTACATTTACTGTCTTATTCTATCCCGGAGTTTACCAGGGGAAAGCTGTGAAATGATGCAAATCCTGGTAATATTTACGTCTCCGGGTACTTCCGGTGGCGTTTTCACAGGACTGTGCTTTGAAATATTAAGAGTTCATGCTTACAGAGCTCAGAATTGGTGTCTAAAGCCTTGGAATGACGAGAATAGTGTTTCTGTTTACAATAAAGGAGGATTGGCTTTGGCGTTTTTTTGTGTGAATCAGTTAAAATGGTGACAATTCCGGTAAATACTTCTAAGCAAACTGTCTAATTTTGGTAAAACTGTTAAAATACACAATGATAGTGCCCAGAAATGATTAAGAACGTGTAAGAAAAACCTCAAGTACAAGTACATAGATTCTTACTACATTTACTGTCGTATTCAAACACGGAGGTTTCCAGGGGATAGCTGTGAAATGACACAAATACTGGTAATATTTACGTCTCCGGGTACTTCCGGTGGCGTTTTCACGGGACTGTGCTTTGAAATATTAAGACTTCATGCTTACAGGGCTCAGAATTGGTGTCTAAAGCCTTGGAGTGACGAGAATAGTGTTGAGGTTTACAATTAAGGAGGATTGGCTTTGGCGTTTTTTTGTGTGAATCAGTTAAAATGGTGACGATTCCGGTAAATACTTCTAAGCAAACTGTCTAATTTTGGTAAAACTGTTAAAGTACACAATGATAGTTCCCAGAAATGATTAAGAACGTGTAAGAAACACCTCAAGTACACCTAAATAGATTCTTACTACATTTACTGTAGTATTCAATCACGGAGGTTTCCATTGGAAAGCTGTGAAATGCCGAAAATACTGGTAATATTTACATCTCCAGGTACTTCCGGTGGCGTTTTCACGGGACTGTACTTTGAAATATTAAGAGTTCATGCTTACAGGGCTCAGAATTGGTGTCTAAAGCCTTGGAGTGACGAGAATAGTGTTGAGGTTTACAATTAAGGAGGATTGGCTTTGGCGTTTTTTTGTGTGAATCAGTTAAAATGGTGACGATTCCGGTAAATACTTCTAAGCAAACTGTCATATTTTGGTAAAACTGTTAAAATACACAATGATAGTTCCCAGAAATGATTAAGAACGTGTAAGAAACACCTCAAGTACAAGTAAATAGATTCTTACTACATTTACTGTCGTATTCTATCACTGAGGTTTCCAGGGGAAAGCTGTGAAATGACGCAAATCCTGGTAATATTTACGTCTCCGGGTACTTCCGGTGGCGTTTTCACGGGACTGTGCTTTGAAATATTAAGACATCATGCTTACAGGGCTCAGAATTGGTGTCTAAAGCCTTGGAATGACGAGAATAGTGTTGAGGTTTACAATTAAGGAGGATTGGCTTTGGCTTTTTTTTGTGTGAATCAGTTAAAATGGTGACGATTCCGGTAAATTCTTCTAAGCAAACTGTCTAATTTTGTTGAAACTGTTAAAGTACACAATGATAGTTCCCAGAAATGATTAAGAACGTGTAATAAACACCGCAAGTACAAGTAAATACATTCTTACTACATTTACTGTCTTATTCTATCCCGGAGTTTACCAGGGGAAAGCTGTGAAATGATGCAAATCCTGGTAATATTTACGTCTCCGGGTACTTCCGGTGGCGTTTTCACAGGACTGTGCTTTGAAATATTAAGAGTTCATGCTCACAGAGCTCAGAATTGGTGTCTAAAGCCTTGGAATGACGAGAATAGTGTTTCTGTTTACAATAAAGGAGGATTGGCTTTGGCGGTTTTTTGTGTGAATCAGTTAAAATGGTGACAATTCCGGTAAATACTTCTAAGCAAACTGTCTAATTTTGGTAAAACTGTTAAAATACACAATGATAGTGCCCAGAAATGATTAAGAACGTGTAAGAAACACCTCAAGTACAAGTACATAGATTCTTACTACATTTACTGTCGTATTCAAACACGGAGGTTTCCAGGGGAAAGCTGTGAAATGACACAAATACTGGTAATATTTACGTCTCAGGGTACTTCCGGTGGCGTTTTCACGGGACTGTGCTTTGAAATATTAAGAGTTCATACTTACAGGGCTGAGAATTGGTGTCTAAAGCCTTGGAATGACGAGAATAGTGTTGAGGTTTACAATTAAGGAGGATTGGCTTTGGCGTTTTTTTGTGTGAATCAGTTGAAATGGTGACGATTCCGGTAAATTCTTCTAAGCAAACTGTCTAATTTTGGTAAAACTGTTAAAATACACAATGATAGTTCCCAGAAATGATTAAGAACGTGTAAGAAACACCTCAAGTACATGTAAATACATTCTTACTACAGTTACTGTCTTATTCTATCCCGGAGTTTACCAGGGGAAAGCTGTGAAATGATGCAAATCCTGGTAATATTTACGTCTCCGGGTACTTCCGGTGGCGTTTTCACGGGACTGTGCTTTGAAATATTAAGAGTTCATGCTTACAGAGCGCAGAATTGGTGTCTAAAGCCCTGGAATGACGAGAATAGTGTTTCTGTTTACAATTAAGGAGGATTGGCTTTGGCGTTTTTTTTTGTGAATCAGTTAAAATGGTGACAATTCCGGTAAATACTTCTAAGCAAACTGTCATATTTTGGTAAAACTGTTAAAATACACAATGATAGTTCCCAGAAATGATTAAGAACGTGTAAGAAACACCTCAAGTACAAGTAAATAGATTCTTACTACATTTACTGTCGTATTCAAACACGGAGGTTTACAGGGGAAAGCTGTGAAATGACGCAAATAATGGTAATATTTACATCTCAGGGTACTTCCGGTGGCGTTTTCACGGGACTGTGCTTTGAAATATTAAGAGTTCATACTTACAGGGCTCAGAATTGGTGACTAAAGCCTTGGAATGACGAGAATAGTGTTTCTGTTTACAATTAAGGAGGATTGGCTTTGGCGTTTTTTTGTGTGAATCAGTTAAAATGGTGACGATTTCGGTAAATTCTTCTAAGCAAACTGTCTAATTTTGGTAAAACTGTTAAAGTACACAATGATAGTTCCCAGAAATGATTAAGAACGTGTAAGAAACACCTCAAGTACAAGTAAATAGATTCTTACTACATTTACTGTCGTATTCTATCACTGAGGTTTCCAGGGGAAAGCTGTGAAATGACGCAAATCCTGGTAATATTTACGTCTCCGGGTACTTCCGGTGGCGTTTTCACGGGACTGTGCTTTGAAATATTAAGACATCATGCTTACAGGGCTCAGAATTGGTGTCTAAAGCCTTGGAATGACGAGAATAGTGTTGAGGTTTACAATTAAGGAGGATTGGCTTTGGCTTTTTTTTGTGTGAATCAGTTAAAATGGTGACGATTCCGGTAAATTCTTCTAAGCAAACTGTCTAATTTTGTTGAAACTGTTAAAGTACACAATGATAGTTCCCAGAAATGATTAAGAACGTGTAATAAACACCGCAAGTACAAGTAAATACATTCTTACTACATTTACTGTCTTATTCTATCCCGGAGTTTACCAGGGGAAAGCTGTGAAATGATGCAAATCCTGGTAATATTTACGTCTCCGGGTACTTCCGGTGGCGTTTTCACAGGACTGTGCTTTGAAATATTAAGAGTTCATGCTTACAGAGCTCAGAATTGGTGTCTAAAGCCTTGGAATGACGAGAATAGTGTTTCTGTTTACAATAAAGGAGGATTGGTTTGGCGTTTTTTTGTGTGAATCAGTTAAAATGGTGACAATTCCGGTAAATACTTCTAAGCAAACTGTCTAATTTTGGTAAAACTGTTAAAATACACAATGATAGTGCCCAGAAATGATTAAGAACGTGTAAGAAACACCTCAAGTACAAGTACATAGATTCTTACTACATTTACTGTCGTATTCAAACACGGAGGTTTCCAGGGGAAAGCTGTGAAATGACACAAATACTGGTAATATTTACGTCTCAGGGTACTTCCGGTGGCGTTTTCACGGGACTGTGCTTTGAAATATTAAGAGTTCATACTTACAGGGCTCAGAATTGGTGTCTAAAGCCTTGGAATGACGGGAATAGTGTTGAGGTTTACAATTAAGGAGGATTGGCTTTGGCGTTTTTTTGTGTGAATCAGTTGAAATGGTGACGATTCCGGTAAATTCTTCTAAGCAAACTGTCTAATTTTGGTAAAACTGTTAAAATACACAATGATAGTTCCCAGAAATGATTAAGAACGTGTAAGAAACACCTCAAGTACAAGTAAATACATTCTTACTACAGTTACTGTCATATTCTATCCCGGAGTTTACCAGGGGAAAGCTGTGAAATGATGCAAATCCTGGTAATATTTACGTCTCCGGGTACTTCCGGTGGCGTTTTCACAGGACTGTGCTTTGAAATATTAAGAGTTCATGCTTACAGAGCTCAGAATTGGTGTCTAAAGCCTTGGAATGACGAGAATAGTGTTTCTGTTTACAATAAAGGAGGATTGGCTTTGGCGTTTTTTTGTGTGAATCAGTTAAAATGGTGACAATTCCGGTAAATACTTCTAAGCAAACTGTCTAATTTTGGTAAAACTGTTAAAATACACAATGATAGTGCCCAGAAATGATTAAGAACGTGTAAGAAACACCTCAAGTACAAGTACATAGATTCTTACTACATTTACTGTCGTATTCAAACACGGAGGTTTCCAGGGGAAAGCTGTGAAATGACACAAATACTGGTAATATTTACGTCTCAGGGTACTTCCGGTGGCGTTTTCACGGGACTGTGCTTTGAAATATTAAGAGTTCATACTTACAGGGCTCAGAATTGGTGTCTAAAGCCTTGGAATGACGAGAATAGTGTTGAGGTTTACAATTAAGGAGGATTGGCTTTGGCGTTTTTTTGTGTGAATCAGTTGAAATGGTGACGATTCCGGTAAATTCTTCTAAGCAAACTGTCTAATTTTGGTAAAACTGTTAAAATACACAATGATAGTTCCCAGAAATGATTAAGAACGTGTAAGAAACACCTCAAGTACAAGTAAATACATTCTTACTACAGTTACTGTCTTATTCTATCCCGGAGTTTACCAGGGGAAAGCTGTGAAATGATGCAAATCCTGGTAATATTTACGTCTCCGGGTACTTCCGGTGGCGTTTTCACGGGACTGTGCTTTGAAATATTAAGAGTTCATGCTTACAGAGCTCAGAATTGGTGTCTAAAGCCTTGGAATGACGAGAATAGTGGTTCTGTTTACAATTAAGGAGGATTGGCTTTGGCGTTTTTTTGTGTGAATCAGTTAAAATGGTGACACTTCCGGTAAATACTTCTAAGCAAACTGTCTAATTTTGGTAAAACTGTTAAAATACACAATGATAGTGCCCAGAAATGATTAAGAACGTGTAAGAAACACCTCAAGTACAAGTACATAGATTCTTACTACATTTACTGTCGTATTCAAACACGGAGGTTTCCAGGGGAAAGCTGTGAAATGACACAAATACTGGTAATATTTACGTCTCAGGGTACTTCCGGTGGCGTTTTCACGGGACTGTGCTTTGAAATATTAAGAGTTCATACTTACAGGGCTCAGAATTGGTGTCTAAAGCCTTGGAATGACGAGAATAGTGTTGAGGTTTACAATTAAGGAGGATTGGCTTTGGCGTTTTTTTGTGTGAATCAGTTGAAATGGTGACGATTCCGGTAAATTCTTCTAAGCAAACTGTCTAATTTTGGTAAAACTGTTAAAATACACAATGATAGTTCCCAGAAATGATTAAGAACGTGTAAGAAACACCTCAAGTACAAGTAAATACATTCTTACTACAGTTACTGTCTTATTCTATCCCGGAGTTTACCAGGGGAAAGCTGTGAAATGATGCAAATCCTGGTAATATTTACGTCTCCGGGTACTTCCGGTGGCGTTTTCACGGGACTGTGCTTTGAAATATTAAGAGTTCATGCTTACAGAGCTCAGAATTGGTGTCTAAAGCCTTGGAATGACGAGAATAGTGGTTCTGTTTACAATTAAGGAGGATTGGCTTTGGCGTTTTTTTGTGTGAATCAGTTAAAATGGTGACACTTCCGGTAAATACTTCTAAGCAAACTGTCTAATTTTGGTAAAACTGTTAAAATACACAATGATAGTGCCCAGAAATGATTAAGAACGTGTAAGAAACACCTCAAGTACAAGTACATAGATTCTTACTACATTTACTGTCGTATTCAAACACGGAGGTTTCCAGGGGAAAGCTGTGAAATGACACAAATACTGGTAATATTTACGTCTCAGGGTACTTCCGGTGGCGTTTTCACGGGACTGTGCTTTGAAATATTAAGAGTTCATACTTACAGGGCTCAGAATTGGTGTCTAAAGCCTTGGAATGACGAGAATAGTGTTGAGGTTTACAATTAAGGAGGATTGGCTTTGGCGTTTTTTTGTGTGAATCAGTTGAAATGGTGACGATTCCGGTAAATTCTTCTAAGCAAACTGTCTAATTTTGGTAAAACTGTTAAAATACACAATGATAGTTCCCAGAAATGATTAAGAACGTGTAAGAAACACCTCAAGTACAAGTAAATACATTCTTACTACAGTTACTGTCTTATTCTATCCCGGAGTTTACCAGGGGAAAGCTGTGAAATGATGCAAATCCTGGTAATATTTACGTCTCCGGGTACTTCCGGTGGCGTTTTCACGGGACTGTGCTTTGAAATATTAAGAGTTCATGCTTACAGAGCTCAGAATTGGTGTCTAAAGCCTTGGAATGACGAGAATAGTGTTTCTGTTTACAATTAAGGAGCATTGGCTTTGGCGTTTTTTTGTGTGAATCAGTTAAAATGGTGACGATTCCGGTAAATACTTCTAAGCAAACTGTCATATTTTGGTAAAACTGTTAAAATACACAATGATAGTTCCCAGAAATGATTAAGAACGTGTAAGAAACACCTCAAGTACAAGTAAATACATTCTTACTACATTTACTGTCTTATTCTATCCCGGAGGTTTCCAGGGGAAAGCTGTGAAATGATGCAAATCCTGGTAATATTTACGTCTCCGGGTACTTCCGGTGGCGTTTTCACGGGACTGTGCTTTGAAATATTAAGACTTCATGCTTACAGGGCTCAGAATTGGTGTCTAAAGCCTTGGAATGACGAGAATAGTGTTGAGGTTTACAATTAAGGAGGATTGGCTTTGGTGTTTTTTTGTGTGAATCAGTTAAAATGGTGACGATTCCGGTAAATACTTCTAAGCAAACTGTCTAATTTTGGTAAAACTGTTAAAGTACACAATGATAGTTCCCAGAAATGATTAAGAACGTGTAAGAAACACCTCAAGTACAAGTAAATAGATTCTTACTACATTTACTGTCGTATTCTATCACTGAGGTTTCCAGGGGAAAGCTGTGAAATGACGCAAATCCTGGTAATATTTACGTCTCCGGGTACTTCCGGTGGCGTTTTCACGGGACTGTGCTTTGAAATATTAAGACATCATGCTTACAGGGCTCAGAATTGGTGTCTAAAGCCTTGGAATGACGAGAATAGTGTTGAGGTTTACAATTAAGGAGGATTGGCTTTGGCTTTTTTTTGTGTGAATCAGTTAAAATGGTGACGATTCCGGTAAATTCTTCTAAGCAAACTGTCTAATTTTGTTGAAACTGTTAAAGTACACAATGATAGTTCCCAGAAATGATTAAGAACGTGTAATAAGCACCGCAAGTACAAGTAAATACATTCTTACTACATTTACTGTCTTATTCTATCCCGGAGTTTACCAGGGGAAAGCTGTGAAATGATGCAAATCCTGGTAATATTTACGTCTCCGGGTACTTCCGGTGGCGTTTTCACAGGACTGTGCTTTGAAATATTAAGAGTTCATGCTTACAGAGCTCAGAATTGGTGTCTAAAGCCTTGGAATGACGAGAATAGTGTTTCTGTTTACAATAAAGGAGGATTGGCTTTGGCGTTTTTTTGTGTGAATCAGTTAAAATGGTGACAATTCCGGTAAATACTTCTAAGCAAACTGTCTAATTTTGGTAAAACTGTTAAAATACACAATGATAGTGCCCAGAAATGATTAAGAACGTGTAAGAAACACCTCAAGTACAAGTACATAGATTCTTACTACATTTACTGTCGTATTCAAACACGGAGGTTTCCAGGGGAAAGCTGTGAAATGACACAAATACTGGTAATATTTACGTCTCAGGGTACTTCCGGTGGCGTTTTCACGGGACTGTGCTTTGAAATATTAAGAGTTCATACTTACAGGGCTCAGAATTGGTGTCTAAAGCCTTGGAATGACGAGAATAGTGTTGAGGTTTACAATTAAGGAGGATTGGCTTTGGCGTTTTTTTGTGTGAATCAGTTGAAATGGTGACGATTCCGGTAAATTCTTCTAAGCAAACTGTCTAATTTTGGTAAAACTGTTAAAATACACAATGATAGTTCCCAGAAATGATTAAGAACGTGTAAGAAACACCTCAAGTACAAGTAAATACATTCTTACTACAGTTACTGTCTTATTCTATCCCGGAGTTTACCAGGGGAAAGCTGTGAAATGATGCAAATCCTGGTAATATTTACGTCTCCGGGTACTTCCGGTGGCGTTTTCACGGGACTGTGCTTTGAAATATTAAGAGTTCATGCTTACAGAGCTCAGAATTGGTGTCTAAAGCCTTGGAATGACGAGAATAGTGTTTCTGTTTACAATTAAGGAGGATTGGCTTTGGCGTTTTTTTTTGTGAATCAGTTAAAATGGTGACGATTTCGGTAAATTCTTCTAAGCAAACTGTCTAATTTTGGTAAAACTGTTAAAGTACACAATGATAGTTCCCAGAAATGATTAAGAACGTGTAAGAAACACCTCAAGTACAAGTAAATAGATTCTTACTACATTTACTGTCGTATTCTATCACTGAGGTTTCCAGGGGAAAGCTGTGAAATGACGCAAATCCTGGTAATATTTACGTCTCCGGGTACTTCCGGTGGCGTTTTCACGGGACTGTGCTTTGAAATATTAAGACATCATGCTTACAGGGCTCAGAATTGGTGTCTAAAGCCTTGGAATGACGAGAATAGTGTTGAGGTTTACAATTAAGGAGGATTGGCTTTGGCTTTTTTTTGTGTGAATCAGTTAAAATGGTGACGATTCCGGTAAATTCTTCTAAGCAAACTGTCTAATTTTGTTGAAACTGTTAAAGTACACAATGATAGTTCCCAGAAATGATTAAGAACGTGTAATAAACACCGCAAGTACAAGTAAATACATTCTTACTACATTTACTGTCTTATTCTATCCCGGAGTTTATCAGGGGAAAGCTGTGAAATGATGCAAATCCTGGAAATATTTACGTCTCCGGGTACTTCCGGTGGCGTTTTCACAGGACTGTGCTTTGAAATATTAAGAGTTCATGCTCACAGAGCTCAGAATTGGTGTCTAAAGCCTTGGAATGACGAGAATAGTGTTTCTGTTTACAATAAAGGAGGATTGGCTTTGGCGGTTTTTTGTGTGAATCAGTTAAAATGGTGACAATTCCGGTAAATACTTCTAAGCAAACTGTCTAATTTTGGTAAAACTGTTAAAATACACAATGATAGTGCCCAGAAATGATTAAGAACGTGTAAGAAACACCTCAAGTACAAGTACATAGATTCTTACTACATTTACTGTCGTATTCAAACACGGAGGTTTCCAGGGGAAAGCTGTGAAATGACACAAATACTGGTAATATTTACGTCTCAGGGTACTTCCGGTGGCGTTTTCACGGGACTGTGCTTTGAAATATTAAGAGTTCATACTTACAGGGCTGAGAATTGGTGTCTAAAGCCTTGGAATGACGAGAATAGTGTTGAGGTTTACAATTAAGGAGGATTGGCTTTGGCGTTTTTTTGTGTGAATCAGTTGAAATGGTGACGATTCCGGTAAATTCTTCTAAGCAAACTGTCTAATTTTGGTAAAACTGTTAAAATACACAATGATAGTTCCCAGAAATGATTAAGAACGTGTAAGAAACACCTCAAGTACATGTAAATACATTCTTACTACAGTTACTGTCTTATTCTATCCCGGAGTTTACCAGGGGAAAGCTGTGAAATGATGCAAATCCTGGTAATATTTACGTCTCCGGGTACTTCCGGTGGCGTTTTCACGGGACTGTGCTTTGAAATATTAAGAGTTCATGCTTACAGAGCGCAGAATTGGTGTCTAAAGCCTTGGAATGACGAGAATAGTGTTTCTGTTTACAATTAAGGAGGATTGGCTTTGGCGTTTTTTTTTGTGAATCAGTTAAAATGGTGACAATTCCGGTAAATACTTCTAAGCAAACTGTCATATTTTGGTAAAACTGTTAAAATACACAATGATAGTTCCCAGAAATGATTAAGAACGTGTAAGAAACACCTCAAGTACAAGTAAATAGATTCTTACTACATTTACTGTCGTATTCAAACACGGAGGTTTACAGGGGAAAGCTGTGAAATGACGCAAATAATGGTAATATTTACATCTCAGGGTACTTCCGGTGGCGTTTTCACGGGACTGTGCTTTGAAATATTAAGAGTTCATACTTACAGGGCTCAGAATTGGTGACTAAAGCCTTGGAATGACGAGAATAGTGTTTCTGTTTACAATTAAGGAGGATTGGCTTTGGCGTTTTTTTGTGTGAATCAGTTAAAATGGTGACGATTCCGGTAAATTCTTCTAAGCAAACTGTCTAATTTTGGTAAAACTGTTAAAGTACACAATGATAGTTCCCAGAAATGATTAAGAACGTGTAAGAAACACCTCAAGTACAAGTAAATAGATTCTTACTACATTTACTGTCGTATTCTATCACTGAGTTTTCCAGGGGAAAGCTGTGAAATGACGCAAATCCTGGTAATATTTACGTCTCCGGGTACTTCCGGTGGCGTTTTCACGGGACTGTGCTTTGAAATATTAAGACATCATGCTTACAGGGCTCAGAATTGGTGTCTAAAGCCTTGGAATGACGAGAATAGTGTTGAGGTTTACAATTAAGGAGGATTGGCTTTGGCTTTTTTTTGTGTGAATCAGTTAAAATGGTGACGATTCCGGTAAATTCTTCTAAGCAAACTGTCTAATTTTGTTGAAACTGTTAAAGTACACAATGATAGTTCCCAGAAATGATTAAGAACGTGTAATAAACACCGCAAGTACAAGTAAATACATTCTTACTACATTTACTGTCTTATTCTATCCCGGAGTTTACCAGGGGAAAGCTGTGAAATGATGCAAATCCTGGTAATATTTACGTCTCCGGGTACTTCCGGTGGCGTTTTCACAGGACTGTGCTTTGAAATATTAAGAGTTCATGCTTACAGAGCTCAGAATTGGTGTCTAAAGCCTTGGAATGACGAGAATAGTGTTTCTGTTTACAATAAAGGAGGATTGGCTTTGGCGTTTTTTTGTGTGAATCAGTTAAAATGGTGACAATTCCGGTAAATACTTCTAAGCAAACTGTCTAATTTTGGTAAAACTGTTAAAATACACAATGATAGTGCCCAGAAATGATTAAGAACGTGTAAGAAACACCTCAAGTAAAAGTACATAGATTCTTACTACATTTACTGTCGTATTCAAACACGGAGGTTTCCAGGGGAAAGCTGTGAAATGACACAAATACTGTTAATATTTACGTCTCAGGGTACTTCCGGTGGCGTTTTCACGGGACTGTGCTTTGAAATATTAAGAGTTCATACTTACAGGGCTCAGAATTGGTGTCTAAAGCCTTGGAATGACGAGAATAGTGTTGAGGTTTACAATTAAGGAGGATTGGCTTTGGCGTTTTTTTGTGTGAATCAGTTGAAATGGTGACGATTCCGGTAAATTCTTCTAAGCAAACTGTCTAATTTTGGTAAAACTGTTAAAATACACAATGATAGTTCCCAGAAATGATTAAGAACGTGTAAGAAACACCTCAAGTACAAGTAAATACATTCTTACTACAGTTACTGTCATATTCTATCCCGGAGTTTACCAGGGGAAAGCTGTGAAATGATGCAAATCCTGGTAATATTTACGTCTCCGGGTACTTCCGGTGGCGTTTTCACGGGACTGTGCTTTGAAATATTAAGAGTTCATGCTTACAGAGCTCAGAATTGGTGTCTAAAGCCTTGGAATGACGAGAATAGTGTTTCTGTTTACAATAAAGGAGGATTGGCTTTGGCGTTTTTTTGTGTGAATCAGTTAAAATGGTGACAATTCCGGTAAATACTTCTAAGCAAACTGTCTAATTTTGGTAAAACTGTTAAAATACACAATGATAGTGCCCAGAAATGATTAAGAACGTGTAAGAAACACCTCAAGTACAAGTACATAGATTCTACTACATTTACTGTCGTATTCAAACACGGAGGTTTCCAGGGGAAAGCTGTGAAATGACACAAATACTGGTAATATTTACGTCTCAGGGTACTTCCGGTGGCGTTTTCACGGGACTGTGCTTTGAAATATTAAGAGTTCATACTTACAGGGCTCAGAATTGGTGTCTAAAGCCTTGGAATGACGAGAATAGTGTTTCTGTTTACAATTAAGGAGGATTGGCTTTGGCGTTTTTTTGTGTGAATCAGTTGAAATGGTGACGATTCCGGTAAATTCTTCTAAGCAAACTGTCTAATTTTGGTAAAACTGTTAAAATACACAATGATAGTTCCCAGAAATGATTAAGAACGTGTAAGAAACACCTCAAGTACAAGTAAATACATTCTTACTACAGTTACTGTCATATTCTATCCCGGAGTTTACCAGGGGAAAGCTGTGAAATGATGCAAATCCTGGTAATATTTACGTCTCCGGGTACTTCCGGTGGCGTTTTCACAGGACTGTGCTTTGAAATATTAAGAGTTCATGCTTACAGAGCTCAGAATTGGTGTCTAAAGCCTTGGAATGACGAGAATAGTGTTTCTGTTTACAATAAAGGAGGATTGGCTTTGGCGTTTTTTTGTGTGAATCAGTTAAAATGGTGACAATTCCGGTAAATACTTCTAAGCAAACTGTCTAATTTTGGTAAAACTGTTAAAATACACAATGATAGTGCCCAGAAATGATTAAGAACGTGTAAGAAACACCTCAAGTACAAGTACATAGATTCTTACTACATTTACTGTCGTATTCAAACACGGAGGTTTCCAGGGGAAAGCTGTGAAATGACACAAATACTGGTAATATTTACGTCTCCGGGTACTTCCGGTGGCGTTTTCACGGGACTGTGCTTTGAAATATTAAGAGTTCATACTTACAGGGCTCAGAATTGGTGTCTAAAGCCTTGGAATGACGAGAATAATGTTGAGGTTTACAATTAAGGAGGATTGGCTTTGGCGTTTTTTTGTGTGAATCAGTTGAAATGGTGACGATTCCGGTAAATTCTTCTAAGCAAACTGTCTAATTTTGGTAAAACTGTTAAAATACACAATGATAGTTCCCAGAAATGATTAAGAACATGTAAGAAACACCTCAAGTACAAGTAAATACATTCTTACTACAGTTACTGTCTTATTCTATCCCGGAGTTTACCAGGGGAAAGCTGTGAAATGATGCAAATCCTGGTAATATTTACGTCTCCGGGTACTTCCGGTGGCGTTTTCACGGGACTGTGCTTTGAAATATTAAGAGTTCATGCTTACAGAGCTCAGAATTGGTGTCTAAAGCCTTGGAATGACGAGAATAGTGTTTCTGTTTACAATTAAGGAGGATTGGCTTTGGCGTTTTTTTTTGTGAATCAGTTAAAATGGTGACAATTCCGGTAAATACTTCTAAGCAAACTGTCATATTTTGGTAAAACTGTTAAAATACACAATGATAGTTCCCAGAAATGATTAAGAACGTGTAAGAAACACCTCAAGTACAAGTAAATAGATTCTTACTACATTTACTGTCGTATTCAAACACGGAGGTTTACAGGGGAAAGCTGTGAAATGACGCAAATAATGGTAATATTTACATCTCAGGGTACTTCCGGTGGCGTTTTCACGGGACTGTGCTTTGAAATATTAAGAGTTCATACTTACAGGGCTCAGAATTGGTGACTAAAGCCTTGGAATGACGAGAATAGTGTTTCTGTTTACAATTAAGGAGGATTGGCTTTGGCGTTTTTTTGTGTGAATCCGTTAAAATGGTGACGATTCCGGTAAATACTTCTAAGCAAACTGTCTAATTTTGGTAAAACTGTTAAAATACACAATGATAGTTCCCAGAAATGATTAAGAACGTGTAAGAAACACCTCAAGTACAAGTAAATACATTCTTACTACATTTACTGTCTTATTCTATCCCGGAGGTTTCCAGGGGAAAGCTGTGAAATGATGCAAATCCTGGTAATATTTACGTCTCCGGGTACTTCCGGTGGCGTTTTCACGGGACTGTGCTTTGAAATATTAAGACTTCATGCTTACAGGGCTCAGAATTGGTGTCTAAAGCCTTGGAGTGACGAGAATAGTGTTGAGGTTTACAATTAAGGAGGATTGGCTTTGGCGTTTTTTTGTGTGAATCAGTTAAAATGGTGACGATTCCGGTAAATACTTCTAAGCAAACTGTCTAATTTTGGTAAAACTGTTAAAGTACACAATGATAGTTCCCAGAAATGATTAAGAACGTGTAAGAAACACCTCAAGTACAAGTAAATAGATTCTTACTACATTTACTGTCGTATTCTATCACTGAGGTTTCCAGGGGAAAGCTGTGAAATGACGCAAATCCTGGTAATATTTACGTCTCCGGGTACTTCCGGTGGCGTTTTCACGGGACTGTGCTTTGAAATATTAAGAGTTCATGCTTACAGAGCTCAGAATTGGTGTCTAAAGCCTTGGAATGACGAGAATAGTGTTTCTGTTTACAATAAAGGAGGATTGGCTTTGGCGTTTTTTTGTGTGAATCAGTTAAAATGGTGACAATTCCGGTAAATACTTCTAAGCAAACTGTCTAATTTTGGTAAAACTGTTAAAATACACAATGATAGTGCCCAGAAATGATTAAGAACGTGTAAGAAACACCTCAAGTACAAGTACATAGATTCTTACTACATTTACTGTCGTATTCAAACACGGAGGTTTCCAGGGGAAAGCTGTGAAATGACACAAATACTGGTAATATTTACGTCTCAGGGTACTTCCGGTGGCGTTTTCACGGGACTGTGCTTTGAAATATTAAGAGTTCATACTTACAGGGCTCAGAATTGGTGTCTAAAGCCTTGGAATGACGAGAATAGTGTTGAGGTTTACAATTAAGGAGGATTGGCTTTGGCGTTTTTTTGTGTGAATCAGTTGAAATGGTGACGATTCCGGTAAATTCTTCTAAGCAAACTGTCTAATTTTGGTAAAACTGTTAAAATACACAATGATAGTTCCCAGAAATGATTAAGAACGTGTAAGAAACACCTCAAGTACAAGTAAATACATTCTTACTACAGTTACTGTCTTATTCTATCCCGGAGTTTACCAGGGGAAAGCTGTGAAATGATGCAAATCCTGGTAATATTTACGTCTCCGGGTACTTCCGGTGGCGTTTTCACGGGACTGTGCTTTGAAATATTAAGAGTTCATGCTTACAGAGCTCAGAATTGGTGTCTAAAGCCTTGGAATGACGAGAATAGTGTTTCTGTTTACAATTAAGGAGGATTGGCTTTGGCGTTTTCTTGTGTGAATCAGTTAAAATGGTGACGATTCCGGTAAATACTTCTAAGCAAACTGTCATATTTTGGTAAAACTGTTAAAATACACAATGATAGTTCCCAGAAATGATTAAGAACGTGTAAGAAACACCTCAAGTACAAGTAAATAGATTCTTACTACATTTACTGTCGTATTCAAACACGGAGGTTTACAGGGGAAAGCTGTGAAATGACGCAAATAATGGTAATATTTACATCTCAGGGTACTTCCGGTGGCGTTTTCACGGGACTGTGCTTTGAAATATTAAGAGTTCATACTTACAGGGCTCAGAATTGGTGACTAAAGCCTTGGAATGACGAGAATAGTGTTTCTGTTTACAATTAAGGAGGATTGGCTTTGGCGTTTTTTTGTGTGAATCCGTTAAAGTGGTGACGATTCCGGTAAATACTTCTAAGCAAACTGTCTAATTTTGGTAAAACTGTTAAAATACACAATGATAGTTCCCAGAAATGATTAAGAACGTGTAAGAAACACCTCAAGTACAAGTAAATACATTCTTACTACATTTACTGTCTTATTCTATCCCGGAGGTTTCCAGGGGAAAGCTGTGAAATGATGCAAATCCTGGTAATATTTACGTCTCCGGGTACTTCCGGTGGCGTTTTCACGGGACTGTGCTTTGAAATATTAAGACTTCATGCTTACAGGGCTCAGAATTGGTGTCTAAAGCCTTGGAGTGACGAGAATAGTGTTGAGGTTTACAATTAAGGAGGATTGGCTTTGGCGTTTTTTTGTGTGAATCAGTTAAAATGGTGACGATTCCGGTAAATACTTCTAAGCAAACTGTCTAATTTTGGTAAAACTGTTAAAGTACACAATGATAGTTCCCAGAAATGATTAAGAACGTGTAAGAAACACCTCAAGTACACCTAAATAGATTCTTACTACATTTACTGTAGTATTTAATCACGGAGGTTTCCATTGGAAAGCTGTGAAATGCCGAAAATACTGGTAATATTTACATCTCCAGGTACTTCCGGTGGCGTTTTCACGGGACTGTACTTTGAAATATTAAGAGTTCATGCTTACAGAGCTCAGAATTGGTGTCTAAAGCCTTGGAATGACGAGAATAGTGTTGATGTTTACAATTAAGGAGGATTGGCTTTGGCGTTTTTTTGTGTGAATCAGTTAAAATGGTGACGATTCCGGTAATTTCTTCGAAGCAAACTGTCTAATTTTGGTGAAACTGTTAAAGTACACAATGATAGTTCCCAGAAATGATTAAGAACGTGTAAGAAACACCTCAAGTACAAGTAAATACATTCTTACTACAGTTACTGTCTTATTCTGTCCCGGAGTTTACCAGGGGAAAGCTGTGAAATGATGCAAATCCTGGTAATATTTACGTCTCCGGGTACTTCCGGTGGCGTTTTCACGGGACTGTGCTTTGAAATATTAAGAGTTCATGCTTACAGAGCTCAGAATTGGTGTCTAAAGCCTTGGAATGACGAGAATAGTGTTTCTGTTTACAATTAAGGAGGATTGGCTTTGGCGTTTTTTTTTGTGAATCAGTTAAAATGGTGACGATTCCGGTAAATACTTCTAAGCAAACTGTCATATTTTGGTAAAACTGTTAAAATACACAATGATAGTTCCCAGAAATGATTAAGAACGTGTAAGAAACACCTCAAGTACAAGTAAATAGATTCTTACTACATTTACTGTCGTATTCAAACACGGAGGTTTACAGGGGAAAGCTGTGAAATGACGCAAATAATGGTAATATTTACATCTCAGGGTACTTCCGGTGGCGTTTTCACGGGACTGTGCTTTGAAATATTAAGAGTTCATACTTACAGGGCTCAGAATTGGTGACTAAAGCCTTGGAATGACGAGAATAGTGTTTCTGTTTACAATTAAGGAGGATTGGCTTTGGCGTTTTTTTGTGTGAATCAGTTAAAATGGTGACGATTCTGGTAAATTTTTCTAAGCAAACTGTCTAATTTTGGTAAAATTGTTAAAGTACACAATGATAGTTCCCAGAAATGATTAAGAACGTGTAAGAAACACCTCAAGTACAAGTAAATAGATTCTTACTACATTTACTGTCGTATTCAAACTAGGAGGTTTCCAGGGGAAAGCTGTGAAAAGAAGGAAATACTGGTAATATTTACATCTCCCAGTACTTCCAGTGGCGTTTTCACGGGACTGTGCTTTGAAATATTAAGAGTTCATGCTTACAGAGCTCAGAATTGGTGTCTAAAGCCTTGGAATGACGAGAATAGTGTTTCTGTTTACAATTAAGGAGGATTGGCTTTGGCGGTTTTTTTTGTGATTCAGTTAAAATGGTGACAATTCCGGTAAATACTTCTAAGCAAACTGTCATATTTTGGTAAAACTGTTAAAATACACAATGATAGTTCCCAGAAATGATTAAGAACGTGTAAGAAACACCTCAAGTACAAGTAAATAGATTCTTACTACATTTACTGTCGTATTCAAACACGGAGGTTTACAGGGGAAAGCTGTGAAATGACGCAAATAATGGTAATATTTACATCTCAGGGTACTTCCGGTGGCGTTTTCACGGGACTGTGCTTTGAAATATTAAGAGTTCATACTTACAGGGCTCAGAATTGGTGACTAAAGCCTTGGAATGACGAGAATAGTGTTTCTGTTTACAATTAAGGAGGATTGGCTTTGGCGTTTTTTTGTGTGAATCAGTTAAAATGGTGACAATTCCGGTAAATACTTCTAAGCAAACTGTCTAATTTTGGTAAAACTGTTAAAATACACAATGATAGTGCCCAGAAATGATTAAGAACGTGTAAGAAACACCGCAAGTACAAGTAAATACATTCTTACTACATTTACTGTCTTATTCTATCCCGGAGGTTTCCAGGGGAAAGCTGTGAAATGATGCAAATCCTGGTAATATTTACGTCTCCGGGTTCTGCCGGTGGCGTTTTCACGGGACTGTGCTTTGAAATATTAAGAGTTCATGCTTACAGAGCTCAGAATTGGTGTCTAAAGCCTTGGAATGACGAGAATAGTGTTTCTGTTTACAATAAAGGAGGATTGGCTTTGGCGTTTTTTTGTGTGAATCAGTTAAAATGGTGACGATTCCGGTAAATACTTCTAAGCAACCTGTCTAATTTTGGTAAAACTGTTAAAATACACAATGATAGTGCCCAGAAATGATTAAGAACGTGTAAGAAACACCTCAAGTACAAGTAAATACATTCTTACTACATTTACTGTCGTATTCTATCACGGAGGTTTCCAGGGGAAAGCTGTGAAATGACGCAAATACTGGTAATATTTACGTCTCCGGGTACTTCCGGTGGCGTTTTCACGGGACTGTGCTTTGAAATATTAAGAGTTCATGCTCACAGAGCTCAGAATTGGTGTCTAAAGCCTTGGAATGACGAGAATAGTGTTTCTGTTTACAATTAAGGAGGATTGGCTTTGGCGTTTTTTTGTGTGAATCAGTTAAAATGGTGACGATTCCGGTAAATTCTTCTAAGCAAACTGTCTAATTTTGGTAAAACTGTTAAAGTACACAATGATAGTTCCCAGAAATGATTAAGAACGTGTAAGAAACACCTCAAGTACAAGTAAATAGATTCTTACTACATTTACTCTCGTATTCTATCACTGAGGTTTCCAGGGGAAAGCTGTGAAATGACGCAAATACTGGTAATATTTACGTCTCCGGGTACTTCCGGTGGCGTTTTCACGGGACTGTGCTTTGAAATATTAAGACATCATGCTTACAGGGCTCAGAATTGGTGTTTAAAGCCTTGGAATGACGAGAATAGTGTTGAGGTTTACAATTAAGGAGGATTGGCTTTGGCTTTTTTTTGTGTGAATCAGTTAAAATGGTGACGATTCCGGTAAATTCTTCTAAGCAAACTGTCTAATTTTGTTGAAACTGTTAAAGTACACAATGATAGTTCCCAGAAATGATTAAGAACGTGTAATAAACACCGCAAGTACAAGTAAATACATTCTTACTACATTTACTGTCTTATTCTATCCCGGAGTTTACCAGGGGAAAGCTGTGAAATGATGCAAATCCTGGTAATATTTACGTCTCCGGGTTCTGCCGGTGGCGTTTTCACGGGACTGTGCTTTGAAATATTAAGAGTTCATGCTTACAGAGCTCAGAATTGGTGTCTAAAGCCTTGGAATGACGAGAATAGTGTTTCTGTTTACAATAAAGGAGGATTGGCTTTGGCGTTTTTTTGTGTGAATCAGTTAAAATGGTGACGATTCCGGTAAATACTTCTAAGCAAACTGTCTAATTTTGGTAAAACTGTTAAAATACACAATGATAGTGCCCAGAAATGATTAAGAACGTGTAAGAAACACCTCAAGTACAAGTAAATACATTCTTACTACATTTACTGTCGTATTCTATCACGGAGGTTTCCAGGGGAAAGCTGTGAAATGACGCAAATACTGGTAATATTTACGTCTCCGGGTACTTCCGGTGGCGTTTTCACGGGACTGTGCTTTGAAATATTAAGAGTTCATGCTTACAGAGCTCAGAATTGGTGTCTAAAGCCTTGGAATGACGAGAATAGTGTTTCTGTTTACAATTAAGGAGGATTGGCTTTGGCGTTTTTTTGTGTGAATCAGTTAAAATGGTGACGATTCCAGTAAATTCTTCTAAGCAAACTGTCTAATTTTGGTAAAACTGTTAAAGTACACAATGATAGTTCCCAGAAATGATTAAGAACGTGTAAGAAACACCTCAAGTACAAGTAAATAGATTCTTACTACATTTACTCTCGTATTCTATCACTGAGGTTTCCAGGGGAAAGCTGTGAAATGACGCAAATACTGGTAATATTTACGTCTCCGGGTACTTCCGGTGGCGTTTTCACGGGACTGTGCCTTGAAATATTAAGACATCATGCTTACAGGGCTCAGAATTGGTGTTTAAAGCCTTGGAATGACGAGAATAGTGTTGAGGTTTACAATTAAGGAGGATTGGCTTTGGCTTTTTTGTGTGTGAATCAGTTAAAATGGTGACGATTCCGGTAAATTCTTCTAAGCAAACTGTCTAATTTTGTTGAAACTGTTAAAGTACACAATGATAGTTCCCAGAAATGATTAAGAACGTGTAATAAACACCGCAAGTACAAGTAAATACATTCTTACTACATTTACTGTCTTATTCTATCCCGGAGTTTACCAGGGGAAAGCTGTGAAATGATGCAAATCCTGGTAATATTTACGTCTCCGGGTACTTCCGGTGGCGTTTTCACAGGACTGTGCTTTGAAATATTAAGAGTTCATGCTTACAGAGCTCAGAATTGGTGTCTAAAGCCTTGGAATGACGAGAATAGTGTTTCTGTTTACAATAAAGGAGGATTGGCTTTGGCGTTTTTTTGTGTGAATCAGTTAAAATGGTGACAATTCCGGTAAATTCTTCTAAGCAAACTGTCTAATTTTGGTAAAACTGTTAAAATACACAATGATAGTGCCCAGAAATGATTAAGAACATGTAAGAAACACCTCAAGTACAAGTACATAGATTCTTACTACATTTACTGTCGTATTCAAACACGGAGGTTTCCAGGGGAAAGCTGTGAAATGACACAAATACTGGTAATATTTACGTCTCAGGGTACTTCCGGTGGCGTTTTCACGGGACTGTGCTTTGAAATATTAAGAGTTCATACTTACAGGGCTCAGAATTGGTGTCTAAAGCCTTGGAATGACGAGAATAGTGTTGAGGTTTACAATTAAGGAGGATTGGCTTTGGCGTTTTTTTGTGTGAATCAGTTGAAATGGTGACGATTCCGGTAAATTCTTCTAAGCAAACTGTCTAATTTTGGTAAAACTGTTAAAATACACAATGATAGTTCCCAGAAATGATTAAGAACGTGTAAGAAACACCTCAAGTACAAGTAAATACATTCTTACTACAGTTACTGTCTTATTCTATCCCGGAGTTTACCAGGGGAAAGCTGTGAAATGATGCAAATCCTGGTAATATTTACGTCTCAGGGTACTTCCGGTGGCGTTTTCACGGGACTGTGCTTTGAAATATTAAGAGTTCATGCTTACAGAGCTCAGAATTGGTGTCTAAAGCCTTGGAATGACGAGAATAGTGATTCTGTTTACAATTAAGGAGGATTGGCTTTGGCGTTTTTTTTTGTGAATCAGTTAAAATGGTGACTATTCCGGTAAATACTTCTAAGCAAACTGTCATATTTTGGTAAAACTGTTAAAATACACAATGATAGTTCCCAGAAATGATTAAGAACGTGTAAGAAACACCTCAAGTACAAGTAAATAGATTCTTACTACATTTACTGTCGTATTCAAACACGGAGGTTTACAGGGGAAAGCTGTGAAATGACGCAAATAATGGTAATATTTACATCTCAGGGTACTTCCGGTGGCGTTTTCACGGGACTGTGCTTTGAAATATTAAGAGTTCATACTTACAGGGCTCAGAATTGGTGACTAAAGCCTTGGAATGACGAGAATAGTGTTTCTGTTTACAATTAAGGAGGATTGGCTTTGGCGTTTTTTTTGTGTGAATCAGTTAAAATGGTGACGATTCCGGTAAATTCTTCTAAGCAAACTGTCTAATTTTGGTAAAACTGTTAAAGTACACAATGATAGTTCCCAGAAATGATTAAGAACGTGTAAGAAACACCTCAAGTACAAGTAAATAGATTCTTACTACATTTACTCTCGTATTCTATCACTGAGGTTTCCAGGGGAAAGCTGTGAAATGACGCAAATACTGGTAATATTTACGTCTCCGGGTACTTCCGGTGGCGTTTTCACGGGACTGTGCTTTGAAATATTAAGACATCATGCTTACAGGGCTCAGAATTGGTGTTTAAAGCCTTGGAATGACGAGAATAGTGTTGAGGTTTACAATTAAGGAGGATTGGCTTTGGCTTTTTTTTGTGTGAATCAGTTAAAATGGTGACGATTCCGGTAAATTCTTCTAAGCAAACTGTCTAATTTTGTTGAAACTGTTAAAGTACACAATGATAGTTCCCAGAAATGATTAAGAACGTGTAATAAACACCGCAAGTACAAGTAAATACATTCTTACTACATTTACTGTCTTATTCTATCCCGGAGTTTACCAGGGGAAACCTGTGAAATGATGCAAATCCTGGTAATATTTACGTCTCCGGGTTCTGCCGGTGGCGTTTTCACGGGACTGTGCTTTGAAATATTAAGAGTTCATGCTTACAGAGCTCAGAATTGGTGTCTAAAGCCTTGGAATGACGAGAATAGTGTTTCTGTTTACAATAAAGGAGGATTGGCTTTGGCGTTTTTTTGTGTGAATCAGTTAAAATGGTGACGATTCCGGTAAATACTTCTAAGCAAACTGTCTAATTTTGGTAAAACTGTTAAAATACACAATGATAGTGCCCAGAAATGATTAAGAACGTGTAAGAAACACCTCAAGTACAAGTAAATACATTCTTACTACATTTACTGTCGTATTCTATCACGGAGGTTTCCAGGGGAAAGCTGTGAAATGACGCAAATACTGGTAATATTTACGTCTCCGGGTACTTCCGGTGGCGTTTTCACGGGACTGTGCTTTGAAATATTAAGAGTTCATGCTTACAGAGCTCAGAATTGGTGTCTAAAGCCTTGGAATGACGAGAATAGTGTTTCTGTTTACAATTAAGGAGGATTGGCTTTGGCGTTTTTTTGTGTGAATCAGTTAAAATGGTGACGATTCCGGTAAATTCTTCTAAGCAAACTGTCTAATTTTGGTAAAACTGTTAAAGTACACAATGATAGTTCCCAGAAATGATTAAGAACGTGTAAGAAACACCTCAAGTACAAGTAACTAGATTCTTACTACATTTACTGTCGTATTCTATCACTGAGGTTTCCAGGGGAAAGCTGTGAAATGACGCAAATACTGGTAATATTTACGTCTCCGGGTACTTCCGGTGGCGTTTTCACGGGACTGTGCTTTGAAATATTAAGACATCATGCTTACAGGGCTCAGAATTGGTGTTTAAAGCCTTGGAATGACGAGAATAGTGTTGAGGTTTACAATTAAGGAGGATTGGCTTTGGCTTTTTTTTGTGTGAATCAGTTAAAATGGTGACGATTCCGGTAAATTCTTCTAAGCAAACTGTCTAATTTTGTAGAAACTGTTAAAGTACACAATGATAGTTCCCAGAAATGATTAAGAACGTGTAATAAACACCGCAAGTACAAGTAAATACATTCTTACTACATTTACTGTCTTATTCTATCCCGGAGTTTACCAGGGGAAAGCTGTGAAATGATGCAAATCCTGGTAATATTTACGTCTCCGGGTACTTCCGGTGGCGTTTTCACAGGACTGTGCTTTGAAATATTAAGAGTTCATGCTTACAGAGCTCAGAATTGGTGTCTAAAGCCTTGGAATGACGAGAATAGTGTTTCTGTTTACAATAAAGGAGGATTGGCTTTGGCGTTTTTTTGTGTGAATCAGTTAAAATGGTGACAATTCCGGTAAATTCTTCTAAGCAAACTGTCTAATTTTGGTAAAACTGTTAAAATACACAATGATAGTGCCCAGAAATGATTAAGAACGTGTAAGAAACACCTCAAGTACAAGTACATAGATTCTTACTACATTTACTGTCGTATTCAAACACGGAGGTTTCCAGGGGAAAGCTGTGAAATGACACAAATACTGGTAATATTTACGTCTCAGGGTACTTCCGGTGGCGTTTTCACGGGACTGTGCTTTGAAATATTAAGAGTTCATACTTACAGGGCTCAGAATTGGTGTCTAAAGCCTTGGAATGACGAGAATAGTGTTGAGGTTTACAATTAAGGAGGATTGGCTTTGGCGTTTTTTTGTGTGAATCAGTTGAAATGGTGACGATTCCGGTAAATTCTTCTAAGCAAACTGTCTAATTTTGGTAAAACTGTTAAAATACACAATGATAGTTCCCAGAAATGATTAAGAACGTGTAAGAAACACCTCAAGTACAAGTAAATACATTCTTACTACAGTTACTGTCTTATTCTATCCCGGAGTTTACCAGGGGAAAGCTGTGAAATGATGCAAATCCTGGTAATATTTACGTCTCCGGGTACTTCCGGTGGCGTTTTCACGGGACTGTGCTTTGAAATATTAAGAGTTCATGCTTACAGAGCTCAGAATTGGTGTCTAAAGCCTTGGAATGACGAGAATAGTGTTTCTGTTTACAATTAAGGAGGATTGGCTTTGGCGTTTTTTTTTGTGAATCAGTTAAAATGGTGACGATTCCGGTAAATACTTCTAAGCAAACTGTCATATTTTGGTAAAACTGTTAAAATACACAATGATAGTTCCCAGAAATGATTAAGAACGTGTAAGAAACACCTCAAGTACAAGTAAATACATTCTTACTACATTTACTGTCGTATTCAAACACGGAGGTTTACAGGGGAAAGCTGTGAAATGACGCAAATAATGGTAATATTTACATCTCAGGGTACTTCCGGTGGCGTTTTCATGGGACTGTGCTTTGAAATATTAAGAGTTCATACTTACAGGGCTCAGAATTGGTGACTAAAGCCTTGGAATGACGAGAATAGTGTTTCTGTTTACAATTAAGGAGGATTGGCTTTGGCGTTTTTTTGTGTGAATCAGTTAAAATGGTGACGATTCCGGTAAATACTTCTAAGCAAACTGTCTAATTTTGGTAAAACTGTTAAAATACACAATGATAGTTCCCAGAAATGATTAAGAACGTGTAAGAAACACCTCAAGTACAAGTAAATACATTCTTACTACATTTACTGTCTTATTCTATCCCGGAGGTTTCCAGGGGAAAGCTGTGAAATGATGCAAATCCTGGTAATATATACGTCTCCGGGTACTTTCGGTGGCGTTTTCACGGGACTGTGCTTTGAAATATTAAGACTCCATGCTTACAGGGCTCAGAATTGGTGTCTAAAGCCTTGGAGTGACGAGAATAGTGTTGAGGTTTACAATTAAGGAGGATTGGCTTTGGCGTTTTTTTGTGTGAATCAGTTAAAATGGTGACGATTCCGGTAAATACTTCTAAGCAAACTGTCTAATTTTGGTAAAACTGTTAAAGTACACAATGATAGTTCCCAGAAATGATTAAGAACGTGTAAGAAACACCTCAAGTACACCTAAATAGATTCTTACTACATTTACTGTAGTATTCAATCACGGAGGTTTCCATTGGAAAGCTGTGAAATGCCGAAAATACTGGTAATATTTACATCTCCAGGTACTTCCGGTGGCGTTTTCACGGGACTGTACTTTGAAATATTAAGATTTCATGCTTACAGAGCTCAGAATTGGTGTCTAAAGCCTTGGAATGACGAGAATAGTGTTGATGTTTACAATTAAGGAGGATTGGCTTTGGCGTTTTTTTGTGTGAATCAGTTAAAATGGTGACGACTCCGGTAATTTCTTCTAAGCAAACTGTCTAATTTTGGTGAAACTGCTAAATACACAATGACAGTTCCCAGAAATGATTAAGAACGTGTAAGAAACACCTCAAGTACAAGTAAATACATTCTTACTACATTTACTGTCGTATTCTATCACGGAGGTTTCCAGGGGAAAGCTGTGAAATGACGCAAATACTGGTAATATTTACATCTCAGGGTACTTCCGGTGGCGATTTCACGGGACTGTGCTTTGAAATATTAAGACATCATGCTTACAGGGCTCAGAATTGGTGTCTAAAGCCTTGGAATGATGAGAATAGTGTTGAGGTTTACAATTAAGGAGGATTGGCTTTGCCTTTTTTTTGTGTGAATCAGTTAAAATGGTGACGATTCCGGTAATTTCTTCTAAGCAAACTGTCTAATTTTGGTGAAACTGTTAAAGTACACAATGATAGTTCCCAGAAATGATTAAGAACGTGTAATAAACACCGCAAGTACAAGTAAATACATTCTTACTACATTTACTGTCTTATTCTATCCCGGAGTTTACCAGGGGAAACCTGTGAAATGATGCAAATCCTGGTAATATTTACGTCTCCGGGTTCTGCCGGTGGCGTTTTCACGGGACTGTGCTTTGAAATATTAAGAGTTCATGCTTACAGAGCTCAGAATTGGTGTCTAAAGCCTTGGAATGACGAGAATAGTGTTTCTGTTTACAATAAAGGAGGATTGGCTTTGGCGTTTTTTTGTGTGAATCAGTTAAAATGGTGACGATTCCGGTAAATACTTCTAAGCAAACTGTCTAATTTTGGTAAAACTGTTAAAATACACAATGATAGTGCCCAGAAATGATTAAGAACGTGTAAGAAACACCTCAAGTACAAGTAAATACATTCTTACTACATTTACTGTCGTATTCTATCACGGAGGTTTCCAGGGGAAAGCTGTGAAATGACGCAAATACTGGTAATATTTACGTCTCCGGGTACTTCCGGTGGCGTTTTCACGGGACTGTGCTTTGAAATATTAAGAGTTCATGCTTACAGAGCTCAGAATTGGTGTCTAAAGCCTTGGAATGACGAGAATAGTGTTTCTGTTTACAATTAAGGAGGATTGGCTTTGGCGTTTTTTTGTGTGAATCAGTTAAAATGGTGACGATTCCGGTAAATTCTTCTAAGCAAACTGTCTAATTTTGGTAAAACTGTTAAAGTACACAATGATAGTTCCCAGAAATGATTAAGAACGTGTAAGAAACACCTCAAGTACAAGTAACTAGATTCTTACTACATTTACTGTCGTATTCTATCACTGAGGTTTCCAGGGGAAAGCTGTGAAATGACGCAAATACTGGTAATATTTACGTCTCCGGGTACTTCCGGTGGCGTTTTCACGGGACTGTGCTTTGAAATATTAAGACATCATGCTTACAGGGCTCAGAATTGGTGTTTAAAGCCTTGGAATGACGAGAATAGTGTTGAGGTTTACAATTAAGGAGGATTGGCTTTGGCTTTTTTTTGTGTGAATCAGTTAAAATGGTGACGATTCCGGTAAATTCTTCTAAGCAAACTGTCTAATTTTGTTGAAACTGTTAAAGTACACAATGATAGTTCCCAGAAATGATTAAGAACGTGTAATAAACACCGCAAGTACAAGTAAATACATTCTTACTACATTTACTGTCTTATTCTATCCCGGAGTTTACCAGGGGAAAGCTGTGAAATGATGCAAATCCTGGTAATATTTACGTCTCCGGGTTCTGCCGGTGGCGTTTTCACGGGACTGTGCTTTGAAATATTAAGAGTTCATGCTTACAGAGCTCAGAATTGGTGTCTAAAGCCTTGGAATGACGAGAATAGTGTTTCTGTTTACAATAAAGGAGGATTGGCTTTGGCGTTTTTTTGTGTGAATCAGTTAAAATGGTGACGATTCCGGTAAATACTTCTAAGCAAACTGTCTAATTTTGGTAAAACTGTTAAAATACACAATGATAGTGCCCAGAAATGATTAAGAACGTGTAAGAAACACCTCAAGTACAAGTAAATACATTCTTACTACATTTACTGTCGTATTCTATCACGGAGGTTTCCAGGGGAAAGCTGTGAAATGACGCAAATACTGGTAATATTTACGTCTCCGGGTACTTCCGGTGGCGTTTTCACGGGACTGTGCTTTGAAATATTAAGAGTTCATGCTTACAGAGCTCAGAATTGGTGTCTAAAGCCTTGGAATGACGAGAATAGTGTTTCTGTTTACAATTAAGGAGGATTGGCTTTGGCGTTTTTTTGTGTGAATCAGTTAAAATGGTGACGATTCCAGTAAATTCTTCTAAGCAAACTGTCTAATTTTGGTAAAACTGTTAAAGTACACAATGATAGTTCCCAGAAATGATTAAGAACGTGTAAGAAACACCTCAAGTACAAGTAAATAGATTCTTACTACATTTACTCTCGTATTCTATCACTGAGGTTTCCAGGGGAAAGCTGTGAAATGACGCAAATACTGGTAATATTTACGTCTCCGGGTACTTCCGGTGGCGTTTTCACGGGACTGTGCCTTGAAATATTAAGACATCATGCTTACAGGGCTCAGAATTGGTGTTTAAAGCCTTGGAATGACGAGAATAGTGTTGAGGTTTACAATTAAGGAGGATTGGCTTTGGCTTTTTTGTGTGTGAATCAGTTAAAATGGTGACGATTCCGGTAAATTCTTCTAAGCAAACTGTCTAATTTTGTTGAAACTGTTAAAGTACACAATGATAGTTCCCAGAAATGATTAAGAACGTGTAATAAACACCGCAAGTACAAGTAAATACATTCTTACTACATTTACTGTCTTATTCTATCCCGGAGTTTACCAGGGGAAAGCTGTGAAATGATGCAAATCCTGGTAATATTTACGTCTCCGGGTACTTCCGGTGGCGTTTTCACAGGACTGTGCTTTGAAATATTAAGAGTTCATGCTTACAGAGCTCAGAATTGGTGTCTAAAGCCTTGGAATGACGAGAATAGTGTTTCTGTTTACAATAAAGGAGGATTGGCTTTGGCGTTTTTTTGTGTGAATCAGTTAAAATGGTGACAATTCCGGTAAATTCTTCTAAGCAAACTGTCTAATTTTGGTAAAACTGTTAAAATACACAATGATAGTGCCCAGAAATGATTAAGAACATGTAAGAAACACCTCAAGTACAAGTACATAGATTCTTACTACATTTACTGTCGTATTCAAACACGGAGGTTTCCAGGGGAAAGCTGTGAAATGACACAAATACTGGTAATATTTACGTCTCAGGGTACTTCCGGTGGCGTTTTCGCGGGACTGTGCTTTGAAATATTAAGAGTTCATACTTACAGGGCTCAGAATTGGTGTCTAAAGCCTTGGAATGACGAGAATAGTGTTGAGGTTTACAATTAAGGAGGATTGGCTTTGGCGTTTTTTTGTGTGAATCAGTTGAAATGGTGACGATTCCGGTAAATTCTTCTAAGCAAACTGTCTAATTTTGGTAAAACTGTTAAAATACACAATGATAGTTCCCAGAAATGATTAAGAACGTGTAAGAAACACCTCAAGTACAAGTAAATACATTCTTACTACAGTTACTGTCTTATTCTATCCCGGAGTTTACCAGGGGAAAGCTGTGAAATGATGCAAATCCTGGTAATATTTACGTCTCAGGGTACTTCCGGTGGCGTTTTCACGGGACTGTGCTTTGAAATATTAAGAGTTCATGCTTACAGAGCTCAGAATTGGTGTCTAAAGCCTTGGAATGACGAGAATAGTGATTCTGTTTACAATTAAGGAGGATTGGCTTTGGCGTTTTTTTTTGTGAATCAGTTAAAATGGTGACTATTCCGGTAAATACTTCTAAGCAAACTGTCATATTTTGGTAAAACTGTTAAAATACACAATGATAGTTCCCAGAAATGATTAAGAACGTGTAAGAAACACCTCAAGTACAAGTAAATAGATTCTTACTACATTTACTGTCGTATTCAAACACGGAGGTTTACAGGGGAAAGCTGTGAAATGACGCAAATAATGGTAATATTTACATCTCAGGGTACTTCCGGTGGCGTTTTCACGGGACTGTGCTTTGAAATATTAAGAGTTCATACTTACAGGGCTCAGAATTGGTGACTAAAGCCTTGGAATGACGAGAATAGTGTTTCTGTTTACAATTAAGGAGGATTGGCTTTGGCGTTTTTTTGTGTGAATCAGTTAAAATGGTGACGATTCCGGTAAATTCTTCTAAGCAAACTGTCTAATTTTGGTAAAACTGTTAAAGTACACAATGATAGTTCCCAGAAATGATTAAGAACGTGTAAGAAACACCTCAAGTACAAGTAAATAGATTCTTACTACATTTACTCTCGTATTCTATCACTGAGGTTTCCAGGGGAAAGCTGTGAAATGACGCAAATACTGGTAATATTTACGTCTCCGGGTACTTCCGGTGGCGTTTTCACGGGACTGTGCTTTGAAATATTAAGACATCATGCTTACAGGGCTCAGAATTGGTGTTTAAAGCCTTGGAATGACGAGAATAGTGTTGAGGTTTACAATTAAGGAGGATTGGCTTTGGCTTTTTTTTGTGTGAATCAGTTAAAATGGTGACGATTCCGGTAAATTCTTCTAAGCAAACTGTCTAATTTTGTTGAAACTGTTAAAGTACACAATGATAGTTCCCAGAAATGATTAAGAACGTGTAATAAACACCGCAAGTACAAGTAAATACATTCTTACTACATTTACTGTCTTATTCTATCCCGGAGTTTACCAGGGGAAACCTGTGAAATGATGCAAATCCTGGTAATATTTACGTCTCCGGGTTCTGCCGGTGGCGTTTTCACGGGACTGTGCTTTGAAATATTAAGAGTTCATGCTTACAGAGCTCAGAATTGGTGTCTAAAGCCTTGGAATGACGAGAATAGTGTTTCTGTTTACAATAAAGGAGGATTGGCTTTGGCGTTTTTTTGTGTGAATCAGTTAAAATGGTGACGATTCCGGTAAATACTTCTAAGCAAACTGTCTAATTTTGGTAAAACTGTTAAAATACACAATGATAGTGCCCAGAAATGATTAAGAACGTGTAAGAAACACCTCAAGTACAAGTAAATACATTCTTACTACATTTACTGTCGTATTCTATCACGGAGGTTTCCAGGGGAAAGCTGTGAAATGACGCAAATACTGGTAATATTTACGTCTCCGGGTACTTCCGGTGGCGTTTTCACGGGACTGTGCTTTGAAATATTAAGAGTTCATGCTTACAGAGCTCAGAATTGGTGTCTAAAGCCTTGGAATGACGAGAATAGTGTTTCTGTTTACAATTAAGGAGGATTGGCTTTGGCGTTTTTTTGTGTGAATCAGTTAAAATGGTGACGATTCCGGTAAATTCTTCTAAGCAAACTGTCTAATTTTGGTAAAACTGTTAAAGTACACAATGATAGTTCCCAGAAATGATTAAGAACGTGTAAGAAACACCTCAAGTACAAGTAACTAGATTCTTACTACATTTACTGTCGTATTCTATCACTGAGGTTTCCAGGGGAAAGCTGTGAAATGACGCAAATACTGGTAATATTTACGTCTCCGGGTACTTCCGGTGGCGTTTTCACGGGACTGTGCTTTGAAATATTAAGACATCATGCTTACAGGGCTCAGAATTGGTGTTTAAAGCCTTGGAATGACGAGAATAGTGTTGAGGTTTACAATTAAGGAGGATTGGCTTTGGCTTTTTTTTGTGTGAATCAGTTAAAATGGTGACGATTCCGGTAAATTCTTCTAAGCAAACTGTCTAATTTTGTAGAAACTGTTAAAGTACACAATGATAGTTCCCAGAAATGATTAAGAACGTGTAATAAACACCGCAAGTACAAGTAAATACATTCTTACTACATTTACTGTCTTATTCTATCCCGGAGTTTACCAGGGGAAAGCTGTGAAATGATGCAAATCCTGGTAATATTTACGTCTCCGGGTACTTCCGGTGGCGTTTTCACAGGACTGTGCTTTGAAATATTAAGAGTTCATGCTTACAGAGCTCAGAATTGGTGTCTAAAGCCTTGGAATGACGAGAATAGTGTTTCTGTTTACAATAAAGGAGGATTGGCTTTGGCGTTTTTTTGTGTGAATCAGTTAAAATGGTGACAATTCCGGTAAATTCTTCTAAGCAAACTGTCTAATTTTGGTAAAACTGTTAAAATACACAATGATAGTGCCCAGAAATGATTAAGAACGTGTAAGAAACACCTCAAGTACAAGTACATAGATTCTTACTACATTTACTGTCGTATTCAAACACGGAGGTTTCCAGGGGAAAGCTGTGAAATGACACAAATACTGGTAATATTTACGTCTCAGGGTACTTCCGGTGGCGTTTTCACGGGACTGTGCTTTGAAATATTAAGAGTTCATACTTACAGGGCTCAGAATTGGTGTCTAAAGCCTTGGAATGACGAGAATAGTGTTGAGGTTTACAATTAAGGAGGATTGGCTTTGGCGTTTTTTTGTGTGAATCAGTTGAAATGGTGACGATTCCGGTAAATTCTTCTAAGCAAACTGTCTAATTTTGGTAAAACTGTTAAAATACACAATGATAGTTCCCAGAAATGATTAAGAACGTGTAAGAAACACCTCAAGTACAAGTAAATACATTCTTACTACAGTTACTGTCTTATTCTATCCCGGAGTTTACCAGGGGAAAGCTGTGAAATGATGCAAATCCTGGTAATATTTACGTCTCCGGGTACTTCCGGTGGCGTTTTCACGGGACTGTGCTTTGAAATATTAAGAGTTCATGCTTACAGAGCTCAGAATTGGTGTCTAAAGCCTTGGAATGACGAGAATAGTGTTTCTGTTTACAATTAAGGAGGATTGGCTTTGGCGTTTTTTTTTGTGAATCAGTTAAAATGGTGACGATTCCGGTAAATACTTCTAAGCAAACTGTCATATTTTGGTAAAACTGTTAAAATACACAATGATAGTTCCCAGAAATGATTAAGAACGTGTAAGAAACACCTCAAGTACAAGTAAATACATTCTTACTACATTTACTGTCGTATTCAAACACGGAGGTTTACAGGGGAAAGCTGTGAAATGACGCAAATAATGGTAATATTTACATCTCAGGGTACTTCCGGTGGCGTTTTCATGGGACTGTGCTTTGAAATATTAAGAGTTCATACTTACAGGGCTCAGAATTGGTGACTAAAGCCTTGGAATGACGAGAATAGTGTTTCTGTTTACAATTAAGGAGGATTGGCTTTGGCGTTTTTTTGTGTGAATCAGTTAAAATGGTGACGATTCCGGTAAATACTTCTAAGCAAACTGTCTAATTTTGGTAAAACTGTTAAAATACACAATGATAGTTCCCAGAAATGATTAAGAACGTGTAAGAAACACCTCAAGTACAAGTAAATACATTCTTACTACATTTACTGTCTTATTCTATCCCGGAGGTTTCCAGGGGAAAGCTGTGAAATGATGCAAATCCTGGTAATATATACGTCTCCGGGTACTTTCGGTGGCGTTTTCACGGGACTGTGCTTTGAAATATTAAGACTTCATGCTTACAGGGCTCAGAATTGGTGTCTAAAGCCTTGGAGTGACGAGAATAGTGTTGAGGTTTACAATTAAGGAGGATTGGCTTTGGCGTTTTTTTGTGTGAATCAGTTAAAATGGTGACGATTCCGGTAAATACTTCTAAGCAAACTGTCTAATTTTGGTAAAACTGTTAAAGTACACAATGATAGTTCCCAGAAATGATTAAGAACGTGTAAGAAACACCTCAAGTACACCTAAATAGATTCTTACTACATTTACTGTAGTATTCAATCACGGAGGTTTCCATTGGAAAGCTGTGAAATGCCGAAAATACTGGTAATATTTACATCTCCAGGTACTTCCGGTGGCGTTTTCACGGGACTGTACTTTGAAATATTAAGATTTCATGCTTACAGAGCTCAGAATTGGTGTCTAAAGCCTTGGAATGACGAGAATAGTGTTGATGTTTACAATTAAGGAGGATTGGCTTTGGCGTTTTTTTGTGTGAATCAGTTAAAATGGTGACGACTCCGGTAATTTCTTCTAAGCAAACTGTCTAATTTTGGTGAAACTGCTAAATACACAATGACAGTTCCCAGAAATGATTAAGAACGTGTAAGAAACACCTCAAGTACAAGTAAATACATTCTTACTACATTTACTGTCGTATTCTATCACGGAGGTTTCCAGGGGAAAGCTGTGAAATGACGCAAATACTGGTAATATTTACATCTCAGGGTACTTCCGGTGGCGATTTCACGGGACTGTGCTTTGAAATATTAAGACATCATGCTTACAGGGCTCAGAATTGGTGTCTAAAGCCTTGGAATGATGAGAATAGTGTTGAGGTTTACAATTAAGGAGGATTGGCTTTGCCTTTTTTTTGTGTGAATCAGTTAAAATGGTGACGATTCCGGTAATTTCTTCTAAGCAAACTGTCTAATTTTGGTGAAACTGTTAAAGTACACAATGATAGTTCCCAGAAATGATTAAGAACGTGTAATAAACACCGCAAGTACAAGTAAATACATTCTTACTACATTTACTGTCTTATTCTATCCCGGAGTTTACCAGGGGAAACCTGTGAAATGATGCAAATCCTGGTAATATTTACGTCTCCGGGTTCTGCCGGTGGCGTTTTCACGGGACTGTGCTTTGAAATATTAAGAGTTCATGCTTACAGAGCTCAGAATTGGTGTCTAAAGCCTTGGAATGACGAGAATAGTGTTTCTGTTTACAATAAAGGAGGATTGGCTTTGGCGTTTTTTTGTGTGAATCAGTTAAAATGGTGACGATTCCGGTAAATACTTCTAAGCAAACTGTCTAATTTTGGTAAAACTGTTAAAATACACAATGATAGTGCCCAGAAATGATTAAGAACGTGTAAGAAACACCTCAAGTACAAGTAAATACATTCTTACTACATTTACTGTCGTATTCTATCACGGAGGTTTCCAGGGGAAAGCTGTGAAATGACGCAAATACTGGTAATATTTACGTCTCCGGGTACTTCCGGTGGCGTTTTCACGGGACTGTGCTTTGAAATATTAAGAGTTCATGCTTACAGAGCTCAGAATTGGTGTCTAAAGCCTTGGAATGACGAGAATAGTGTTTCTGTTTACAATTAAGGAGGATTGGCTTTGGCGTTTTTTTGTGTGAATCAGTTAAAATGGTGACGATTCCGGTAAATTCTTCTAAGCAAACTGTCTAATTTTGGTAAAACTGTTAAAGTACACAATGATAGTTCCCAGAAATGATTAAGAACGTGTAAGAAACACCTCAAGTACAAGTAACTAGATTCTTACTACATTTACTGTCGTATTCTATCACTGAGGTTTCCAGGGGAAAGCTGTGAAATGACGCAAATACTGGTAATATTTACGTCTCCGGGTACTTCCGGTGGCGTTTTCACGGGACTGTGCTTTGAAATATTAAGACATCATGCTTACAGGGCTCAGAATTGGTGTTTAAAGCCTTGGAATGACGAGAATAGTGTTGAGGTTTACAATTAAGGAGGATTGGCTTTGGCTTTTTTTTGTGTGAATCAGTTAAAATGGTGACGATTCCGGTAAATTCTTCTAAGCAAACTGTCTAATTTTGTAGAAACTGTTAAAGTACACAATGATAGTTCCCAGAAATGATTAAGAACGTGTAATAAACACCGCAAGTACAAGTAAATACATTCTTACTACATTTACTGTCTTATTCTATCCCGGAGTTTACCAGGGGAAAGCTGTGAAATGATGCAAATCCTGGTAATATTTACGTCTCCGGGTACTTCCGGTGGCGTTTTCACAGGACTGTGCTTTGAAATATTAAGAGTTCATGCTTACAGAGCTCAGAATTGGTGTCTAAAGCCTTGGAATGACGAGAATAGTGTTTCTGTTTACAATAAAGGAGGATTGGCTTTGGCGTTTTTTTGTGTGAATCAGTTAAAATGGTGACAATTCCGGTAAATTCTTCTAAGCAAACTGTCTAATTTTGGTAAAACTGTTAAAATACACAATGATAGTGCCCAGAAATGATTAAGAACGTGTAAGAAACACCTCAAGTACAAGTACATAGATTCTTACTACATTTACTGTCGTATTCAAACACGGAGGTTTCCAGGGGAAAGCTGTGAAATGACACAAATACTGGTAATATTTACGTCTCAGGGTACTTCCGGTGGCGTTTTCACGGGACTGTGCTTTGAAATATTAAGAGTTCATACTTACAGGGCTCAGAATTGGTGTCTAAAGCCTTGGAATGACGAGAATAGTGTTGAGGTTTACAATTAAGGAGGATTGGCTTTGGCGTTTTTTTGTGTGAATCAGTTGAAATGGTGACGATTCCGGTAAATTCTTCTAAGCAAACTGTCTAATTTTGGTAAAACTGTTAAAATACACAATGATAGTTCCCAGAAATGATTAAGAACGTGTAAGAAACACCTCAAGTACAAGTAAATACATTCTTACTACAGTTACTGTCTTATTCTATCCCGGAGTTTACCAGGGGAAAGCTGTGAAATGATGCAAATCCTGGTAATATTTACGTCTCCGGGTACTTCCGGTGGCGTTTTCACGGGACTGTGCTTTGAAATATTAAGAGTTCATGCTTACAGAGCTCAGAATTGGTGTCTAAAGCCTTGGAATGACGAGAATAGTGTTTCTGTTTACAATTAAGGAGGATTGGCTTTGGCGTTTTTTTTTGTGAATCAGTTAAAATGGTGACGATTCCGGTAAATACTTCTAAGCAAACTGTCATATTTTGGTAAAACTGTTAAAATACACAATGATAGTTCCCAGAAATGATTAAGAACGTGTAAGAAACACCTCAAGTACAAGTAAATACATTCTTACTACATTTACTGTCGTATTCAAACACGGAGGTTTACAGGGGAAAGCTGTGAAATGACGCAAATAATGGTAATATTTACATCTCAGGGTACTTCCGGTGGCGTTTTCATGGGACTGTGCTTTGAAATATTAAGAGTTCATACTTACAGGGCTCAGAATTGGTGACTAAAGCCTTGGAATGACGAGAATAGTGTTTCTGTTTACAATTAAGGAGGATTGGCTTTGGCGTTTTTTTGTGTGAATCAGTTAAAATGGTGACGATTCCGGTAAATACTTCTAAGCAAACTGTCTAATTTTGGTAAAACTGTTAAAATACACAATGATAGTTCCCAGAAATGATTAAGAACGTGTAAGAAACACCTCAAGTACAAGTAAATACATTCTTACTACATTTACTGTCTTATTCTATCCCGGAGGTTTCCAGGGGAAAGCTGTGAAATGATGCAAATCCTGGTAATATATACGTCTCCGGGTACTTTCGGTGGCGTTTTCACGGGACTGTGCTTTGAAATATTAAGACTTCATGCTTACAGGGCTCAGAATTGGTGTCTAAAGCCTTGGAGTGACGAGAATAGTGTTGAGGTTTACAATTAAGGAGGATTGGCTTTGGCGTTTTTTTGTGTGAATCAGTTAAAATGGTGACGATTCCGGTAAATACTTCTAAGCAAACTGTCTAATTTTGGTAAAACTGTTAAAGTACACAATGATAGTTCCCAGAAATGATTAAGAACGTGTAAGAAACACCTCAAGTACACCTAAATAGATTCTTACTACATTTACTGTAGTATTCAATCACGGAGGTTTCCATTGGAAAGCTGTGAAATGCCGAAAATACTGGTAATATTTACATCTCCAGGTACTTCCGGTGGCGTTTTCACGGGACTGTACTTTGAAATATTAAGATTTCATGCTTACAGAGCTCAGAATTGGTGTCTAAAGCCTTGGAATGACGAGAATAGTGTTGATGTTTACAATTAAGGAGGATTGGCTTTGGCGTTTTTTTGTGTGAATCAGTTAAAATGGTGACGACTCCGGTAATTTCTTCTAAGCAAACTGTCTAATTTTGGTGAAACTGCTAAATACACAATGACAGTTCCCAGAAATGATTAAGAACGTGTAAGAAACACCTCAAGTACAAGTAAATACATTCTTACTACATTTACTGTCGTATTCTATCACGGAGGTTTCCAGGGGAAAGCTGTGAAATGACGCAAATACTGGTAATATTTACATCTCAGGGTACTTCCGGTGGCGATTTCACGGGACTGTGCTTTGAAATATTAAGACATCATGCTTACAGGGCTCAGAATTGGTGTCTAAAGCCTTGGAATGATGAGAATAGTGTTGAGGTTTACAATTAAGGAGGATTGGCTTTGCCTTTTTTTTGTGTGAATCAGTTAAAATGGTGACGATTCCGGTAATTTCTTCTAAGCAAACTGTCTAATTTTGGTGAAACTGTTAAAGTACACAATGATAGTTCCCAGAAATGATTAAGAACGTGTAAGAAACACCGCAAGTACAAGTAAATACATTCTTACTACATTTACTGTCTTATTCTATCCCGGAGGTTTCCAGGGGAAAGCTGTGAAATGATGCAAATCCTGGTAATATTTACGTCTCCGGGTACTTCCGGTGGCGTTTTCACGGGACTGTGCTTTGAAATATTAAGAGTTCATGCTTACAGAGCTCAGAATTGGTGTCTAAAGCCTTGGAATGACGAGAATAGTGTTTCTGTTTACAATAAAGGAGGATTGGCTTTGGCGTTTTTTTGTGTGAATCAGTTAAAATGGTGACAATTCCGGTAAATACTTCTAAGCAAACTGTCTAATTTTGGTAAAACTGTTAAAATACACAATGATAGTGCCCAGAAATGATTAAGAACGTGTAAGAAACACCTCAAGTACACGTAAATAGATTCTTACTACATTTACTGTCGTATTCAAACACGGAGGTTTCCAGGGGAAAGCTGTGAAATGACACAAATACTGGTAATATTTACGTCTTAGGGTACTTCCGGTGGCGTTTTCACGGGACTGTGCTTTGAAATATTAAGAGTTCATACTTACAGGGCTCAGAATTGGTGTCTAAAGCCTTGGAATGACGAGAATAGTGTTGAGGTTTACAATTAAGGAGGATTGGCTTTGGCGTTTTTTTGTGTGAATCAGTTGAAATGGTGACGATTCCGGTAAATTCTTCTAAGCAAACTGTCTAATTTTGGTAAAACTGTTAAAATACACAATGATAGTTCCCAGAAATGATTAAGAACGTGTAAGAAACACCTCAAGTACAAGTAAATACATTCTTACTACAGTTACTGTCTTATTCTATCCCGGAGTTTACCAGGGGAAAGCTGTGAAATGATGCAAATCCTGGTAATATTTACGTCTCCGGGTACTTCCGGTGGCGTTTTCACGGGACTGTGCTTTGAAATATTAAGAGTTCATGCTTACAGAGCTCAGAATTGGTGTCTAAAGCCTTGGAATGACGAGAATAGTGTTTCTGTTTACAATTAAGGAGGATTGGCTTTGGCGTTTTTTTTTGTGAATCAGTTAAAATGGTGACAATTCCGGTAAATACTTCTAAGCAAACTGTCATATTTTGGTAAAACTGTTAAAATACACAATGATAGTTCCCCGAAATGATTAAGAACGTGTAAGAAACACCTCAAGTACAAGTAAATAGATTCTTACTACATTTACTGTCGTATTCAAACTAGGAGGTTTCCAGGGGAAAGCTGTGAAAAGAAGGAAATACTGGTAATATTTACATCTCCCAGTACTTCCGGTGGCGTTTTCACGGGACTGTGCTTTGAAATATTAAGAGTTAATGCTTACAGAGCTCAGAATTGGTGTCTAAAGCCTTGGAATGACGAGAATAGTGTTTCTGTTTACAATTAAGGGGGATTGGCTTTGGCGGTTTTTTTTTGTGATTCAGTTAAAATGGTGACAATTCCGGTAAATACTTCTAAGCAAACTGTCATATTTTGGTAAAACTGTTAAAATACACAATGATAGTTCCCAGAAATGATTAAGAACGTGTAAGAAACACCTCAAGTACAAGTAAATAGATTCTTACTACATTTACTGTCGTATTCAAACACGGAGGTTTACAGGGGAAAGCTGTGAAATGACGCAAATAATGGTAATATTTACATCTCAGGGTACTTCCGGTGGCGTTTTCACGGGACTGTGCTTTGAAATATTAAGAGTTCATACTTACAGGGCTCAGAATTGGTGACTAAAGCCTTGGAATGACGAGAATAGTGTTTCTGTTTACAATTAAGGAGGATTGGCTTTGGCGTTTTTTTGTGTGAATCAGTTAAAATGGTGACGATTCCGGTAAATTTTTCTAAGCAAACTGTCTAATTTTGGTAAAATTGTTAAAGTACACAATGATAGTTCCCAGAAATGATTAAGAACGTGTAAGAAACACCGCAAGTACAAGTAAATACATTCTTACTACATTTACTGTCTTATTCTATCCCGGAGGTTTCCAGGGGAAAGCTGTGAAATGATGCAAATCCTGGTAATATTTACGTCTCCGGGTTCTGCTGGTGGCGTTTTCACGGGACTGTGCTTTGAAATATTAAGAGTTCATGCTTACAGAGCTCAGAATTGGTGTCTAAAGCCTTGGAATGACGAGAATAGTGTTTCTGTTTACAATAAAGGAAGATTGGCTTTGGCGTTTTTTTGTGTGAATCAGTTAAAATGGTGACAATTCCGGTAAATACTTCTAAGCAAACTGTCTAATTTTGGTAAAACTGTTAAAATACACAATGATAGTGCCCAGAAATGATTAAGAACGTGTAAGAAACACCTCAAGTACAAGTAAATACATTCTTACTACATTTACTGTCGTATTCTATCACGGAGGTTTCCAGGGGAAAGCTGTGAAATGACGCAAATACTGGTAATATTTACGTCTCCGGGTACTTCCGGTGGCGTTTTCACGGGACTGTGCTTTGAAATATTAAGAGTTCATGCTTACAGAGCTCAGAATTGGTGTCTAAAGCCTTGGAATGACGAGAATAGTGTTTCTGTTTACAATTAAGGAGGATTGGCTTTGGCGTTTTTTTGTGTGAATCAGTTAAAATGGTGACGATTCCGGTAAATTCTTCTAAGCAAACTGTCTAATTTTGGTAAAACTGTTAAAGTACACAATGATAGTTCCAAGAAATGATTAAGAACGTGTAAGAAACACCTCAAGTACAAGTAAATAGATTCTTACTACATTTACTGTCGTATTCTATCACTGAGGTTTCCAGGGGAAAGCTGTGAAATGACGCAAATACTGGTAATATTTACGTCTCCGGGTACTTCCGGTGGCGTTTTCACGGGACTGTGCTTTGAAATATTAAGACATCATGCTTACAGGGCTCAGAATTGGTGTCTAAAGCCTTGGAATGACGAGAATAGTGTTGAGGTTTACAATTAAGGAGGATTGGCTTTGGCTTTTTTTTGTGTGAATCAGTTAAAATGGTGACGATTCCAGTAAATTCTTCTAAGCAAACTGTCTAATTTTGTTGAAACTGTTAAAGTACACAATGATAGTTCCCAGAAATGATTAAGAACGTGTAATAAACACCGCAAGTA
This sequence comes from Myotis daubentonii, assembly GCF_963259705.1. Classification (NCBI taxonomy): domain Eukaryota; kingdom Metazoa; phylum Chordata; class Mammalia; order Chiroptera; family Vespertilionidae; genus Myotis; species Myotis daubentonii. Next base: position 684,932 of record NC_081853.1, on the reverse strand, counting down.
CAAGTAAATACATTCTTACTACATTTACTGTCTTATTCTATCCCGGAGTTTACCAGGGGAAAGCTGTGAAATGATGCAAATCCTGGTAATATTTACGTCTCCGGGTACTTCCGGTGGCGTTTTCACAGGACTGTGCTTTGAAATATTAAGAGTTCATGCTTACAGAGCTCAGAATAGGTGTCTAAAGCCTTGGAATGACGAGAATAGTGTTTCTGTTTACAATAAAGGAGGATTGGCTTTGGCGTTTTTTTGTGTGAATCAGTTAAAATGGTGACAATTCCGGTAAATACTTCTAAGCAAACTGTCTAATTTTGGTAAAACTGTTAAAATACACAATGATAGTGCCCAGAAATGATTAAGAACGTGTAAGAAACACCTCAAGTACAAGTACATAGATTCTTACTACATTTACTGTCGTATTCAAACACGGAGGTTTCCAGGGGAAAGCTGTGAAATGACACAAATACTGGTAATATTTACGTCTCAGGGTACTTCCGGAGGCGTTTTCACGGGACTGTGCTTTGAAATATTAAGAGTTCATACTTACAGGGCTCAGAATTGGTGTCTAAAGCCTTGGAATGACGAGAATAGTGTTGAGGTTTACAATTAAGGAGGATTGGCTTTGGCGTTTTTTTGTGTGAATCAGTTGAAATGGTGACGATTCCGGTAAATTCTTCTAAGCAAACTGTCTAATTTTGGTAAAACTGTTAAAATACACAATGATAGTTCCCAGAAATGATTAAGAACGTGTAAGAAACACCTCAAGTACAAGTAAATAGATTCTTACTACATTTACTGTCGTATTCAAACACGGAGGTTTACAGGGGAAAGCTGTGAAATGACGCAAATAATGGTAATATTTACATCTCAGGGTACTTCCGGTGGCGTTTTCACGGGACTGTGCTTTGAAATATTAAGAGTTCATACTTACAGGGCTCAGAATTGGTGACTAAAGCCTTGGAATGACGAGAATAGTGTTTCTGTTTACAATTAAGGAGGATTGGCTTTGGCGTTTTTTTGTGTGAATCAGTTAAAATGGTGACGATTCCGGTAAATACTTCTAAGCAAACTGTCTAATTTTGGTAAAACTGTTAAAATACACAATGATAGTTCCCAGAAATGATTAAGAACGTGTAAGAAACACCTCAAGTACAAGTAAATACATTCTTACTACATTTACTGTCTTATTCTATCCCGGAGGTTTCCAGGGGAAAGCTGTGAAATGATGCAAATCCTGGTAATATTTATGTCTCCGGGTACTTCCGGTGGCGTTTTTACGGGACTGTGCTTTGAAATATTAAGACTTCATGCTTACAGGGCTCAGAATTGGTGTCTAAAGCCTTGGAGTGACGAGAATAGTGTTGAGGTTTACAATTAAGGAGGATTGGCTTTGGCGTTTTTTTGTGTGAATCAGTTAAAATGGTGACGATTCCGGTAAATACTTCTAAGCAAACTGTCTAATTTTGGTAAAACTGTTAAAGTACACAATGATAGTTCCCAGAAATGATTAAGAACGTGTAAGAAACACCTCAAGTACACCTAAATAGATTCTTACTACATTTACTGTAGTATTCAATCACGGAGGTTTCCATTGGAAAGCTGTGAAATGCCGAAAATACTGGTAATATTTACATCTCCAGGTACTTCCGGTGGCGTTTTCACGGGACTGTACTTTGAAATATTAAGAGTTCATGCTTACAGAGCTCAGAATTGGTGTCTAAAGCCTTGGAATGACGAGAATAGTGTTGATGTTTACAATTAAGGAGGATTGGCTTTGGCGTTTTTTTGTGTGAATCAGTTAAAATGGTGACGATTCCGGTAAATTCTTCTAAGCAAACTGTCTAATTTTGGTAAAACTGCTAAATACACAATGACAGTTCCCAGAAATGATTAAGAACGTGTAAGAAACACCTCAAGTACAAGTAAATACATTCTTACTACATTTACTGTCGTATTCTATCCCGGAGGTTTCCAGGGGAAAGCTGTGAAATGATGCAAATCCTGGTAATATTTACGTCTCCGGGTTCTTCCGGTGGCGTTTCCACGGGACTGTGCTTTGAAATATTAAGAGTTCATGCTTACAGAGCTCAGAATTGGTGTCTAAAGCCTTGGAATGACGAGAATAGTGTTTCTGTTTACAATAAAGGAGGATTGGCTTTGGCGTTTTTTTGTGTGAATCAGTTAAAATGGTGACAATTCCGGTAAATACTTCTAAGCAAACTGTCTAATTTTGGTAAAACTGTTAAAATACACAATGATAGTGCCCAGAAATAATTAAGAACGTGTAAGAAACACCTCAAGTACAAGTAAATACATTCTTACTACATTTACTGTCGTATTCTATCACGGAGGTTTCCAGGGGAAAGCTGTGAAATGACGCAAATACTGGTAATATTTACGTCTCCGGGTACTTCCGGTGGCGTTTTCACGGGACTGTGCTTTGAAATATTAAGAGTTCATGCTTACAGGGCTCAGAATTGGTGTCTAAAGCCTTGGAATGACGAGAATAGTGTTTCTGTTTACAATTAAGGAGGATTGGCTTTGGCGTTTTTTTGTGTGAATCAGTTAAAATGGTGACGATTCCGGTAAATTCTTCTAAGCAAACTGTCTAATTTTGGTAAAACTGTTAAAGTACACAATGATAGTTCCCAGAAATGATTAAGAACGTGTAAGAAACACCGCAAGTACAAGTAAATACATTCTTACTACAGTTACTATCTTATTCTATCCCGGAGTTTACCAGGGGAAAGCTGTGAAATGATGCAATTCCTGGTAATATTTACGTCTCCGGGTACTTCCGGTGGCGTTTTCACGGGACTGTGCTTTGAAATATTAAGAGTTCATGCTTACAGAGCTCAGAATTGGTGTCTAAAGCCTTGGAATGACGGGAATAGTGTTTCTGTTTACATTAAAGGAGGATTGGCTTTTGCGTTTTTTTGTGTGAATCAGTTAAAATGGTGACAATTCCGGTAAATACTTCTAAGCAAACTGTCTAATTTTGGTAAAACTGTTAAAATACACAATGATAGTTCCCAGAAATGATTAAGAACGTGTAAGAAACACCTCAAGTACAAGTAAATAGATTCTTACTACATTTACTGTCGTATTCAAACACGGAGGTTTCCAGGGGAAAGCTGTGAAATGACACAAATACTGGTAATATTTACGTCTCAGGGTACTTCCGGTGGCGTTTTCACGGGACTGTGCTTTGAAATATTAAGAGTTCATACTTACAGGGCTCAGAATTGGTGTCTAAAGCCTTGGAATGACGAGAATAGTGTTGAGGTTTACAATTAAGGAGGATTGGCTTTGGCGTTTTTTTGTGTGAATCAGTTGAAATGGTGACGATTCCGGTAAATTCTTCTAAGCAAACTGTCTAATTTTGGTAAAACTGTTAAAATACACAATGATATTCCCAGAAATGATTAAGAACGTGTAAGAAACACCTCAAGTACAAGTAAATACATTCTTACTACAGTTACTGTCTTATTCTATCCCGGAGTTTACCAGGGGAAAGCTGTGAAATGATGCAAATCCTGGTAATATTTACGTCTCCGGGTACTTCCGGTGGCGTTTTCACGGGACTGTGCTTTGAAATATTAAGAGTTCATGCTTAGAGAGCTCAGAATTGGTGTCTAAAGCCTTGGAATGACGAGAATAGTGTTTCTGTTTACAATTAAGGAGGATTGGCTTTGGCGGTTTTTTTTGTGAATCAGTTAAAATGGTGACAATTCCGGTAAATACTTCTAAGCAAACTGTCATATTTTGGTAAAACTGTTAAAATACACAATGATAGTTCCCAGAAATGATTAAGAACGTGTAAGAAACACCTCAAGTACAAGTAAATAGATTCTTACTACATTTACTGTCGTATTCAAACACGGAGGTTTACAGGGGAAAGCTGTGAAATGACGCAAATAATGGTAATATTTACATCTCAGGGTACTTCCGGTGGCGTTTTCACGGGACTGTGCTTTGAAATATTAAGAGTTCATACTTACAGGGCTCAGAATTGGTGACTAAAGCCTTGGAATGACGAGAATAGTGTTTCTGTTTACAATTAAGGAGGATTGGCTTTGGCGTTTATTTGTGTGAATCAGTTAAAATGGTGACGATTCCGGTAAATACTTCTAAGCAAACTGTCTAATTTTGGTAAAACTGTTAAAATACACAATGATAGTTCCCAGAAATGATTAAGAACGTGTAAGAAACACCTCAAGTACAAGTAAATACATTCTTACTACATTTACTGTCTTATTCTATCCCGGAGGTTTCCAGGGGAAAGCTGTGAAATGATGCAAATCCTGGTAATATTTACGTCTCCCGGTACTTCCGGTGGCGTTTTCACGGGACTGTGCTTTGAAATATTAAGACTTCATGCTTACAGGGCTCAGAATTGGTGTCTAATGCCTTGGAGTGACAAGAATAGTGTTGAGGTTTACAATTAAGGAGGATTGGCTTTGGCGTTTTTTTGTGTGAATCAGTTAAAATGGTGACGATTCCGGTAAATACTTCTAAGCAAACAGTCTAATTTTGGTAAAACTGTTAAAGTACACAATGATAGTTCCCAGAAATGATTAAGAACGTGTAAGAAACACCTCAAGTACACCTAAATAGATTCTTACTACATTTACTGTAGTATTCAATCACGGAGGTTTCCATTGGAAAGCTGTGAAATGCCGAAAATACTGGTAATATTTAAATCTCCAGGTACTTCCGGTGGCGTTTTCACGGGACTGTACTTTGAAATATTAAGAGTTCATGCTTACAGAGCTCAGAATTGGTGTCTAAAGCCTTGGAATGATGAGAATAGTGTTGATGTTTACAATTAAGGAGGATTGGCTTTGGCGTTTTTTTGTGTGAATCAGTTAAAATGGTGACGATTCCGGTAAATTCTACTAAGCAAACTGTCTAATTTTGGTAAAACTGTTAAAATACACAATGACAGTTCCCAGAAATGATTAAGAACGTGTAAGAAACACCTCAAGTACAAGTAAATACATTCTTACTACATTTACTGTCGTATTCTATCACGGAGGTTTACAGGGGAAAGCTGTGAAATGACGCAAATACCTGTAATATTTACGTCTCCGTGTACTTCCGGTGGCGTTTTCACGGGACTGTGCTTTGAAATATTACGACTTCATGCTTACAGGGCTCAGAATTGGTGTCTGAAGCCTTGGAATGACGAGAATAGTGTTTCTGTTTACAATTAAGGAGGATTGGCTTTGGCGTTTTTTTGTGTGAATCAGTTAAAATGGTGACGATTCCGGTAAATACTTCTAAGCAAACTGTCTAATTTTGGTAAAACTGTTAAAATACACAATGATAGTTCCCAGAAATGATTAAGAACGTGTAAGAAACACCTCAAGTACAAGTAAATACATTCTTACTACATTTACTGTCTTATTCTATCCCGGAGGTTTCCAGGGGAAAGCTGTGAAATGATGCAAATCCTGGTAATATTTACGTCTCCCGGTACTTCCGGTGGCGTTTTCACGGGACTGTGCTTTGAAATATTAAGACTTCATGCTTACAGGGCTCAGAATTGGTGTCTAAAGCCTTGGAGTGACGAGAATAGTGTTTCTGTTTACAATTAAGGAGGATTGGCTTTGGCGTTTTTTTGTGTGAATCAGTTAAAATGGTGACGATTCCGGTAAATACTTCTAAGCAAACAGTCTAATTTTGGTAAAACTGTTAAAGTACACAATGATAGTTCCCAGAAATGATTAAGAACGTGTAAGAAACACCTCAAGTACACCTAAATAGATTCTTACTACATTTACTGTAGTATTCAATCACGGAGGTTTCCATTGGAAAGCTGTGAAATGCCGAAAATACTGGTAATATTTAAATCTCCAGGTACTTCCGGTGGCGTTTTCACGGGACTGTACTTTGAAATATTAAGAGTTCATGCTTACAGAGCTCAGAATTGGTGTCTAAAGCCTTGGAATGATGAGAATAGTGTTGATGTTTACAATTAAGGAGGATTGGCTTTGGCGTTTTTTTGTGTGAATCAGTTAAAATGGTGACGATTCCGGTAAATTCTACTAAGCAAACTGTCTAATTTTGGTAAAACTGTTAAAATACACAATGACAGTTCCCAGAAATGATTAAGAACGTGTAAGAAACACCTCAAGTACAAGTAAATACATTCTTACTACATTTACTGTCGTATTCTATCACGGAGGTTTACAGGGGAAAGCTGTGAAATGACGCAAATACCTGTAATATTTACGTCTCCGTGTACTTCCGGTGGCGTTTTCACGGGACTGTGCTTTGAAATATTACGACTTCATGCTTACAGGGCTCAGAATTGGTGTCTGAAGCCTTGGAATGACGAGAATAGTGTTGAGGTTTACAATTAAGGAGGATTGGCTTTGGCGTTTATTTGTGTGAATCAGTTAAAATGGTGACAATTCCGGTAAATACTTCTAAGCAAACTGTCTAATTTTGGTAAAACTGTTAAAATACACAATGATAGTGCCCAGAAATTATTAAGAACGTGTAAGAAACACCTCAAGTACAAGTAAATAGATTCTTACTACATTTACTGTCGTATTCCAACACGGAGGTTTCCATTGGAAAGCTGTGAAATGCCGAAAATACTGGTAATATTTACATATCCAGGTACTTCCGGTGGCGTTTTCACGGGACTGTACTTTGAAATATTAAGAGTTCATGCTTACAGAGCTCAGAATTGGTGTCTAAAGCCTTGGAATGACGAGAATAGTGTTTCTGTTTACAATTAAGGAGGATTGGCTTTGGCGTTTTTTTGTGTGAATCAGTTAAAATGGTGACGATTCCGGTAAATTCTTCTAAGCAAACTGTCTAATTTTGGTAAAACTGTTAAAATACACAATGACAGTTCCCAGAAATGATTAAGAACGTGTAAGAAACACCTCAAGTACAAGTAAATACATTCTTACTACATTTACTGTCGTATTCTATCACGGAGGTTTACAGGGGAAAGCTGTGAAATGACGCTAATACCTGTAATATTTACGTCTCCGGGTACTTCCTGTGGCGTTTTCACGGGACTGTGCTTTGAAATATTAAGACTTCATGCTTACAGGGCTCAGAATTGGTGTCTAAAGCCTTGGAATGACGAGAATAGTGTTTCTGTTTACAATTAAGGAGGATTGGCTTTGGCGTTTTTTTGTGTGAATCAGTTAAAATGGTGACGATTCCAGTAAATACTTCTAAGCAAACTGTCTAATTTTGGTCAAACTGTTAAAATACACAATGATAGTTCCCAGAAATGGTTAAGAACGTGTAAGAAACACCTCAAGGACAAGTAAATACATTCTTACTACATTTACTGTCGTATTCTATCACGGAGGTTTCCAGGGGAAAGCTGTGAAATGACGCAAATACCTGTAATATTTATGTATCCGGGTACTTCCGGTGGCGTTTTCACGGGACTGTGCTTTGAAATATTAAGCGTTCATGCTTACAGAGCTCAGAATTGGTGTCTAAAGCCTTGGAATGACGAGAATAGTGTTGAGGTTTACAATTAAGGAGGATTGGCTTTGGCGTTTATTTGTGTGAATCAGTTAAAATGGTGACAATTCCGGTAAATACTTCTAAGCAAACTGTCTAATTTTGGTAAAACTGTTAAAATACACAATGATAGTGCCCAGAAATTATTAAGAACGTGTAAGAAACACCTCAAGTACAAGTAAATAGATTCTTACTACATTTACTGTCGTATTCCAACACGGAGGTTTCCATTGGAAAGCTGTGAAATGCCGAAAATACTGGTAATATTTACATATCCAGGTACTTCCGGTGGCGTTTTCACGGGACTGTACTTTGAAATATTAAGAGTTCATGCTTACAGAGCTCAGAATTGGTGTCTAAAGCCTTGGAATGACGAGAATAGTGTTTCTGTTTACAATTAAGGAGGATTGGCTTTGGCGTTT